>NC_143449.1:14154782-14461147 GCF_987193195.1 Phasianus colchicus
TAATTCCTGATAACATATAGAACCAATCGTAGCATTTTAAGTACCTTAGGATTGAGATTGCAGTTTTTATTTGATCAGCAGAAAGGAACAGATGATGATAGAAGATCAAAAAGCACTAGCTTTGTTGAATTCTCTACACTGACTAAGCAGATTTACCAATTCAAGGACAGAAGGGGAAAGGAGGCAAGGAGTTCAATTCTCTTTAAATGCAAGTTACAAAATTGCAATATTTATGCCAACAAAGTTGAAAAAAACAGTACCCACTGGAGTTACAAACCCTCTGTACACTGAATCTGATGGGCAATCTGTGGTTTCTTTGAGGAAAACTGTCAGAATTTAAATGAAAGAAATGCAAATAGGGATATATCCACCTCACTGAACTATTTAGAAAATTAAGATTAATGATCATTTTCTTGTTTATATCTTATAGGCAGTTTTTAAAACTGGAGTAAAAGCTAACTTCCTTTTGATTGTCACGAATTCTATTAGATCAGGTGGAATGAGATAAACACTGAGAAATAATTTTCATCCTCTAACAATAACTATTTAAAATCAAGTAGAGATAAATTCTAAATAAATTCCAGGAATAACCCGCTCTTCTGTGTTATGTCAGTCATTTACTGGTAAGTTATTAAAAGATATTCTGCTAAATGAATAGGTTTCTTGGCTCTTTCCAGGTCTTCTGATCATTCATATCTATTTAATCATAACAACAAATCTTAATTAGTTTTAAGAATAACCAGTTTAAGTATGGAAATGCCAGACAGTCTGGGAATACTTCCTAACACCACTCATTCTGAATACAGGTATTATAAAAGTCAGAGTGGCACATGCCTACTATCTTCACTTAAAAGTTCTCATTCAATTCAATGGAAATTTCTACCTGCACATGGGCAGCACTTCCAGTGGAGCCTAAGCTCATTTTCACTATTGCATCCTGAAAAATGGGCTGGATGTGGTTATACCTGGGGTGTTTAATAAAACATACTCATGTTTGGCCCCCGCAGAGGTGCCTCACAAGAGTTTGTTCTTTATAGTTAGCATTTTGTGCTTTGTAAAAATAAACATTCAGATTTCATGTATTATGATGATGAAGAATCATAATAAACTCTACTAAACTCTCTTCCCTGAGATGAGAAGGCCAATCTGACACAAGGGAGCAACCACTCAACCCTACAGTCTAATTTCAGTCACACTCTTTATGCCCCTTACTCATAACACACTGTCGTTCAAATGTGTTAAGATTTTTCTGTGGGTACGTAGGTCAAAAACAAAAGTCATATGTTCCTTATAGCCTAGCCAAACATAAAAGGAAGAGCTAATCCCAAACATCTATGATAACGAGAAATCCAAAGTGACATCTCTTCTCAATTGCCTCCTGAAGTAAGGTGTACAGAGAACACGTAGGTTTCATTTTCATATTTTTTTTGCTGATGTTGCTGTTCTGAATGGGTTTTATTAGACCCAGTTAATACATTTAGTTTTAACTTATCCACCAGATGGCACCACAGGATTTCACAATCAGCTAGACAGAAAGCAGCATAACTAAGGCTTTTTTATAAAATAAGAGGAACAAACATGCAAGGCTTCAGCAAGTGCTGTTTTATTTTTTTTTAGGAATTTCTCTTGGTGCTTACTTCCATCCATTGAGTACATTTCTGCAGTATAATTAACTTCAGAAACACATCAGAAATCTTTCAAAAATTAAATAACCAGATAAAATAAATATGGCACATTTGAGAGCCAACAGCACATCAAGACTACAGGGCTGACTTCACCCGTCTTGTCCTGAGTGCCATTCTCATCTTTTTCAAAGTAAAACTATTATACTTAGGTTGGAGCAAGGAAAATAGCTCATCAGTTATGCTTAATACTAGTATTTAGTAATCTTTACCTTCAAGCATTTCTTAGCTGCAACTATAAAAGTAAAGAGCCTTCCTGAGGGAATAACTTAGAAACACAACAGAACACTTGTAACCTACATATAAATTCAGACTGTTTCTATCTTGTACAACAAACAAATCAGATGAACTTTCAGGATTGCGCAGAAAACCCAGTTGATTTATATTCTCTCTCAAGTTCCCAAGTTCCAAGGAAACCAGCAGCTTTCTCCATTTGTTTTGTTTATCTGCATATTTCTCTGGACAAACATGGCATTAACACCCTCATTCAGGGACTCTCGCTTGGTCTACTTTCAAAATCTTGCTTTAGCTTGTTCTTTCCCACACTGGCAAAGAACATTCAAAATGGATGGCACGTTGACTATATTTTCACTATTTGATACTTCATGTTTTCAGTTCCTCCTCCAATACATTATGTCTTAACTGTAAGAAGTACTTGATGATACAAAGAAATGTTCATTATTAAACATCATCATACATGGCTTCATCAAAGAAAAGGACACTCAAATAAAAAAAATCAAGTATTAACTCACTGATATTAGCCATTATTTACATTTCAGCCATTTTCTGATGACTGGAGATGTTATTTTCATAATTCAAAACTGTAAGGAACATACTGCAATTACTGGAGTTAAGCAGAAGTGTAAGACATGCTTGGTGGTTGAAAAAGAAGGTAAATGATGTCTGCTGCTGGGGAAGGGAAGGCGAGGGAACCACCTAGTGCTGCAAGAAATAGCAGAGGTAGAAGTTGGTTGCTCCTCTCAAGAATTAGGGAAAATCATTCCAAATCATGCATCTGACACCTCTAACTGCCTTAGACCCATCTGTGAAAAACGTCTCAAAATACTGAGTGAAATTCATATGCCTATCGTACAGTGTTTACTGATACAAACAGTGAGTTTTAAAGTTAATTTTGAGATCTCCAATTGCAACCACATCACTCTCAGTAGTGACTGTCCCTTCTTTTGGCAGCTATTCAGCAGCTATTCTATCTTCTACAAAATGATCACAGTGAGCGCAATAAATACTGAGAGATATTTTTGCAAACTTGTGTACCGCCAATATCTTTTTCGTTACCTTTACCATCTGTCCTTTCTCCCTCCTACAACTCCTTCAAAGACACTCAGAGTTCACTGCTGTAATTTATTACTCTTTAACAGGCAACAGAAACAGTCTTTCACTTGATGATCCCCAGTGAAGCAGCACAGAGAAGCAAAGTTCCCCAACTTCAGTCTGGTTGATGAACGGCAACAACTTCGTACTGCATAAGAACAAACTACAGCACTGACTACAGACAGCTTTTGTTGGCTTTCTTTTTCTTGTTCCTTTTCTTCCCTTTTTTCCCTGAGCTGAGCTGAGGGGCTGTTTCATTTTGTTTGACATTTTTTGAACTGATGTGTTCTTACAAATGAGTGGCCCATGGCAGCTGCCTGCCAACATAAGTCTTCAGTGATTTACAGCACATGTACCATATAAAGACAAGCACACACAAAAAAGTGCAAAAATCTGAAATGGCAAAGGCTGTTACAAAGGGGAAAAAAAAGTGTGAAAAGCTGAAAGGACAAAGGCTGTGTTAACAGCTTGTCTCACAGTCAAAAACTGGAATAGCTGTTAGCAATTGCAGAGTTAGAAAGGGGCAATATGATGAAAAGTCTGACTTAAGATATCCTCATCTCTCCTCTTGTTCACAGGCAGTTTATCAGTAGTTGAGGGTTGTTGACATAAGTATTTACAAATAGTCAGATATAAGGTTTGGACAGATTCAACACATCATCAAGAAATGAATTCCAGTAAATAGAAACAGTGACTGGAAAGAGAAAAAAAAAAAAAAAAAACAAACCTAAGAACAAACAAAAAAGCCAACAAGCAAACAACAAGAAATTCATGAAAAAAAAAAAATCCATCAACTAAGAAGCACCAAGTTCAGCATTATGAAAATAAAATAGAAAAAGAAATAAAAGCCAAAAGATATCTGCCGTAGAAAGGCTTAGAAGAGAAAGGACAACAGTCAGACTTTTTTTTGTGACAACATGAAGACCATGCATCAGCATTTTGCCTTTACTCAACAGGGAACATCCAGAGACAAAAGCTACATGAGCTAGACCAGGCAATGGGATTTGATTATGGACAAGTAGAACAGCAAATACACATATTTCACAATTTCCATTACATATGGATGTGGGCAAAACAGATAAATGATTATGTTTATATTTTCACAAAATATATAATAATTGTTAAAATAAAATAGACAAAAAAATAGATAAAATCTGAAAACGTAACAGAACACAGCTGACAAAATAGCTGGGAAAGAACTGTCAACAGCATTGTTATTTAAGAGGGTTATATGCCATGGCAACAGAAAACTACATAAAACACACCTATATCAAAAAAAAAAAAGTTAAAAAGCCCTTATTATTCACTACTGCACAACCGTGTAGCTAAAAATCAAGATGTAAAATACTGAGCTAAAAACTAATAGCTAATTATTAAGCACAAATCACTAAAAATCCAATATTTTCCCTCCCCTTCATCAATATTTCCAAATGAATGAACTTTGTATTGTATCTGTTTGTTTTTAAAATATTCTCAAAGTGTAGGGTGTTTTTTCTCATTGTTGTTGTTTTTTTTAAGAAATTGCACTGAGAAAATTTTTGATAGACCAAGAAATTCCTTGATGTTGTTAACTCCAGCCATTACACAAACTATCTGCTGTTGGAAAAATGAAACAATCAGGTATTAATCACTGTATTCATGAAAGCACCGTGACTTCAGAAAACACTATACTGTCAAGCACAGTAAGCTGCAATAATGAGTCCTCCCAAAAGCATTATGCAGTGCTGCAGTATTTCAAAAGTGGACACATTAACTGTATAGAATCTATTATAATAATGAACATTGAGCACATGAAATCAAATGAAATGACAACCTCACTCTAGAGAGGTTTAGTGTCCAGGGACAAGGAACTTTAAACAGAGCTCTGCTGTGGAGAATAATTTATGTCCCTTTTATGTTAGATTCCTTTTAACAGAGTCAAAGGTTAAATGATTACACTCCATCCCATTTTCCCTTGTGCTATTTCGATGAATTCAACAGAGCTAGTTTTAAAGCACTAAAAACAACAAATATTTCTGTGATACTGATGGAAAATTCCTTGTACAGCACATATTCTTTGCTTTCTTGCAGAGACCATCCTACTCTTTTCAAACACACTGGGGATATTTCTGAATTTAAATGTTAGCTGCACTGAGTTCCTTCCCAGACAGGAAGGGATGAATGTGACAGCACACACCAGATGTGTGTGTTACGTCACTAAAGCTGTCTGCACTCTCAGCCACTCTGGCAACAGAGGAAGAAAACCAACATTCTTCATTATGGTATTTTACTTATTATTTAGAGTAATTAATTAAATAGTTGCTGTTTACTTTTGCCTTTCTTGCACAAGCAACTGAAGAATTGTAGTCACTCTTATAGGTTTGGTTTAGGGAATGAATAAAACTATTAACTATGCACAGACAGTAGAGCTCAGTGCTAACAAAGTAAACCCACATCAATAACAGAACAACTTTGTCTTCCCTATCAGACTGACAAGCTCAAAAGACAGCAGTACAGGGCTAAGTCTCCATTTACAAGAGATTCTAACATTACTATTATGTGTTGTGCTTTTCTTTTAGTAAGCTTAGAGTACAAAACATATTTTTAATTCATACCAGAACAATCACAATTCACCTTAAAATAATAAAATGCACCTATGAGATCTAAAAATACATGTAATACTTGAATTATTTTTCTACATTTCTTTCAACTGGCTTTGATCTATTACAAAAAAGACAGAAATGCTTGTGGAACAGATGCATTATCTTCTACAGCTGCATGAAATAATACCACCAAGATTGCGTCTTGTGATTTCTCTGTCCTTCTTAAAGCCCACATCCCAGTATCAGAAGATTGGATGAGAAAACATGTATACAAGGATAGCTTCAGCTCTAGTGTTCACAAAGGATAAACTATGGAAGTGTTGCATAAAGAACTAAAGAGTTCAAAGACTAGAAAGTGAATAAAGTGAGCCCAAAATGTAATATCCTTTTAAAATTTCAATTTAGCATACAATCTCATGATCTTTGTTTCTGACATCATTTTGAAAGACTGGCTTTGGAGATTAAATTACAGCTACGGTGTTCGTCCTGACTCTGGGAGAGAGGGACGGATATTGCAGACAAGATGGCTTACTTGGGAAACGCATGAATACCTGCCAAACTAAAGACAGAATTGCATCTGCACAGCTCACAAGAAACATAGGCCTTATGTACAGACTTGACAGACTTGCTCAGAATCATCCTACCATCAACATGAATGCCATTGCTTTTAAAGGTCCATAGTTACAGTACACAAAAGCATCTCTTGAAGTAGCTGCACTGTATTGATGTACTCTATTTTAACAAATAAACACAGGTAAATTTCACTTAAAAAAAAATATATACAGATTCAACTCACACGCAAAAATCAAGAATACATGAAATAAACATGACCTACCACCCTAACCAGTCATTCCTCCACAATATTATGTACAGCTATACAGTATCAAACATTTTTCAAACGTTATTGTTTTAATAAAGAGGTTCTCATTACAGCCCAAGTGAAAGATGTTTTGCAATTCTGTCTTACGCTGTCTTTTAATGCACATTTTGAGAAATACTTCTTCACCGACAGAAACATTACAGTTTCATACTTGGTACGTAAAGGAGAAAGAAAACAATTTGCAGAGCTGATCAATGAAAATGGAAATCTAACAATAAAGGAGACTGTAGGATAAAGAACTTATTGGCATTTCAGGGATTGGAAATCATGATTGAAAGATGTTAATAGTACACAGAAAACTGACAAGTATTAGCAGAAAAAAAATGTCCCTGCTGTTCTGAAATCTCATGGCGTACAGCTTAATAAGCAGCTAGATATTAAAGCTACTGAAATTCAACTGGTCAACCATTTTTATTACCATAGCAACCAGCACTCAAAACAACAGAAATAACATCTGCCTTCTGCATATGTAAAGATAATATTATCTTTATTTTTGCTTTATTTCATCTATCTGAAAGATAAATAGAAAAGCCTGTATTATCTTTGTATCCCAGGCTTTCATACTCCATGTGCAAATGCACATTATTTTTATGGCACTCTCTCCAGGATATTTTTTGGCCAAGGTTTTGATCAGCGCTAACGTTCATGTACAAAAGAAAATCCAAAAATGAAAAAAAAAAAAATAAGGAAGGCCTGTTAAATTAGTTTTGAACCCCTCAGGGAATTGTCCTGTCTTGGAAATCCAGCATGTGGGGTATGTAGTAAAGAAATTCATCTTTGGTATCGTGTACAGTCTGCTTATTTATATCTAAGACCCAGCAATGTCAGAACACACTAGCACAGTTAGTGCTTAGCACAGTCAAGTACATGCATACATTAGAGACAGAAACACAAATTAATCAATAGAAAACCTCTCACTGTATGTCAGCTTCAGCAGTACTTTTTAATACACTAAAGCATGACTTGTACATGCCCTCCCATTTTTATCCGGTTTCTGTCAGTGAGCTTTTGAATAATTGGATCAATAGCTGTAATCACTCTTTTTTCTGATTTTCTGGACAGAAGAAGGTTGGAATATTTTTTACAAACACTGAGCTGAAAATATCCTTCTATAACTGAAACATCAAGCAGGTAAAGATGCAAATGAGTAACTCTTCTCGTGGTAAGACTCAATTTTCAACTATATATATAATGAATATATATTATATACACATATTTATGGCATTCCATTACAAAGTCAGCAAAAGATCAAAAATTCCTTGAAAAGACAGAGAATGAATCTAATGTAACTTTGTGGGTGATTACTCTAAGCACAAGTTTTCTTCCCCGCTTTTGTACAGTTCTAAATCCTGTAATGATTTTGATTTTTATTTTAACTGTTTTTATATTTTAAAAAGTCTGCAGTATTAGAATGGGAAATATTCTTAAGATGGCACAAATGTCTAGACAGTTTTTTGGTTAGTCATTAGACAAGATGAATGGTCGTCTCTTCCACAATCAAGCAGAAGGCTTGGAGTGATCTGTGCAATAATGCTGCAATACATAGTAGAAGGTCAGAATACATTGCATGTTCTCAAATTTCCTCTAAGTTACTGCTGGAATATTTTTTAAAAGCAATGAATCTGAAATATCACAGAGGAGAAAGACTAATAACAGAGAGATCGCATAGTAAGCTAAAAATGACTATCTTCCTAAAAGAATTCTGAGCAAAGGAAACAAGATTATGAGCACTGTATTCTATATTTTTTTACATCAGTAATTCAGCCCCATCCTATGATGAAAGGAATACTAAGAATTTTCTTGTAAGCAATTTTTCAGAAAGATTTTTCTACATTTTTCTGCATATTTTCATTCCCCTGTTTCAGATTACTCATCAATCTCTTTGTTCAAAGAACCCATGATTCCCACAAACATGTATGAACATAGTTCTAAATGCAAGAAAGCATATAGCACATGCAAAAGAATATGATGATGTAATATTTATTGTACACACAATGGGGGGAGGTGATATTGACAATTTTGAATTTTAGTGTTTATGGATATCCTTTACTTTAAAATAAGTAAAAGATGTAAACACTGCATATTTTGTTAACTGTATCTAATTGTGCTCATAGTGTGGACATAAAACTAGTCAGTGCTCTATTTAACAGTTCCAGAGATTAGCCTGATGTTTCTTTCACATACTCAATTTAAAAGGTCAGAAATACCTTACAAACGATAAGTAAATCCTCAAAAACATTTAGCTTTTCATCTTTACTTTTCCTCCAGAATATGATAAGCAGCTTGAAGAAGATCAGAAGTACAGGAAGATGTACATTAAAACTTGTTGAGCTACATGAAGCATTCTGTATTTTTTTTTGTTTGATCCCACTCAATTAAAACAGCAAGGTGGTATACTTATTTATTTTTTATGGAGATTGATTCCTGCAGAGACTTCAAAGACTGTTTCCTCACACCCCACAGAGGTATAATTATCTGAAAACAAAACCCACAACTTTTTCTGTAGTGAGAAAGCCAAGCTTTCTACACAGGAACTTTTGCTTCTTTTCTAGAAAACAAAAAATAACCATATCCTAAAATTTGAGGTAGTTCTCAAAACATAATTACTTTTCCTTAAACAGGAAAGCAGATCATCACATCATTTTGATAATTATATGCCAGAAAGGTATCTGGTAGAATTATGCAGAGTATCCGTATAGCCAAATTAGTCCTCTTATCCAGTCTGTATCTCACTATGATGTGGAAACACGCCAAGCTGGTGTAAGCAAAGGGTTGTGATGGCAGTATAACATCCTATTGGCAATCAAGAACTGGTGGAATTCTTCAAGGATCAATACCTGGACAGTTATTGCCTCCTACTCAGGATCTGTGAGACTACAATAGAATAACAAGGCCTGTTTGGGAACACCTAAATCTGAGACAGGCACAGTGTGTCCATTATAGAACACAAAGATGATTTGGGAAATGAAGTATATGATCCATGAGAAGAGGAAAAGAGAACTGTTTCTTCAGTTTTAATATAAGATTGGAAAGGAAATAGAGAAGGAATGTTTCATGCTTGTCTACTCGTGCCAAATAAGAGAGTGAACAGAAGATAGAGCCAGACTTCTGGTATGTGTTCAGCGCACTGCAGTGAGTGGCAACAAGCTACAAGAAGTAAAATTCTAATTCATAGGGCAACAGTGAATGGAAAAGAAATCCTAAAAAAATTACTAACCAAATTTGTTGAGTCAAACCTGCATACCTCACTAAGCTGCTTCCTACTGGTAAAGTTTTACGTGAAGGAGACTCTCAAGAAGTATTATTTAACAAAGAAAAAGCATAATGATTTCATATGTATAAAGCACATACAACTTTTGTTTGTGAGTCATGAACGAGCGCAAGGGAGTGGGCGAAAATGTATTCAACCAAAAATATTGCTAAAATTTTAGGCTACGGAAAAGAAAAAATAATAAGAGAAATAGTTATCTATTTATGTGAAAGTCCTATTACAGCTCATCACGAAACTGAGTGGTGAATCTTAAGTACAAATACACAATCGTACTTAGCGCAAACACTAGATCAGCTCAATTAAATTCATTTTAATTACTGAAAACCAGTACAAAATGTATCAATTTGCTACTTATTAACTCAATAGTTTAAAGTGCAGCTAAACATTAATGAACAAAAAAGCCACAAGAGATGAAGAAGCGATAAAATACTGCACTGAACTAATTAGCAAATACTGAATGCAGTAACATTCTGGATTCAGAAAGCTGAATGAGATAGAGATAATCAGATAAGACTAAATAAGCTGGCATTTTCCTAGAGAAAGAGACTATAAGTTCTTATGTTCTATTATTTAGAAATGCAGAAGGCTAATTTGAGAATAATTCTAACTAAAAGCTTTTAAAAATGAAAGGCATAAATGAATTCCTTAAAACTGATGAATGTTTGTTACCAATTTTCTGAAGTAGAAATCTTTTGAGATTGCTGTATGAAAACAATCAATATATTTTGACAGCTATTCCCTCAACATCACTGTCCAGAAAGAAGTACAGTTCCTCCTTCCCCCCCCCCAAGCTGTTTAGGACAGCTATATTTTTACTCTGACATGGGATAGACTTTTTTTTTCGGCTTTGCAGCAGAGGAAATCATTGATCTTCGGTTATTTCAACACTTCATGGAACTGTATATTACTCTTTTTTTCTTTCTGACAGAAGAAACAAATGCTGGTATATAACTTAGCATTCCATCTGTAACTTGCTCATATTCCATAAGTTACTTCCCAAATTCAATTGTTTAATGAAGTCCAGGGCTTTGATTAAAAATATTATAAATATCATGTGAAGTGCTTTTTGAAGCTATGGTTTAAGGTGGATAGTGCCATACATTTCCAGCATTCTGTCCATTACTGGAAGTCTAAGATAAACAGGCTTTAGGTCACTGTCCCTCATGAAAGTAAAAACTTCTCGAATTTGATGTTTTCTACAGTAAATATTAAATTTTGAACTCAAAGTCAGGGAAAACGTTAAGTTGATCCCTTAAAGACTTCTAGGAAGGTGCAAGAAAAAGCTGGAAGGCAAGTTCTCTTACAGTTGTAAAGAAGCACTAAAAAACCCTTGTGTCATTCTGCTGCACTTGTTAAAAACCATGTATTTCCTCAGAGTTACACTGATCCTGAAGTCAGTAGCTACTTCAACTGGCTTCAGCATAAGCTGATCTGATTTGACTTAAAACATTCTGTGAAAAGGCAAAAATACATTTAACCTGTTTATTAGCATGGCCAAGCTCAATCAAGAAGAAATCCAAAGGCAGAGAAAGTATGTTATGCTTAATGGTGCGTGTACATTCAGTATTGTTCATTCCTTCAGGCTGTTTGTTATTTTTACTTATAAAGATGCATGGTTTACGGAACAGTTTTCTGTTTTATATGTATATGTTCTGCCAGTTTTCCACCAAAAGCAAACTCTTATATCCTCAAATACTACACTTGGCCACAGCAGTGCAGGCCGCCACAGCCATGAGTACCTCTGTTTTGCCTTTTGATTGACCAGAAATCCCACAGCTACTTACTGTTCTACATATCCAGTGCTACAGCTGTACATATTAACTATCATCTGGTAATGCTAAAACAAAATGGTGTTTGGTTCCACAGCAACTAGATGCTTAACAAGTTCTGTAATCATAATTTATTACAAATTGGCTCTAATATGACTGCTTTTTTATGAGAAACCATAGGTGATGCTGACATAACAAACAAGTGAGAAATATAAGACATGAGGAATATAGTAGTGTTTGCTATTTATTTCTGTGGAAACTATAAGAGATACGAGGAACCCAATAACACTATTTGGTAGAGCAAATTCTCAGCTACAAAACACTACTTTTCAACATAGTCACCACCATCAGCTCTACATTTTCATCAGCAATGAACAAGAGCCTGCATGCCGCACTCACAAAATTCTGCACAAGCAGAGATGACCCACTGCTGAAACTCATCACCCATCATCTCACTGTGCTCACATCCACTGTTTGCTCTCCATAAACATTCAGCAAACATTGATGAATGTCAGTGGGAACATTTTCTTCTGTACAGAGGAATTCAGTTCCACATTTTTGCTTCGTACATATTTCCACATCAGACTCCATTTTGTCAGACTGCCCTTTGCTGCCATCTGTCACACGGCAACAAAATGGAATGGAATATTGGTGGGAAGATTCAGTTTCTACTGCCATACCACCAACATCCACTTCTGACATTGTGGGCCAGCATAATAAAGTAGGAGGAAATACTTTCAGAGCAGCCCTCTGTGTGTATACACAGAGAACTATAAACATGATCAACAGCAGGAACTACCATATACAAGAAATTATAAACATCTGCCATTTACCTCCTATTATTCTGAGTAGCATTGATATAAACATCTCTACTTTGTTTTAAGCATCACTTCCATTTGTCTCCTGCAGCACTGCAGCAGCACAAGGAAGCACTGGAGTGTTGAGAATCAGTTCTGTGTACAGAAGACCTAAGACATAACTATTAGATTCAGATCTGGATGGTTAAAGGCAAACAAAGCAGCTTTTCAGTGAAATAGTAAACAGCCATTCTGATATTCAGTTGAAAAGCACTTTACCTCTAAATGAGGAAGCAATGATAAAGAATATACACACATAACATAAAAGGAGAGGAAAAAGATTCAATCTATTTGCTAGATAAAGACTGCTTTACACATTACAGTCTGCAGAAATGAGACTGATAAAAATGTTTTGCTGTCAATTTGCCAGTCAGATAAATTTTACACGTTTACATTTTAGTGAGATCCATGTTTTGTTGATCTGTATCTTACATTGTCTGTCTGTTCACAATATGCTGGCTTTCCTGCAACACTGATGGGCGTGTTCTCTTCTGAGTTTTTTTATTTGTTTATTTGAACTTTTAATTTTACAGTTTTAGTGCAACCACTTTCAGAAGGACACAGCAACAGTAAGTTTCCTCCATTGCATTTCATGGAAGAGTTCACACAGGCTGGTTCATAAGAAGTGTATACCTATTCAGTGACAATTACACCCCGATAGCATTTCAACTCTGATCTCCAGGAAAACAATACTGAAGCTAGGAAGAGAGGTGGCTATTACAAGCAGTCTTTTTTTTCCCGTCACCACTACTTCTCTTTACTTTGTACAAAGTTATCAGTGTGGTTTCCTCCCACTCACACAGCAGCATGGGAGCGTGGATTTAACAGCTGGACGTGCAGATGGACAATGGCTTTCAGCAGATGTTAGGATTCTGACTGGCAGAAGAAAAGAAGACCAGGAGCAACAAACAGTGGTGTGATAAAGGGCATAGGGTTAAGCTTAAGTGACAACTCACTATATTCACTTAATTGTCTACTTGATTTCACATGTCCATTGTTAGACTGTAAAAAGGAAAAGCTCAAAGCAATATCACATCCCCACTCCTCATCAGTATCCTTTTTAAAAGGTTTCCTTAGAAATCAGCAACATTCTCCTCACGTTTTTTAAAGCTCACTCATTTACTCAGTAAAACATTTTATTGCATGCAGTAGTAGGAATGAATTTACACTAGGAGGTTGTTGTTTTTAACTTCTGCTTACTGTTAGGAAGCCAGAGAAATTTCAAGAATCTCCAGTGAGATGTTATTTCAGGTACCCTTGATAGTGTTCAACGCTAACAGCTTCAGAAGACCATTGGGGACTTCAGCAAATGTTTTATAAACTTAGCAGCTGAGTTTTCACACCAAGCTGTATTTTTTTTTAATCATGTAACGTAAGAAATCCACTCCAGCACAAGGTCATCAGTTTCCAGTTTCCACTGAGATACCTGATGAAAATACTTGTTCCACAGCAAGTAGTAATGACACAGTGCCCTCAGTACAGTCTTTTCTGCAGAATGACAACTGGAGATTCTAAGATAACACAAAATTCCTCAACTTGCTGCAAAGGTTTTTTGAAAAGTCCTCAAGGACGAGAATTATATTCAACCTTTAAAAGCATATTCAACCTGAAAGCAGAATGAGAGCGAAGTTTAAACATGAAAGGAGATAAAAATCTTCATTTCATACATTTAAAATGGACAGAAACTGAGCTGGAAAAGCTAGTATCAACTACTATTCATATAGCTGCAAACTAAAGCTAACTGCTAAACACAGGCAGAATTGCATTAAGTACTTATCTGTAACTGGCTGAATATGGTATTCCCTCTTCCATTTTCCTACTACATACTGTTTACTTTCACAACAGATTACTTGCATGTACCTACCATATAATGGAATTCACAGTATATGACACCAAATCTGGTCCAGATGAAGGAACCTTTCTGGATCAAACCTAATTTTGACCCAACAACTTTTATCAGCAAAGAATTTGGACTTACAGTGCTTACATTAAAAAGTTTTACTTGCCAGGGTTTGAGTTCGAGGAGACTTACATAAGTTGAGTATGATTTAACAACTAACAAGGCAGCATTTTTTTTCTAATAGCACAAGAAAAAAACCTCATCAACACCATAAAACAAGCTGTTGTCTTTTGTGTTAATTCTATCTTAATCCTTTAAAAGCAGGTCTTATAGTACAGATTCTAAAAATTTAAGTTAAGGAGACTTAAATGATGTCCTTATGTGTATAAACTACCAGCATCTTTTCATTTAAAAAGTCCTCAAAAATAGCTATTATTCATGTGATAGGATTTGCTACTGTGGATCAGCAATGTTCCACCACTGTCACATAATGTCACAGTCACACTTAACTGTTCTGAAATACTGGATAGCTATTAACACAAAAATGCATCAAATAATAAAAAAAAAAAATCACTACTTCTAGATTGGAAATTATTGTTAAACATGTGACTCCAAAGAGAAGACAAAGAATGGAGTTTTCTTATCCAAACAGAGCTCCTCTTTTCCAACTCAATGTCACAGGTGAATGCTTAATGGGTTCTTAAAAATACTTTTGGAGAGCAAATAGTTCTATGTATAATATTGCACTTAGTTGTTGGCATTTCAATTGCAGACCTTATGAAGTCTTAAGTCAGGCAGCAAATGGCTGTAAATAAATTTGGGCTAGTAACTGGAATGGTGTTTTTAGCCAATGGAAGAAAAAGAAGCTCTGAAATAGCCTTGAAACGAGAAGGCAAGAATCAGGCAAGTTTTAACACTGTTCTGAATAACAGCACAAATTGATTTTCATTCAGATAGAACTTTTACATGCACAGCTGACTAATAACTAGGGAAAGGGTTGCTAGAAAGGGAAATAACTTTTTCAGTCAATGTTTTCCAATTTTTCTACTCATTCATTTTAGAACAAAAGGATATGTACGTATGTGCTCCTTAAACAATCTATCAATTCAAAATAAATAAATGCAGTGTACATATTTTAAGCATCTGATAATTTTAAGTAATTTATATCCCTTTAATCTAAAAATATCTTCTTAGTGATACTTGTGATTAAGTATCAGCTGCATCTACTTTGTGTAAACTGGAAGAACACATCTGTTACTGAAGAACAGACCTAGAATATGTAGAAAGTGTTGGAGCAGAGAGCAGCAAAGAAAGATGTTCTGCTTAGGACAGTATAATGAAGTCCCTTGAGCCCATTCCAGAGAACGTAAGTTACCACTCAAAATACATTAATTTACAGTTCTGTCCTTTTCATGTATTTAAAACTTCTTATGTACAAACTGTATAAGCTCATATGATGTGCAAAAAGCATATTCTTTTTGTTCATAACTGTGCCCTAGTGCTCATTTGAAGTTATCTAGCAAACATCAGCCACACAAATCTTTCAGTCATCACACATTTACCCTTTATAGATGGCTTTATAAACTGTTAGTGCTTATTTCCCGCCAGCTGTGAAGTTCACATGACACAAAGGGGCAACTGCTGTAGGATTCCAAAGACTATGTGAAGAGAGGTAAAAAAAAAAAAAGCTGACAAATTGCGCAGTGACATTTCACTACTCACTTCAGACTCTTTTGGAAAAAAACATAAAAACAAAAGCAAAAAAAAAACAAGAGCCATGAACTGCTTCTTGCATGTACAAAAAGTTTGGGAAGGAAAAGCTGGGGAAAGGTAGAAGGAAAAGTAGAAATACACAGCTGGGAATGGGACAAAACAGATTGCAAGTGTGTCAGCCTTAGATAAATATATTACAAATACTAAGATAACGACTTATTTATCTCAGCAAACAAAGCACAAATCACCTACTCTTACGAACTGTGCTTGATTAGTTCTCCAAGCTACGTGAGAAAGAAAAGGAAAAATACCCACCCCGCTGACGAGAAAGCTCTGCCATCTGAATCCCGTCTCAGCGGCTCACTAGAGGGCACGCTTCAGCCAGAAATGTGCTCCGGTCGGCAGGGCAGGGGGAGGACCCAGCAGACAAAAACCTCTTTAAAATGCAACAAAAGCATCTAGCAAATAAACCGTTTACATTGATTTTTAATGATAGCTAACCTTTTCATCATGCCTTAAACAGTAAGATTACCAAGATATATTTTAGGCAGACGTTTCTCTTCCCAAAACGCTGAGAAGAGGTTGGATGACACCAAATTCAGGTTTAATGGAGGCGTCAAAAAGAAATCTCTCTAAAAGCAATGGTAAACCCAGCTGTTTGAGGGAAAGAAATGGACTCGTTTTGAGGAATTTCTTGCAAAACCCAAAAATCAGTCATCACAGGTTTCCCATTTTGTTTGCAATCTGCAACATGTATTTTTCATGCCGACACTTGAAAAGCCTGAAGGGTAGCACCAACATTTCAAACACAAATATCCCAACAGGCATCTAGATGAATTTAAGAGAATACACCATAGCTTGTCATCCTCCTGCACGAACATTGGCACATAGAGGTGCCAATGACAACCAAAACAAGGCAGTTACCAAGGCTAAGTATCACAGCAGTGCTGCACAAAACAAAAACAGCACAATCTGCAGATCCCTCCCCTTACTCAGTTCAGTGAACTCAACGTGCACTACAAAGACACATAACCCAGTATCGTAATGGCTCCTTGCTAAAAAAATATTAGTTTGCTACTTTGCTGTTCTATTTCTTACATTTACAGCAATAATAGCAATATCTCCTTTGAGGTGCTGTTGCAGATTTTCATGATCACTGGGAGATGCTGAATTTCTCCACAGGATTTAGCTCATCTTCATTCTTCTGCAGCTGACTATGCAATACATACAGCACTAGTACAAACTAGAAGCATTTATCGTTTTCAGTGGGCACACATTAACAGTGGTTAATAATATACAGTTGATCCAAACGGCATTTGGAAATGCTCAATACTAAGGATACTATCAGATGAGTAGATCATTTTTTCTGTTCAGTGTAGTTTAACCTCTGGCGTCACAGGTTTAATGCAATTGTGTTACCTAATCAGCCACTGCATCTCCCAGTCTCCTTCCTGCAGTTGCTGAAGTCATTAGTTAGAGAATTGGTGAGGTAGCTGCAGAAACTCACACTAGCAGCAGGCAATAAAAGTCTTTAATGGTAATAACTCACACTAAAAATGACAACTTATAGCATTTTACAGCATGTAATATAATTTATGGTATGCTACACATTGACATGTATGTCTAGTAAGTGTTGTAGAAAGTCATAAATCACCAGTGTTCCCAACTCCTATTAAGACCTCATTTATTTCTCTATTCCACAAATATAGTCTCATGATAACCACACCCCATCTCGCTTTATTAAAAGATAGGAAGGAGATAGAAAATGTAGATGTAGCAAAGTGATGTATTATAAAAAAAATAAAACTGGAAAACTAACAGCAGAATACAGACAAGGAAACTGGCTTCCTTTCTTATTTTATTAACAACTAGGGGAATACACAACAAAACATTTCACCACATTCATGTACTGAAATGGAACATCTCATTTAAAGAGGTAATATAATGGGAAAGGACAACAGGAAGACTTTCTCCAGAGCAACAGTTTTCTCTGTTGATGACTTCCTTACTTTCTTCACTCGTTTTGATTCATTTTGATTCATTTCTACAGTAACATTTACAGAGTTTTACCAGAATTCTTAGCAGTATCAATAGTGCTCATAAATCCACTTCAATTCTACTTCCATATTCTGATTCATCTTCTGCTAATTTGTCAGTGTTTTCAACACAGAATTCCTTGATCTTATCTGAGGAGAAGCACTGGCAGAAGACACAGCCTCTCAAAATGCAGGCAAAATTGTAGAAACCTTTACAGCTGACACTCAAAGTTTTTCCTCCCCTATCAAATTATCAATAGGCTTCTCAAAATAATTAAGAAAAAATTAGAAAAATATTTCATTTAAAAGAATATATATGTAAAATTTTTGAATCGTATTAATGACCTTTTTTTGAATCGTATTAATGACCTTGACACTGGAAGTTGTAGTTAAAGAGCTTTTTTGCAAACATCCTGTCACTAAAAACAGAGTTCACCTTCCCTATGCTCTAAACTGGTATTATGCTTTTAAGAACATGCTATTTGTAAGGCTTAAATCTTACTTTTTTTTTTTCCCCCTCATATTTCATGAGTCTTTACTGAAAGATAGAGAAAGCCCAAACTCATTAAAATCTGCAGCAGTGTGAGTAGGCCTGTAGGTGAAAATGTAATTACATATGCTTCTGCTAGCTTGGTGACTAAATTGGCTCTGGACTATCTCAGCTGGCTATATGTATGCCTTTAACTTAAATGCAGAGGTAGAAACTAAAGATAGATGAAGTTTGTTTGCATCCAAATGGCAACTTCATTTAAAACTAAAGTTAAAACCAAGTTCACATGGAAAACTCCATTTGTATTTTAAAACTGTGTTGTGCTGTATAGTGCATTAGGATATATTCTTAGAAATTACACATGTGCTGCTGTGTATGAAGTATTGTATAAATGATCACCTGTGGTTCTCCCATTATGTCACTTGAAAATTAAAAAGAATAAGCTTACCGGAGCTGAACTGCTATGAAAAAAAAAGTCTACAATTATGGTTGAATAACTACAATTCCCTGTAAACTCTAAAACATATCATGCCGGAGCAGACTTTAATTGGCAAATACAATGCCTGACCTTTTGTGGTTTTGTTTTAATTCCCATCTATACAGACAAAAGAATAGATTTTTCCTATTAAAATACTCTCCAGGCAGTTGCCTAGATTTCACCATGCAGCTCACAGAAGTTATGGAACTCAGATGACAAGAAATCCGATCTACCTTCCTCAGTACTACATCTCTGAAAAAGGTAAAAAGTTACAAATAAGTGACAACGTTCTGGAGCTATATTCACAGCAGCCAAAGTTTAATGCTTTTGATCAAGTATTTAATGCAAAGGCCATTAAAGATAATTAAAAAAAGAAGTCCTTTATTCTGCCAAAAGACCCAACCCAACACACTCAATAGAGCGTAGAATGATTTTGTTTGTTTTACTGCTGCTTATTAAAATAAAGGAATTGCACACAATTGTTAACAGCTAGCATTTCCCTTGCTCACCAGAACACACGCTCGTTAATGTGGCCATACACCAAACTGCAGAGAAGAACTTTTCTGTGGGAGTTCAGTCCTCACTACTGTGCACTGTTACAGCTTCAGCATTCTTTATCTAATCGGGTTTCAATGAAGAACACTCTAGGTTTGCCAATGCAAATCAGTTTTGCCTAGAGTTAGCTTTGTAGATACTGCAGTGCAAGTAACTATTTTTGGCACAAAGCATAATATAATTCTGCACAAGAGCTTTGGCTTTCCAATCTACTCACATGTAACATTTACTTCCACTTACTAAATCATAGCTGGCAAGCTGCATGCTGTGGTTAATGCACTCAAAGCCAGGAATAGGTGTTGGGAGCATGCAGGGTGCTGCAGAAAGCACACATCAGTGGCATTCCCTGTATCACAACAGAGTTCTCCAGTTATCTTTATGGAGAGTAAGAGGAGAGCTGAGTCAATTGGTATTATCCATTTATAAAACCAACTGTACACACTGCTCAAATTACAATACAGCTAATAAAGGGAATGAACTCTAGTATTTTAAAAATGGATCTGCACGTTACTCCTCTTAGGTTCTGTACTTGATTCTGACACCTTCACTCATCACAAAGCAACTCTGAGCCCCTGCATCTATGCTTACAGTAGCAGTAATTTTAGTTGCTTAACATATGACCTGAAAACAAGTTGAAATAGACTGTGGTCTTCATGGAAATTGTCTGAAAACCCACTACCATGTGGTAATGACTTGACTAGCAAGCCTGATCCAAATTATTAGAGCTTAGAACAAATAAAGGAAATGCCAAAAGTAGATATTTTTAAATAAGAGCATTAATACTTTTAAATTACATATCAAAGCAGGCTGAGCTCCTGCATTAGCTATTATTTTTTGTGAGAAAAATATTCACTACTTCTTACTGGGAAGAAACATTTATTTAAGAAATCAGTTGGAAAAGAAGTTGCCAGTCAAATTCAGCAAATTCTTTTTCCCTCTTTGTGAATGTTTACATATTACCACATTGCATTTTCCTTTTTATTACTCTGTTGCTCAGCTCAAAGTCAATGGCTTGGAATGTTCCCTTCAATTCAGCATGTGAATTAAAATGTAGTACCTTTCCAGAGCAAAACAAGGGATGTGGATAAGAGCACTTTAACAGATGGAGAGGTGCTTTACTGATGTACTGTATCTTCACAAGATAGCCCACAGGAAACATCACTTTTGAACATGGCCATTTTGAGACTGAACCCAGCTGACAAACACAGAGCAGATATGATTTTGTGCACTAGTTACACTCCATAGTAGCAGTGGGGACTTAATAGTGAATCAAGTGAGCATGCTTTTGATGCCTTATATATCAGAAACAGAATAATCAGCATTAACTGTGCTCATAAAATTAAGTCTTAGGCAGGACTTCACTGTTCTAGGGAAAAGACATTTTATAACACTATTTCTCTCCAGTATTCATACATTATCTAATATAGTGACACATTTAAAAAATAACTGTGAGGCCTGATTTCAGAACTGCAATAAGAAGAAAATAACAGAACTGAGACCAGAAATGGTTGTCAGAGTTAATAAGTACATATTCAAATATAGGCTCACATATATAATTCACCTTGTTATAAGCAAGCCTCCTGTGTCATTAGAAATAGAACTCTAAAGGAAAGAATACTAATTTAAAGCATTGCCCAGTAGGGAATCTCACTCCTCCTGTTTGTTGTAAAAGGCACATGATTTCTTTTAGCATTAAGACACAAAGTTACAGACAAAATCGCTTTCAGTGAAGCAAAGGAGATGCAACCTTGGTAACATCAGATATTTTTGAGAGGACATTCCAACTATCAACATTCACCAAACATCTCTTTACAAACAACAGATTCTACCTCAATTACAACACAAAGTTTCAAATAATCAAACAAGGAGAAAAGGTTGACCAAAAAAAAAAATCATAAATGCACTTACTGTGCATTTAAACATTTGAGGGCCATCTATAATTAAAATTGCTTATATTTATAATTGCAACATAAGGATTCAGAAACCCAACCTAATTACAGACTGATATGTATTCAGAATTGCCAAAGTTCACTTTAAATTTAGATCAGATTGACAGATCAAAAAAAAAAAGTGTTTTGTGATAGACAACAACACTAGGCACTTGTCTAAATGAACTCCAAAAGTCTAACAGGTCTTTCTGTGACTCATTGCCTTCCTGAGGACAGAAGATTGATGACCAGCATCTAATTTCCTTTCCTAGAATAGTGTACTACTGATTATTATTAAAAGCTAGTGCAAACTTTAGGGAAGCATGAGCAAAGACGGTTCCTTTCTCATTTAGTTACAGAACGAGCTCTTGATTTATGTTTTCATAATCCAATTATGAGACTGCATACAGTTACTGTGACTAAATTGGTATTATAAAGTGTCTAGTTTACTCCCTCACCACTTTACAATTGTGAGCTGACTTTTACCAGTGTTTTTGAATTACAAAGGATTTGCAAATCATTCCTGAGGTAGTGGTATGTGCTCAGAAAACAAGTACATTGTTAGGAATGCCATGTGGCAGCCTGTCATTGTTGCTTACTTTCCACTAATGGAAGTGCAAACAAGTGTGACTGCCAAAAAATATATATATATATTTAAAAAAATTGCTGTAAGGGAGTGAAGTTTTCATCAGAAAGTACTAATTTTCTATATACAAGCATGGACACAGACACACTTGATGTAACGTTAAAAAACATTTCATCCTCCTTCACTCTGCACATAATTCTAATTTTCTCTGTCTAGTAGTAAGTATGATGTGCTACCACTTAAAAAAAGCCATTAGTCTGTTTTTGCTGCTGCTCATTAGTCAAGCAAGAAATACTTAAAGCTCATACAGAATAGCACTATTTCAAAATGAGAGCTACAGTTCTGTCTGAACAATGAAGTCTGGTCAAAAACTTGCAGTTTTAATGTTTTGTTCCTAGTCACATATTTCAGTACTTGAAATGCTTTAGTTTTCATTACAGGTGTAACACAAGCATTCTTTCTCTACACTCAACTTCTGAATAAATTCTGGATGGCAACTAGTCACAAGCAGCTGGCAGACAATTCTCTTTATTATCTATGCAGCTAGACAGGATTTGTTCAGATATAGATAAGGGTAATTAAATGGGGGATTTGATGTGCATGTGCACATACATTCAGTTACATTTCATGGGGGGGGAGGGAGGGAGAAGGTGGCTTAGCTATAACACGAATCAAATTAAGCAAATAAAAATGCTTTTGAAGCAATACTTGAAAAGCTCGTCAGTTTCATTACTACAACTTTAAACAAGAAAGATTACAGTAACAAGTGCAACTCTCCACATTTTCCATCTGGGGGAGATTCAGAGCAATGATAGGCATAGCAGTTTTTCAAGGAGAGCTACCTTCCAGCACAGCAAGACTGAGGAATACACTTCTACCCCAAACATTTTATTTACGAGTCATTTTGATGCATTATGGATTTGAAGAAAATACAATGAAATCTAGAATGCTTGAAAAGAAAACACGTTTTGAGGCAGACTTAGATCTTGCCTCTCACAAACTCCAATCTAACAGAGCATCAAAAATGAATTCTAAATGTGGGCTCAAAAGCAGTAATGGGTGAGCACTTGCTCAGGGCACGTGCTAACAAACAGAAAGCTCCCTCACACTCTGAGAAGCACACACACTTTTAAAGGTTTCTCATTAAATAGAAGCAAGTATTGTCTCTGTGGAAAACACTAGAGTAATACTGTAGTACTGAAAGGAGCGGAGGAGATGATCAAACACCCAGAGCAACACAAGAGGGATCAGAGGCCTCTTTTAAAAAGCTACACTAAAAGCCCTACAGTTTTGCATTATTTTAGCTACCTCTCCACCACACAGACTGCGAACAAAGCAGCTTTTATAATTCATCCTCCTCAGAATTCCTTTCAACAACAGCAACCTGAGGGAAGTTTCTTTTCTCTGCATCAAACCCAGCACGAGGTGCAGCCGCTCCTC
This sequence comes from Phasianus colchicus, assembly GCF_987193195.1. Lineage (NCBI taxonomy): Eukaryota > Metazoa > Chordata > Aves > Galliformes > Phasianidae > Phasianus > Phasianus colchicus. The sequence continues at coordinate 14,178,222 of NC_143449.1, forward strand.
AGCCAGCAGCAAAGGCCGTGCCCAGCTCCAGCACTGCACCACAGACTGTGCAATTTCAGCAAAACTCCAAACCCAGCCAAACGCAAACCACCGAGGCACTACAGAGGCACTTCTGCAAAAGAGCCACTCTAATTAAAAAAAAAAAAAAAAAAAAAAAGCAAAAACAGAAAGCATACTCACGTGCAACTTGCAGCTTTCAGGATGCTTTCAGGTGCCTGAAGAGCAGACGGCACTCCAGAAGTTTCTGCACGTGCTCAGTGCGCTGTGAGGCCCCTGAAGGAAAAGCGGTTGCAGCTGTGCCTTCTTCAAAGCCTCAAAGTGAAGGCATTCGTAAGGGTCCTGAGCTCCAAGTATTTTAACCTGTGGTTGCAGTGTGATGGTACTGAGCTGCTGCAAAGGGGAAGGATTCAAATTTTTTTTTAAAAGAGCAAAGCAACAAACAAACAAACCAAAAACAAACAAACCAAATCAGATGTTTTTCTGCCAGCTTACACTTTTCACCAACATGAAGGAATTTTTTGCGTGTGTGTGTGTTCAGATTTCAATGCTTTGAATTTTAAATGTATTGTGAAAATGCCACAAGATACATACAGCATTTTCCAAATCAGAAGCTGTTTCCTCAGAAGTGGCACTCTTTTTCACTCTTTGCTCACTGAGCCCAGTCCTGTCCTTCTTGTTGTGGTATTCTAGCAGCTATATATACATGGAAGCTTTAATAAGTGGTAATTTTTTCAGTGTTAGGACAAAAAGTTCATGTTGAATGGGCAGTAACTGCCTGCACAACTATGCATTGAACTAAATGCTATCAAGACTTTTATCAGAGGCCATGGTGTAAAGCAGAACCAGCTGTCAGAGCTGCCCCTGCTTCAGATGCAACTCCTGTCACCTTAATTCTGCTTTAATTATCAGCAAAGTCCTCTATTCTGTACATTTGATTGCAAGTCAGGGCCCACAGATTGTTATTAAAAACCTTCCTGTTGAGTATTACACCCATGACTTGTAAAGTTATTACTAGTAGTTATAAATGATGTTTGTTAACATTTTTTGTTAAAAGTGAGTGAAATAAATTGCATGGAAAAAAGTTCTTCTGTTTACATGCATGAAATTGAAATATATATATATATGTTTTTTAAATTAGGAAAACACTTTCTACATTTTTAAAGTAAAATGTTGTGGGGTTTTTTTGTTTGTTTGTTTTTGTTTATTTGTTTGTTTTTAACTGAAGTGATCCAGTTACTTTTTCTGTTAGTTAATAAGTAATTTGCAGAACTTTAAATAGTGAAAGAGAATGTGAAGGACACTTAAAATATTTCCTCCATGTTTTTTTGGTTTTTTTGTTTTTACCAATGGGTGCAGTCAGTAACTTTATGAGACCTTTTTTCTTCTTCCTAGGAGAAACATAAGATTGGGCAAAGTCTAAAAGATAACACTGAATTATAAGAAAAAAAAAAACAAAAACTTATTCTAAAAACCTGGAAGTTTACTTTTACTAAGACAAAAACTGCCTAGGAAGAGCACTTCTTTTGTACTGTTTCAATCAATGCTTGAGGAAGGTTGGACTAGATGGCCTAGATGTAGGGGTCCCTTCCAACCCATGCAATTCTGTGATTCTATGATGCTTCTTGCTCAATAAGGACTTCAAAATGTCAGAAATATTTTATGAATAAAAGGAAATGTCCCTACAGAGATGAACCAGATGTTCTGCCCACCTGGTTAAGATAACTGACCAAAGCATAATAAGTTCCTTTGTTTCTCTCATAATTTTTCTGAGCAATACCATAGCCACTACTGACATAATGAGAAATCCTGATATCAGTTATAGCTTAAGGGAGAATGTCTGTAGCAAAGTTATGGAGCATTACAAGCAAATTTGAACAGGAAGAAAAAATCATGTTTTCTGAGAGAAAATACAATCTCTGGTGTCAGTAGGAGCAATTTGCAGAAACACTGTCTGAAAAAATCAGTACAAATATTTCTAAAGCAGAATTTACAGCTTTTTTTTTTCTTTTTTCTTATTCTTAATCATATAAAGATATCAAGGAAGGTTTTCAGAATAACTACACCATGAAGACCGACTATGCATGTTTTAAGACTTGAACATAAAAGGCATCAAAGCATTCTAAAGACAGACTGGGACTACAAATTAAATCTAGTGAAAAAGCAGCAGACTGGTTATGCATGAGGTGAGGTTAATATAAGCCTATAAACCAGTAAGGAATGTTTGAGGTAAAAGCAAGAATAGCTTTCAAGCTCATTTTGGCTTGTCTGGTTATGACTAAAGTAATACATTCACTCTTTGGTCTCCATAAAGCTTCAGCAAGCATCAGTGAATGTCAATGGGTGCTATTTTTTCCACATGGAGGAATTCAGTTTCATACTTTTATATGCATTTCCATGCCAGACGCCATTTTGTCAGACTGCCCCTCTGCTGCCATCTGTCACATAGCAACAAAATATAATAGAATACTGGTAGGAAGGTTCAACCTCTACTGCCATACCACCACCATCGGCCTCTGACATCATGGAAGGCGTTAAAAATAAAATAAAAATAAAATAAGAGGCATTACTTTCGGAGCAGTCCTCGTAACTGAAGTTCTTGCAGTTCCTCACATGGGCAATTCTTACAGTTCTAACTCCATTTTACTGTAGCTAGTGGATTTAGTGAAGCAAGGAGGCTGAGCATTAAGTCTGAAGGTTTTTTATATGTAATATTCTATGGATATTAATATTTATGCCAAAAATGTATGAGATTGTTACAACTGTTAGTTTGCAATTAATAACGTAACACACACTAATAGCATTTACTTAGAGTCGCCACTCACTATTTCCTTAGTGCTTGGCTTTTTCAGTAAATCCTATTATAGTCTCCTCAAATAAAGATAAACTAACCTAACTACTGTCTCACAAAAAATGTGGTGCTTGAGTTATGGTAAGGGCACAGCGCAAGTTTTTCTGTACAATTCATTGTCACTTGGGACTTGAAGCATTCTTCCTCTTCCAAGCTGCAATAATGTTTTACTCTATCATTGAGAATGTCATAGGGATGATGCAAAGGGGAAATATGTGCTCAAGTGGAGGCAGTTCTTTAATACTGATTATGGAAAACAATATCAATACTGCTCATTTTACATAAACTGAAATAAACTGTGGAAGGGAACAAAGTGATTTCACAGCTGCTCTTCAGTATGCTCTTCAGAATTGTTTTTCTCTGTGTTGGTCTAACTCCAAAACTCAAGGCAGGTTTTCCTTAACATTCAGTAACTTCAAGAACACAAAGACATCAGATGTTTTCAGACAACATATCCAGTGAATGTGAATATGGAAGTCTGAGATGCTGGAAAAATCAAGGTTTGGATTTGTATAATCTCTGAGTGATGGAAGGCTTACAGGAACACGAATTTAGTCTAGATTTGTCGTCTCGGTGCACATGATTGACACTGCAGCTTTACTGCTGTCATCTGAAAAGTTACATAATGTTTCAACTTCAGATGAAAAAGATGACAGTATTTATAAAATACACATAGTTTATAATACTAACCCCAACTCTGGAAAGATAATGCAAAAATATACTTCCATCAGTTGCAGAGAAAAGTAGGTTATTAACAGATTTATTATAAAAATACATTAATAGAATTAATAATTAAAACAACATAAACAACAACATTTTTAAAGATGATCATTATTAGAAGCTTTTTCCTAAAAACAGATGTAGCTTATAACTACGTATATGGCAGTTGATGTATTTTATTCTGAGGCTCAAACTCTTTAAAATAAGTCAGTTCAGGCATTAAATGATATTGTGAAAGCCAAAGGGCTCTTCTGAAGTACTTTTCTCTATGCACATAACAGTGAAGTTAAATAGCCTGTATTCCATAGCATAATTGAAAATCACTCCATTTTCCCCTAGTCAAAAGATGGGAAAAATCTATGTTATCCTATGTTTTTCTAAGCTGAATGTGTTCAGGACAGCTGACAGCTCTTCAAGATCAGAATGGGTCTAATAGTAGTTATTGTACATTTTCAACTAATGATTCTGTTAAATAGTCACAGAAGCACTTAACAGAGCAGAAGCAAGGGCGAGAACTCTGGTGGAGATTTAAGCTCATTGGCTATAACAAAAGTGATATCTCAGGTAAACTTGTCTGGTAAAGACAAGAAAAGCCTTTAAGTGTTTGGCACAGAAGGCTAGTGAAAATACAAGTTAGAAATAAAGACTGTCCTACTCCTCTAAAATAGTTCACGTGTGAGATATGCAGTAAAATGTATTTTTTAAACAAGACTCCAATAAAGAATATTCTGAAGATATGACTTCATGTGTGTTAGATATAGGTACAGAAACCTAAATATATTGAAACTACTAGCAAATGAAGTATGTATTATTCAGAGTACTTCTGTATTACTGTGCTTTATTATGCCTCTTTTTGTTACTTTCAGTAACTAAAGAAAATGCTATTTCTGAAATATAATTGCATCTTTCATAGAGATACTCCAGACATATCTTTAAATAAACCTTTATTTCTTCCTCCTCCACAATTTGCTAAGATCCAGTATATTGTACCAGACCCGTCTTTATATCTGCGTATGCTTCTTTTGTGTCATTGTGCCATATTAAAAGGCCAGAAATAATTGCAACTTTTCTTCAAAGCGGAACTAGGTGTGGGCCGTATCATCCAAATACCTACACTGTCAATGAAATCTTTGCTTACTGTACTTCCTGATAGGATTCTTTATGGCTGACACACAGTACATTTAGCTCATTTCTGTATCTTCCTTGCTTTGTCAAAAGAGCTTGAGATCAGATAAGAGAATATGTCCAAACTCAGCAGTGGTAAACTTCATAATCCCTGCAGGCATTTTAGGCTTTGAAGCACAGGGGCTCCTATCTTTTTCTAATCTGTTTCACTGATCTCTTCCAAGATGTACTTGATCAGGTAATATTGGTGATGTCTAAAGCATTTTACTGGAACGATTCTGCCAATTGTATTTCTTTCCCATTAATAGGAAAAAAAAAGTACAGGTTGTAAACAGCTGTAGATAGCAAAAACTAATATTAACCTCTAGAAGGTAAGAAAGTAAAGCAATCAAATGTGTTTCACAAGCAGTTAAGCCTTGTGGGAAGATTTTAAATATGAAATTCATTTTTTTTTTAATGTTACACAGGTACAGAAGATCTATAGAAACCTGGAACATCTAATACCTAAGGTAGATCAAGATGAAATAAAGGTATAAAAAATGAACAGAACATTCTTCTTTTCCAGGTGAGATTTTTTTGTGAAGCTGAAAATCTGGTAAATTGCAAAATGAAAGTTATGTTATTTTGTTCCAAAGAAGTCCTCAGCTCATCTAAGCCTTTTTGCAAACTAAGGAAGTGATTTCATTTCCAGAATTATAGAGGAAATTTCTAACTGGTCCATTTGTCTAGATTGTTTCGGAATTCAAGTAGATGCAATCTCTGTCTGCAAGCTCATTCGTTTACTAAAAATAAAGTAACTTTTCACAAGAAAAGAAAGCTTTTCTTCACGAGTAAATCAATTCATTTTTTTAATTCAGTTTTTCATGCATCTGGAGTATGGATCGTATATTTGTGTACATGCAGAGAAGCCTTGCAGAGATTTCTGTAAAAGCTATTTAAAAGGGTTTTTCTTGTAATTGTCTTGAGAGATTGTTACAGCTATATTCAGGGATGTTTTTATTTCACTAAATCACAAGCTACCATACACAGTGTTCTTGTCATTCAATTTCATATATCTTAAATCTTTCTGAAGTTCCGCTTTTTCAGTCTGCTGCTGGAATCCATTAAGTAACCAATGCAGAGAGCACTCCTTGCCAACAATTGAGATGGCTATAAGTGATTAAAAATACTATGACCGGTTCTCTCTCTTTTCTAGACCTTCTTCAGCATTAACAAATTTCAGAAAACACAATGCCAGACTAGTTGTGTTTCTTTGGGATATATAATTTTTTTCTGTTTGTTTCTTTTTTGATTCCTGATTCATTACCGCCTATGCAGAAATTAAAAGGCAGTTGCTCTTGTTGTTTGTCCTTACTAAAGGTGGCACTCACTTACAGGGATCAGAGAGGCAATAAACATTTTTCCAGCACTTTAGAGCATATGAAAGTATTTCAGACCCTATTTTGAATGTCATTTGACTGCAAGTGAAAAAATGACAATCTGAGGGAGTGCTAATTATGAAAATCTCTAACCTGCTTTTGACAAATGTGCACCTCTTATCGGAAGTTTATTTTAAAAATCATCATCTTAAGGGGCCAAACTTGCATGGGTAAGATATCTGTTACAATAACATATAGTTACATAGACCAGCCTTCAATGGGGTTCTGCTGCACTGTCTGTTTTGTTTAACACACTGCTCATCCATTTTATCTGCTAAATATTTATTTCACCTTATAATTGGCTACTTGATTTTATCTTTGAATTTGTGAGAATCACAGCTGAAGACTGTTAACATGAAAAAGTATTGAATGACTGTTTTGCTGCTGTTGTTGTTACTGTTTTCTCCTTAAACTGGTACTCCTGTTGCATGAGATTTTACACTGAGTTTGGTTTTGCCCTGAGATGGGTAGGTAATGTTCTAAAAGTGTTTGCATATCTGCATTTTATAGGATGGAGGTGTTACTAGAAACAGTTCTGTAAGGAAGAAATTTATGCAGTGCACATAAGGAAGAAGTCTTTTGCAGTAAGAGTGGAGAGGCATTGGAACAGGTTGCCCAGAGAGACAGTGTAAGCCCTATCCTTGAAGACATTCAAGATCAAGCTGGATCGGGCTCTTAGCAATCTGATCGAGCTGTGGATGTCCCTGTTCACTGCAGGGGAGTTGGACTAGATAACCTTTAAAGGTCCTTTACAACTCAAAGATTCTATGATTCTATGATTCTAAAATAAGTGATATTTAAGTCAGCAAACAGTCCGTACACATGATGAATTCCTCTTTACTGATTTTTATAACCAGAATTCACGATCTGTTGTGTTACTTTGTATTTGGTTGAAGCCTTTTTTAATAAAATCCTTTTACAAGGTGTGCGTTGTGGGTGAGAAGTTCCTGTAAGATGTATCAGTGGGAGGTTGCAAAGCTCTTCTGTAGGAGAATAATCAAGGATATCAGAAAACAGAGTGTCCAAAAAAAGAGTGATATTTTGTTCCATTCCCCTTTTTCTCTGAGGGATTTGTGTGACATTTATCATGCAATGTGTGGTATTTGTTTACTTCTATTTAAGTAAAATCTATTTAAGATTTTGAAACTTCCCAAAATCAATCGTACTATTTGCTTGTCTTGTAAAACACTTCAAAATGGCTTTTCAAATGAATGACTTCTGTCTATCCTGTGATATTTATAGGTAGACTGAACAGGCAACAATTAGCTTGTCAATGCTAATTTCATACTTAGGTTGTATAGAAAAATATGTCTAGTAAGGTAGCACAGAGAACTAGCTGAAAGAGAATCTAATCTGCTGATCATTACATTCGATTTTTTTTTAATTTTCTTTTCCTAGCACAGCTTCAAAACTTTTCAATTTATTTGATCTTAATTTCAGATACCTCTGGAAATGAGATCCGATTGCCCTATGCATTAGATGACATTTTGAAAATCCTTCAGTGCTCAGAACTAACCTCAGTACATACTGTGCAATCCTAGAACAGTTCAGAATGGAATGGCCCTCTGAACATTGCCTAGGCAAACTCTCTGCTTAAAGCAGGGTTACCATGACAGCTAAGTCAGGTTGCTGAAGGCTGTTGGCTGTCAAATGTCACCCATTAGCTTCCCTACGTGCCCAGTGTGCCTCAGACCCCTATCGACCAAGGCACTACATTGAACATCTCAGATCAGCCATATTCTTGTCCTGTGGGGACCTTTTCTGAGTAACTGGGGTTCCGAGGTAGCACCTCGGAATTGCTGAATAGAGAAAAGAAACTCAATTCCTGTGTGTAGCAACAAACTGACACTAAACAACAACAGGAAACACAGAATCTCTAGGGCACTGCCTACATCTATTGTTCTGCCTTTTTCTGGCCTGCGTTAGGCATGACACCATCATATTGAGCCTAATATGAGTCTGTGCTAGGGCTTATAACTTTGTTTCTGTCCTCTAAATGACACAAATTACATGTGAGAGCATAAACAAGATTTTCACCAATGAACAAGTCCAGGACTCTTTTCCTACTTTTGGGATCCATCTGAGTCTTATGTGGGTTCAACAATGCACTTTGTGTCTGAAGTGGACCACATTTTCTTTTTATGTATTTTGTGGACTGAAAAACGTTTTTGTTTGTGAGAGGATGTGCCACTAAACATTTTCAGTGTAAGCTGCAGCCCATTGCTCTTTTATCTAGGTTTGTATTGATCTTCAGTTAGACTAGAAATTGAAAAATTAACTGTTGTCAACCTGACTGTGATTACTGTTTCTTGCTATTTTTTAATGTGATTTTAACTTTATTTTCATTTATTTCTATACCAGTTGCACATTTTTATTCATGTACCAAGGGATCTAGAACTTTCATTTGTCATTTCAAGGTGGGTTTTGTTTGTTTGTTTGTTTGTTTTTAACAAGATGTTAGGGAGTAATTCCACAACTTTTGCTATTTAGCAACGATGTTTTCTGAGGTGCAGTCAAGGTTTTGATGAACACTGAATAGATGCATGCAGACAGTGAGCAGTATTAGTTTTTTTGTCAGGGAAACCTTCGAAAGAGGAAAAGAGGATCCCAGCTGCAGAACATAAAAATTTTATGTCCTATATTCTGTGTGCTGAGAATTTAAAGAGAAAGGTCAAAAATCTAGAATAAAGATATTTTGCCATTTAATTTTTGTGGGGTTTCATCACTGTAAACAGACTGATTTGGCTTTTGTGATCCAATTAGTAATTGTGTGAAATAATTGCTGCTTTGTTCATTGCAAATCTTCGCTAGCTGTGCAAGACTTAACACTATAAATCTTTCAGTTTCTGTGTCAGATTCTACCACAATCACAATGGCCTGAGATTTTGAGAAAAGATGAAGTATAGCATATGTCTTTGGAATTAGTCTGCTCTCTCTGTCAAGGGACTCAGCCTTGGCAGGAAGATGCTATGGGATACATAAATCAGGAAAGTAACCTGTATGTCTCCTGATTTGGTATGCTAGAATACAGCTGTCTCTGTGGTAATATGTTCTTTAATGCTTCGTTGAACCTGTTCTTAGAGAAATGAAAATGCATGTGTTTTACACAGTTGTGTAGTTAGCCGGTTGATCAAAATAGATTTTTCTTAGCAATTCCTTTCTCGCTCATCTTTCCACAGGCATCATTATCCATTACTTAAAATTATTCTGAGAAAAATGTCTGAAGCTTTTTTCCTAAATTTATTTGAATATGCCTGTATAATCTACACAGAACTGTGTCCTTTTTGATAAGTGATAAAAAATTAATAGGACTTCAAATTTTTTAACAGTTGGCTCCAGCTGCTGGATTTCTTCCTTTATTAGAATCACTTAAAATCTCCTTTCAGTTCTTTTCAGAAGGGAAATGATCTATGAAGGGTAGATAAAGTAAAACTGGCAGATCTAGTATTTCTTGATGAGATGTGTTCATATTAAAATATGCAGTTCTCTAAGGCAACATAAAAAATGTGCATAATCTATTATAATGAGATTCTGGAAAGTACCATTCACAGGGGCTTGAAATGTTTGCAAGTGATGTGAAGGAATGTGCAGTGCAGGCCTGGCTTGAGAGGAAAGCCTGAATTCAGTGAAGTTAGAATGGAAGTTATCTACATTGTCTACAACAATACATTTCTGTTAATATTGACACTATATATGTTATAACATGGAACGCTGTCCTTTTTTTTTTTTAAAACAAAATTTCCATATTTCTACATACCTTAAAATTTTTGAATAAGATAGGATGACATTTTAAGAAGAATATCTAATTCTAAATTGCTCCGTCCTTTTCAAAAACCTTTTTTTTTTATTTGAAATTTACATTATTACCTTGTTATTACTTCACAGATATATTCCTAATATTCTGTTAGTTTTTCCATCTTTTCTAAAAGTCTAACTCTCTGAGCAACTTTTAAGTAGTACTTTTTCCAATGTCTTACGTGCTGTGAACAAGCAATTTCACAAGCAAATTAAACAGATTCCAGGATAGAATTATATCATTCATTAAGTCCAGCAGGAAGAGTTTGGTCCTGAATAAACCAAAGACATTCAAGTCTTCAAATGAGAGATTTGCTAAATAGATATTTCCAGTAAATAGATATCAAAATTGATTTGACTGTGTGATACTGGAATTTAAAATTCTTTCTTATCTCAAGTGTATATCCTAGTGTAGCAAATCTGGCTTACGGAGATTTTTAATTTCTTTTTGTTTGTTGGTTGGTTTTGTTTTGTTTCCTTTTTAGATACGAATGAAGGAACTTGTAGGATTATGAAGAAAAGCATACACGTGAAATCTATGAAGGTTCCTCCTATAAAGAAAGAACACACTGCATTTTGTAGACCTTGATACCTCTCCTTTAATACAAATTTGGGTTGAGTAAGACTGAGTTTCTTTGAGTTTCTGGATTTTTCTGCCAGTGAGGCCATAACTGTCTTCATTGCAGGTAAGTACTGGTTGTAATTTTCAACCTCGCAGTCAGAGCTCAAAACTGCTAGCATCAATTTTTGTCAGGGTTTTCACACAATATTGCTGCCATTTTCTGGGAATACTGTTGAAGTCATCTTGTGATTTGAAATGTTACTTAACTTTTTAAAACGACAGCGTATAATGAACATGGGAGAACATTATCTCCCATATTTATTGTATCAACATTACAGCTAGTAGAAAAATTAATTATTTCATAGTATGCACATCATTCTCTATTTTCTCCCCCTTTTTTTAGCTATGTAACTTGCTTGGGAACTGCTGCTGTTGCAGAAATTAACATTTATTTGTTATTTCAAAACATAACTGTAAACTATAATCAGAAAAATAAGTAGAACAACAATTGCTGTGTAATAGACAGAAGAGGAAAAATAAGAAATACATTTTAAAAAAACAACATTTTTTGGTTGCATGTAACTCAGGATGTCAGTGACCAGAGTCTGCAGTGAGTGAAATGCCTTTTATCATTCTTAAACACAGTCCTAGTGTAGGCAATCAAAATCAATATCTGTTGGGGGGGAGCCACTTTTTGACAAAACTGTAAGATTGATTACCTGCATCAATACTATTTTTAGAAGTAATTCATCAAAGTTGTACTTTAATAGATACCTTGATGTCTGTAATAATATTAATGCATCTTGAGCTTCCCCTCTCATCCCATCACAGTTAATCTTGCTGTAGCAAGAAGTAAATTTTTCAGAAATGAAGTATTTTTTTTTTCTCTATAACATTTTCAGGGTCAAAAGCATGCCAAGAATCATACTGTAGCATTCTCTTTCTATACCAATTTTGCTCTTTCACAAGCTTTCATCTAAGTATAATCTGTGTAGTGCTAATGAGATAAACCTCTTAGCTGTTCCAGTAGATGCTGTAGTCCTTTAGAACTTGGAAAAAATTAATATATAGAAGCAAATGAAAAAAGAACTAGGCATGTTAAAATGTCCTCAAATACACAGAAAGTTTTCAGTATTTTTGCAGATCTGGCTGGAGAGAGGTTTTGCTGACTGTTTAAACTGATAAAAGTTATGATCCTTGCTACTGATTATATTTTCATTATTTCAGTACATCATTGCTCCAAAGTTTCAAGTTGTACCACAACTTCACACAGGAATGCAGTTTTTTGTATAGTCTCAAGTAGAAGCATTAAAACTGGCTGTTTTCAAAGTGACTGTATAATTGCTGTACATAAACTGTAAATAAAATCTAATGTTCATTTTTCAAATTGTTCTCTCTTCTTCAAAACCAGTCCTCAGCATTAGATGTTCTTGTTCCTAACTGAAGCAGCAAAACTTCTGCATTTTACCCCTTACTTAACCAAACTGGTTTTGTTACCCTTCAAAGAAACATCCTTCTAACCTCTCAGAATCTTTGTCTTTCCTCAAATTTCTGAAGTCTTTCTACTAATAACTGTGATATTAGAATTTTATTTTGCCTAAAGAAAAGTTGTGCAGTGGCTGAGCCATTTGGATACTCAACAGCAATACACTCCTTATAAAAATCTCCTTCAGGAATATGCTTTTTTACATACTTGTATAGTCCAAATTCATCACAACTCAGCTTTATGAATAATTGATAGTTACATTCACTAGATGACCAATATGATCCCCACTTTCTTTCCAGCTACACTTCTCTAATCTCTGCCACTAACGCAGTAATAAGAAGAACTAAGAAACTCAAATGACATAGGCTGTCTTTCCCAGACAAATATAGAATTATAGGTAATATAACCTGCACAAAGGAAATAACAGCATACAGTCTTGGATTTTAAATGGAAGTTGAGGTTTTGCATCAATTTCAGTGACTTTACATTAAATCTATAAAGAATAAAAAGAAATGTGTCAACCAGTTTTGGCTATCAGAATACACAGTCCTGAAGTGTAAGGGAAGAAAGAGATCAGGCTTTGATGAAGATAAAGTCCTTAAAGAGTACTAAATTATGATTATATTTTTTCCTTTTCATTACAAGGGGACTCATAATAAGCTTAATAAGAGTATCATTAACTCTCCTTGTGAAAAGTCAGCCTACACTGCAAAGACAGCTTTCAGTGAGGGAAGTAAATTCATTGCAAAGCAGGGTGGAGACACTGCTATATTAGTATTCACTTGACTATGCAATACCTTTTTTCCTGAAGAAAATCCATATTCTTGTTTATCGCTTATTTTTTTCTGAACCATGACAATTACTGTAAATGAGCATGAAGATGATAATAGAGAAATCAAATGTTCTAAAATGGCAGATCTCAGGCAATTTAAGCTGCTCTTTCAAAGAGAAAAGAATGTCGGAATTCTTGCTATGATTATAAAATCGTTCTTGACAACTTTTCTTTGTTATTACTTTGGAATTGTCTTTCTAAAGCTGATTTATGTCTTCTTAATCTGGTTGCTGGTGTTAGGAAGACCAGTATAAGTTTTTTGGCTTTGGAAGCTTTGGTGCAGCTGTTTTCATGGCCAATTATTGTGGATTAGAATAGTGTTAAGCTGGTATATGTGTTATTTGATTTGGCATAGATTTACTGTGTACTTAAACTAGATGAGATCATTTCATAGGAGTGGATTGATCACTTTTATCTTTCTGTGATATTCTGAAGTTCTATTTTAAAAGCAGTCCTCCAGCACTTTTCATACATATTCCTTTCAATAGAAAGGAAAGGAATTCAAATTACTCTTTTATTCTTTGGCTTTATGGATGTTCTGTATTAGTAGTAGTTCTCAGTAGAACTCCCTTTCAACTCCAAAACTTTGGTCTTACTGTAGAAGTTATACAAATGATACAGTTTAATTATAAGCTGTGAAAATATATGTATTATTTTGAGAGGAAACTCCACAGCAATCTACAAGTAATGGCAGTTCTGTGATGATGTGTATAAAGATTCTGCTGTGTTCTACGATCCCTTATACCTTTTTATGTGTATCTGAGATAAATATCAATATCCTTCAAATAGACATATCTGATAGATTGGAGAGGTGTGGCATCTTATTGAAATAACATTTGGGAAAGCTAAGTTCTCAAAATAGCACACATTTCAGGTTGGCCATTTAACTGTTTCTCATACTCTGGTGTCAAAATCTTATATGAGGTGAATGCTCTGTTTTTATTTTAGATTTCTGAAGCAAGCAGCATTTAAATTTCTGACAACTTAATCAACTGGTATTATGTAGATGCATGTAAAATTATAGTAGTTGGTTTTTGAAGAGGGTTGTCAGCACTGAAACATTTATAATGTTTAGTAAAGTTGTGGAAATTTCTTTTGCAAACAAGTGAAATTAAGGCATGTATCTCCGTACACTTGTATTTTGAATTTCCTTTGAAATTCAAATTCAATTCAATCAATTTGTCAAATCAGAGCAACTAGATGACCAGTGTTTAGCTCTAATTTCATGTTTTTGTGTAGGTTTTGTTTAGTCTTTTTAGTTTCCATTAATTCAATGAAGAACGTGAAGGACGAAAAAAAAGCTGGCAAAAGGCAGAGATAATCATCAGCACTCAAGCGTCTTCAACACAATGACTTCATTGTGAGATGTGAGATACTTTTGCTATTGGTAGCTTCCTGTATGTCAAGGTGTTCAAAATCCTGACTTTCAGCTGGATTTTGTTTTGTGCGTTGTATTTTGTGAGTTTAAATGGAAGAAAATACCTTTTGCTAACATGACCTTAAAAACAAGTTTTGAATGTACTGTAATGTTTTGGAAGGTTGTTTTTGCTAGTATAAAATTGCTTTAGCTAACAGCTTTGTTAGTCCCATAGTGGTGACATTTAACAACAAAAATAGATGAAGATTGACAATTACTTGAATTATGTTCAAGGAGATTCTCATCTCTGTGCTATGAAGGGAGAAACATTCAACTGGGATAACTATCCCTATGCCAATTAGTACTAAACTGAGCTGTTGAGATGAAGAGACGATTTATGTTGCAGGGCAGGGTGTTTGGTTTTTATTTTTGTTTATCTGTTTTTCTTTTTGTCAATTGCAGGGTTTTTTTTGTTTGTTTTTTTTGTTTGTTTTTTTTTGTTTTTTCTTCTGTTTTAATGCATCTTGGTGTTATGTTTCACTTACTTTAATGCCAAAAACTTTTATCTAAGACCACTGAATTATGAGCAGACTGTATTTGTTAGCTGGCAATAGTTATTATTATAATACTGATCAGTAGAAAAGCATGTAGAAAATTGCCAAAATCTAAATTCTTTCAACTGCTGAAAACATTTTTTTACATTGCTGTCAAAATTAATATGTAGTAGAATAGAAGAAAAAAGACACTTTTGTACTTGGTTTCAGCCTGTATACATTGAATGTAGTCCTACAAAAACCAGGACGTTGCTGCTTTTAAGTGAGCGAATAAAAGCTTTGAGTAGACAGTGCACAAAATCCTTCTGTGCCACCTATTTAAATTTTCAGTTACGCCCTGTTCTAAAAGCAAACAGTGCACAGTGAAGAAAAAGATAAATTTTTGCTTTCTGGAGTAAGCAAAATAAATTCACTGACAAGGCATGGGTACGTATTTACTGCTGTCTCCATATGAATAGATTTAGGATTGTTCAAATGAAATGAACTACTTGTCCCTGATTACAAATAAGGGAATTGTATTGCTTTATGTTTTTTGCATAGCCTTAATATTTGAAGACATTTATGGTGTGGTTTTCATGCTAAGAGTGCATTCCATTTCCCCGACACTTGTATTATTGATAATTTTAGTAACCCATAAAACAATTTCACATTTATAAGTTTTCTGACCTTACAAGCTCTTTTATTGTGTCTAAGTGACTGTAATTCATGGGACTTACTCTTCAACATCACCAAGATGCGTAAGATGTTCAAGCAATTGCATATTTGCTATCTTTTATTATTTGGGTCTGGAAGATATCATGGCTTCACGCATTTGTGAAAATAAATGAAATATTTCAAAACCGGTGATATCAAATGCTTGGTGTAGACTTTCGAGTATAAAAACTGAAGGGTATTCTTTCCATATACATGATAAAATACAACCTAGGTTAAGTGAGTTTTGAATGTATATTAACTGACTCATATGCTGCCTTCTAATGTCAACTATTTCAGTAATGCTGATTTTCATGATTTTAAAAGCTTGTTTTTTTAATGAGAATTTTTGTCTTTACCTTCCCTTGTTTTGTGCATATTAGATTTTTACTTACTGAATAGAAAGAAATAGGTATGTGTCTTGGGATGAAAGTAGGAGATTTGCAATAATAATTCTAAATAATTAATACGCTACCTAATTTTTTAATTATTATTTGTAAAATAAGCAAACAACTACTATGAGAACATGCATCTCTCTTGCTAACACATAGCTGTAATCAAAATTCAACAAGCAAAGATTTTTTTCCTGAACTGTTGATGCAAATGGAACTCTAGTCAGACAGATCAATTAAGTCATAATTAATGACACCACATCTCTAAAAAGGAAACATTTTTATTTAAAATAATAAAAAAATAAAGCACCAACTTTCATTTGCATAAAAGTATGACCTGAAGCTGTAATATGTTTTAAATATAATTGTGTATGGGGAAAAGAAAGAATCCTTATTAAATTAAGAATTTATTGACCTCATTCTTGGGATGAAAAGCATTCTAAAATATATGTTTCTTATGTGCAGCTTACATGAATATGAAGTTCTTTCAATTATTAAAAAAGCTTCCTGGCTTCTCAGTTATGTGCTTCTGTTCAAAGTATAACAAGAATGTCAAGTATGACATCCAGATTATTCTCCCCCTTTAATTGCAACTGCAGAGACGGTTGAGGAAAAACAGAGGCTTTTCATTGGGAATTCATATTAACATTTTAAAATGGTATTGTTAACATTATCAAAACATACATTAAAGATAAAGAAAGGTAGACTACTATGATTGTCAACATCCTCATCTGAAGATGCTGAACACTGTTTTTCCAGATCACGCCAAAGGACAGCCTGGTAAAGCTCTCAGGTATACTTTAGCTTATTCCAAAACAGAGTCAATTGCTGTCTTGGCTTATTCCCTAATTTTCGTAGGCTTTGATATAATGAAGATATACTAAAGAACAAGCTGAATCTGCATTTTGATTAAAGAGATCGTTCTATTAATACACGAACAGCAAGCAAAACAATAACTGAGGAAAACTGACATTTTTTGTTTCTCTGAACCTCATCTTTCCAATAAATACTGCATTTCACAAATTTCTTTCATTTGACTGTAAGATGACAATAAATTCATTGCATAGCATTTATGATTAAAATAAACTGTCATTAAAATACATTGTAACATATCAGAAACACTCAATCTGCTTAATCAGTTGCCTGCCCATGTTCATCAACAGATGTGTATAAAGAGCTCTCTGCTATACAGGACTGTCTATTTATCTCTATTCATCCCTACATTTTATCTCCTGATGGCCGTGCTGCTTCCTGATTCTTGCCTTACCAGACTTACCTCAGTAAAAACATTAAATATCTGTGGCAGTCTGAGCAATGAGATGTTGGGTGAAAGATGTCCCAGAAAACTGTTCTTTAGAAAAATAGGTTCTGGAAATGAAATACAGAAATAATTTTACTTCAGCTTATTAAGTATACCTTGTAAGCAATGAATCAAATCACTTTGCTGTATAATACAATTACGGCTGTAATTTGTAGTCATTACAGTTTGCAATGAGGTATAATTGGAGACTTCATTATATGCAAGCTATTGACAGAGAAATTCTTAGTAACTTGAGGATGGAAACTTACTTTGGGCCCATTGCCTCGAAATTAGCAGATGATTAGCTCAGGAGACCTAATAGCTTGTTGCTGTCTTTCAGAAAGAAACTGAAATATTCCATCATTAGAAACATGCTACCTGGTATATCATTCCCCTTGAGCCCCTTTAGGTTCTGCCATGTTGGTGCAGAGCTCTGTTTGTATTTTTCATGGCAGGTCATCTGAGGACAGTAGGCGGCTTTTCTTCAGGTACTGAATCATGTCAGTTAACAACTTAGTGTTTTGTACAGTCATCTGCACCTGATCAATGATTATTAAATTAATGGTGATTTGATAGAAAAAAATATCACCTTTAAAAAAGTTGTCATGAGGCACTGCAACAAAATAGTTATTCTGTTCTTTTCCTTGACACAAACTTTATCCTCAGAATGCAGAATCCAAATTGCAGTGCCTCTGAAATTGTTGGGAAAAAATATGGGCATATGTTACTATGGTTACAGAGCCATTCCCAATTGCTTCTCTTTTCTGCCAAAATAATGAAAGTGGAAAGAGATTTTTCTTTACTGCAGTGATATATACAATGCTTTGCAGGGGAGGACCATCTCTCTCTAAATACTCTTCAAACATTTTAAAACTAGTACATTTGGGGTCACTGACTTTTCTGAAGTTGCTAATCACTATTTTTTGACAGTTAATGATAGAAACAGTTAATGAAAAAAAAAAGAATGTGGTCCTAAAAATCTGTAGTGAAACTGTGAAGGGATTCAACTTCGTTCTTCCTTGTCTAATGGTCTTCTGATATAAAACATTAGGTTGCCCTATTTATTGAGTTACCTCACTCTCAGAAATATCTGGCAGTGATTTAAAAAAAAAAAAAAAAAAAGATTAAAGCACAAGTTATTCTTAAGATTTCTTAAGTAAAAGTGGCACAGATAAAGCAATGCTCTAGGAGGCCCAGTTTTACCTCACTGTTTTTAACTTATATTTTTGTGAGCAACTTTCTGTTTTTTCTCCTTCCACTAAAATCTCTGAGTAAGTAAAGTAAAAACAGAAAGTAGCTTTATTTTTGAAGATACTTGAATAGATATTTGCAGAGTAAGAATTTAAATGTTTGTGGAAACAATTCTGATTTTCTTGTCAACAGTGCATTATCATCAGCTCTTCTTGAGCATGAAAATCCATCTGGAAGGAGACACTGTCAGAGTAAGGCAACTGAAATGTTCTCCTGAGGACAATAAGTAACCTCTTTTAAAGTAGGAATGATGTGGCATAAATGTATTCTATTGGGACAGAATAACTGATACATTTCCCTGGGGGTCATTATGATTCTGCTGAAGAAAGCCTACTGTGAAAAGGTAATACAAATAAAGGCTGCTTGTCACAAAAACACACGAGATAGTGTGGTTTGTGGGTTTTTTTCTCCCGTCCCCCTCACCCTCCCCCCCAAAAAAAAAGCATAAGGGAATGAGAATAGACTTCATTTTATAAAAGCTGAAAATCCCATTAGGAAGAGATTTTTTGCTGGCTGCCTTGATAGTGTACACATTTTAGGTGGGGATGTCAGCATTGCTATCATTAAGGCTTTCTGACATTTTTTTAGTAACATCCAGTTCTCACTAGCTCCTAACTTTGCCAAGCAGCTATGTGCAATTTTCCATTCCGAATGGCTTTTCTAGGCTGATATACGTACATGTTTCCCTCATCATTTTATTTATTATTTCAGCCAAAGCAGTTGCAGATGTCTCTGAGAGTTAACCTAAGGAAATAGTATATTTCTGAAGTATTTTTATTATTTTTTAAGTCTGCATTTTATTTTTCTCTTATTCTCTTGAACCTTTTCTTCTTAAAAATATTAGATTTCGGTGCAAAAAAAATTAATGTGATGGCCTTTAGTACTACTTTGCTTTTTCTTCTTCTATGCAAACCGATCCAGTTTTAAAATCATGTGAATTTTGGTCAGTCCTCAAAAGCCACATTGTTACTGTAGTCAAGCTTTTCCCAACTTTTTTTCCTGAGCTAGCTGTATATTGTCTGTTCTCACACAGCATCTACATGCTCAGACTATTAATGAACAATCATTTAGACTTACTGAGCATGCACCAACAGCCACAGCTTTGGAAAGTGAAAGGACTGGAAATATGCCATCCTGCAGTGTAACAGCTGTTCTGTGATGCTTAGAGCTAGAAGGAGGGGTGCAAAGAAATGGTTAGAACTGGGAGTTCGTGCTCTCTGTAATCTCCTGCTGACACACTGGGAAAAAAAATTACACATTAAAATGAACATGGGAATAAGGCAGGATCTTTGTGGAAGGGAAATAAGTGTATCAAAGGAATCACTGGTGTGACCTTGGTGTGGGAACATTAGTTTTGGGGCTGAGTAGCAGAAAAGGACAGGAAGCAGTTGCCCAATGGAGAAACAAAGCTTGTTTAGATTGCCTAGCTTTTATGGCATTTGCTGACAAAACAGACATGGTGAGATAAAGCACTTTGTATTATGTGTTAGAGATAGCTTAAGACTTTTCAGCACTGTAGAAAAAGAAAACACTTTTTTTTTTTTTTTTTTTTTTTTACACTGGCAGTTGACTGTGCTCTTGAGAAATGGGGTGGAATGGAGAAAAGTAACAGCAGAAATGTTAGGAATGGAAGTTAAAGGTTGAGAATTCAAGAGGACTGCAGATTCACAGGTGAGTAAAAAGGGCTGAGAGGAGTCTGAAGTTTTAGGAGGGGAAGTGGGGGACCCAAGAGACTTTGGCTGGCATTGACAGAATAAAGATTAGGAAGGACAGAATAAAGTTCAGCGAGGAACACAGTAAAAAGAATCTAGTTTAGGGAACAGGAAAAAGAATATATCCACATTCTCTTCCAGAGTGCGGATTTAGAGCTAGACAAATGCAGCAGACAAATTAGCTGTTCAAAGTGTCAGACTGCTCACTATGCCCATGCCCAGGAGATTATGATCTGTTTTACCATTTTGCTGCTGCTGCAATGGAAAGTACAATATGCTTTTTAAAAAATTCTTTTCAATCTTTGTCCAAACAGGATATATATTTTTTTCTCAATGCAATTTTTCAAAACATAAGAAGGATGCTCTGAAAAATAAATGTTTCTGACCCTGACCACCTTACCAGGTGACTCTGAAAAAGAATTTTGATTGTATATGTAGTATCATAATAATCTAAGTTTATTTGTTACAGTAATTTAAAGTACTTTTGATTTAGTTGAAAGAAATATTAACTTACACAAGTTTAACTTTTGTATTTCTATGAAATTTATTTTCAAATATTTGATTGGTGATTTGAGAGGTCTCTTGATTTCATAAGTGAAACAGATTTAATTAAAAGTGGCTTAACATCTAAAAAAATAAGTAGGGAGGTTTTTCAAATAGCTTAAACATGGGATAGGGAAAAATTTTATATATCTGCATATTTTATTATTGAATATAAAAAGCAATTTTACAAATAAAAGCTAGTTCTTCTGAGTCTTCTGCCCACTTATGTGTAAAAACATGAAACAGACTATGCAATTTGCAGAATGATCTGGTTTCCTAAGATGCACTAAAAATATTTTAATTGTGACTGTCGAATGTAAGTTGCCAGAAAACATTCTGTGTCTTAATTGGTCTCTACTGATTTTATGCTCAAAGGACATTTTCTTGAAGATAGCTAGCAAAATTCTTCTAAGAGAAATAGCAATCAATATCTAAGAGGGATTTATTAAAGGAAAATGTTGAGTTCTTTGTCTAGGTCTGGTTACAGCTTTATACATTTTTCAATATTATTCAGTGAAAAAGTGTTTTCAAATATTAGCACTTTGTCTATAATTTTATTTCCTTTCTTGTTTTTTTAAAACTGATTTCAGTATAAGACGGAAGGAACTGAGAGGTTTGAAATTTACATTGAAGCCCCTTTGCTTCCGAAGCCCTTTCTAAAAAGAGTTCCTACTTACCCTTTGTAAGAATAGTTTCTACCTCCCTATTGCTTTGTGCTGGACATTTTTAGAGAGTTAGCAAAAGAACATCTTTATACCTTAAAAATTCAAATTAAAGATTGCATTTAAGACTTCATAGCTGTGAAACTCTGATGACAGCAGTGTCTTATTAAGAACACCAGTTACCAGTCCACATATGCACCTTTATTATCTTCTAGGTGATTTTATATCACTTACTTTCTGACACAGAAAACCTTACATATACAAATTTTTAGATGTCCAGGCACTAAAAACAAAAGGCAATTACTGATTCCATATATGTTCCATCCACCATATGAGGTTAGAGCAGATTGTTTGAATAGGAGTTTTTTAAAATATGGAAATAAAAGGGGGCAGAGGAGGTGGCAAGACAGACTGCAAAGCTTTACATTTCATTGCCAAGTGAAAACTCATTAAGACTTCACATGCTTGAGGAACATATAGTAGTGTATATTTATACTCTTCTTGAGACAGTTCTTACAGAAGTATTTCTGTTTCATCTGTCTGATAAGTGGTGATCTTGGAAAAGAACGTGGTTCTTCTCTAGACAGCTGTGCCATTAACAGCTTCATGCTTCCTTTCTCTGAATGCTTCAAAGATGAAGTCTATTGCCTCAGACATTTACAAATCAAATCTCTTCGTATGTCACTAACTGCTTTTAGAGGAAAGTATAGATTCAGAATCCCTGTTTGCCTTTGAAGAGAGGCTAGCAAGCAGGCAATTGACAGCAAGGCTCACTGCTGTTTAAGCAATGAGAATATATACTCAAGAGCATTACTGCAG
Source organism: Phasianus colchicus (assembly GCF_987193195.1). Taxonomy (NCBI): domain Eukaryota; kingdom Metazoa; phylum Chordata; class Aves; order Galliformes; family Phasianidae; genus Phasianus; species Phasianus colchicus. The sequence continues at coordinate 14,200,288 of NC_143449.1, forward strand.
TACTTTCCGTGGAAAGCGCATTGTTTTTTCTTTGCTAAAAAATCCCTCCATCTCCCTCTCTCTTCTCTATATATCTTAGTGAGATTGTCATTGCTGCAGCTGGGATGTGGGTTTGTAGCTGTACTGTGTAGATATGTGGGATCTGAGAGTGGGCACAACTCCCTGTCTGGGGGCTTTTTTCTATCTTTGGAATCATAGGCATTTCTTCATGCTGGTAGGACTGCTGAATATACACTTGGGGAAGGACTAGTGGGGTGAGACCACTGCCTGCATTTTCAGTGGTATTTTCAGTCAGTGCTAATGGACAAACACTTGCATAAAGGTTCAACATGCTGTATGTTCAACATGTTGTGTGAATTAAACTTACTTAGAACAGTTCTACTGCTCTCAATCCACTGTTGTTTTTTTGTTGTTTTGTTGTTTTTTTCTTTTCTTTCTTTTCTTTTTCTTTTTTTTTTTTTTTTCTGAAAGCAGATGAACAGTGTTCTTTTCTGGTCTTAAATTGTAATGCTTCATAACATGACTCCATGATCTGAGTACTTATAACTAAATTAATAATGTCAATCTATTTTGGTGGTAATCTAAGTCAGAAGGATACAGCTAAAATCTTACACTACACATATGGTGATCTTTATTTTTATCCTCTGTTGTAATGGAAAACTTGTAATAAGTTTTAAACTTTTAAACTAAGAATGGATGTTAGTCCAAAGAATACTCAAAGTTAGGACAAAAGCAAATTTTTGAGCCTTACAGCAGATCCAGAATTGCCTACAAGGACTGACCCATAGCTGAACGTTTTTGAGAAGTAAAGATAGAAGCTGGCATGGAGATGACAGGTTAGAAATTGTTTTCCTCTATGGAAACATAGCACATTAAAATTGCAAGGGATAAAGGATTTTTTGGCGTGTAGCAGTAAGCATTCTGAGTGACTCTAGCATTGTTTTTCTCTTGTCAACAAGATCATTTGAAGAAAAAAAATTGTGCTTCTAAAACAATAGTCTCTCCTGTCAAAGAATTGCTGAGTACTTGTTTCTACTGCATGGATTTTTATGAGAGAGAAGCAAGATTAATTTACAAACATCAAGAAAAGCCTGGCTACACTTGGATGTTTACAGAATCTACACTGTCTCTTTAGCTGCTGTGGCAGTCAGGAACACTTGTGAAACCTCACAAAGGATATAAAGTCTGACTTAATTTATCGTATCTTCTTCATTAGCTGGATATTCCAAAGAGCCTCAAAAAAGGCTTTCGGTCAAAATTTTAGTAAAATCATTTAGAGCTGTTCAGCTATATTGGTATGAAACTTACATTTCTTTCACACTGTATAAGGGAGTTTCCACAATGTATGTAACAGAGAGAAAGAATGAAGAAGCAGCAACAGAGGATTAAAGGAGCTTCTAAATTGATCTTAAAATAAGTTGAATCAATTCATCAGTTGTATTGCCTGTGGGCATCTTTAAAATCTGAAAGGTACCCAACACGTTTTGATTGTCTTTGCCAAGAAACATGTATAGCCATTCACTACTGAAGTTTTAGTGCTGATAGAAATTGTTACAAATTCAGATTTTTTCATATCATAACTAGAAACCTGCCAGAGTTTTAATTCTTATACCTTCTTTCACAGAATATTACAAATGTTCCAACAGAGCTTTTTTAGTAATTTAGTAACCATAATGCATACAAATGAGATTGCAGTTCTGTAATTGAAAAGCTAAGTATGGTGTAATTATGACATACGGATTGGAATTTTTTTTTTATTTGAACACAAACATATCCCAACTACTGAGTAGTGAATCAGTACTAATTTATACATGTGAAGGCCGAGCTTTCAACTTAAAACAGCTGCTAAAGGCAGAAATAAAATATATAGAGACATCTGACAAAAATTCAGAAGCTGGCAAACTGTAGGTACTTTCAAGCAACAACTAAGATCTTTTGCCAGAATTTTTTACTTCGACTTTTATCAGTGTAAAGGCGTTACAATTCCCTCTGAAAATAGAGATATCTAAGAAAGATGAAATAAGAGAAAAATCTATATCTGAATCTATTATTTGTCTCTTGCCTAAAACAAGAGAAAAGCTCATTGCTGCTGTGGTCTAATGAGCCAATCTGTGCTGGCACTCAACTTTGACTGCATTCTTAATGAAAGAGTTGAGCTCTCCCCAGTCACAAATGTGATTTTTATAGTAAGACACAAAGGTAATGGAATTGACTTTTGATTCCACAAGAAAAACTTGAGAGCTTTCAGAAATCAAAACTTTGGAATGTACATAGAAAATCTGCTTGGAGAAAGAAACAAGTGTATGGAAGGGGAATGCATTTTACAGTTAATATAAAAGTAGACTACCAGCTAAGACTTTATGTCTATGGTCATTTCAGGTTTCAGCGCTCTTTCTCTTTACTGGGTTCTTCCCTGTTCGTTCATAAAATGATCGTTTCCACTGATAAGGATCAATTTTGAAAATAAAAATGCTATAACATAAGTAACTGAGGGAGTAATGAAAAGTGAGGGTGATCCAATCCAGTTCAGAGGGGTTATGCTTATAAAAGAACCGGAGTTAGATTTACTGCTGCAGAACATTATGCAGAACTTGTCTTTTTCTTATTAATTTTCTACACTGCTACTAACTTGATGTTTCCTGAGGGGAAAAGACAGGAATAGCCACTTAACCATACCTAAGATCTTGCTCTTCTCACCCCCTAACGAATGAGAATGGCCCTGATAGGTATCTCATTATCAGGTCTTCGTGATAGCCTTGAAATAACTTTCTTTCTGAAGCTCTATCAAAACCTGACCTTTTCTTGATGCCTTTTAATAAATTGTCACAATCTGATGAAAATCACCTTGTAAGAAATTCCTGGCCAACTATAATTGCAAAGGTTTGCCATTAACTTTCATTTTAGGGTGTGCACATGAGAAAGAGAAAGATTACACACCCACATCTGATCAACCCTTCTTTTTCTGGAGTATTGGTTTTATTTTCAGCAGTAGGCTTTTTTCTGATCCTCCTTTTTAACCAAAATGCTTTAGGAGCTCTAGACACAAGTGCTAAGAAAGAAACAACATTCACCATAATTAATTAGATATTAGCATTTTCTTCACTCTTCTCAGTAGGCAATCCAAACTTTCAGAGCAGATATGCAAAAAAAAAAAAGGTTAGAGACTCATTAATCTACTAAACTTTGTTTCAGTTATTAAAATCGTTTATATTCAAACATGCTTTGTGGCTGAGTAGGGCCACCTCCAGTTGCATGAAATGAATATTCTCCATGTTCTTCTATCCCAGCTATCACGTGTATCCATCAAAACAGTAATGCCAAAAAGATCTTTAGATACACTAATACATGGGAAATCTCTTTTTCTTAATAATAAGATCCTCATATGGGTCATGCGATTCAAAATTATGCATCTCAATATCAGTTAAGAAGGTCATCATTTTTGAGTAATCTAAGCTTTGATTATTATCCGAGAGACTGTTTGTGAAATGTCCTTCAACCATGTTGGTGTAATAAGTGATTTTAAAATTATTTGTTCCATATACATTTCAGATGTACCAGACAATTTTCTATAGACTCTCAGCCAGCTGCAAATTACTTTCAAGTCATAAGTACTTACAGACTGGCCTTCAGGGAAGAATAGAGACAAAGTAAGAAGATGGCATTAATGAGATGTAGACAAGCTTTTCACATTTTGTATTAGTCCATAAATCTATCCAGTCTCTGTCAGACCTTTTTCCCCAAGTAAATGCTTATGATGAAAGCTTTTCTATCTACTGTGCTTTAGACTAGGTGCTGTAACTTGTAAAACGTAACAATACTTTTAACTGATTTTTTTTAAGCTATTTTAGTAAGCCTGTGTAATTTTTGAATTGCAAAACCTGAGACATTTGCAACTCTTTCTACAATTTCCAGGTGTTCTTACAGAATTGTTAGAGCAATATAATTACCACAAGTTGCTTTCTTGATTTCTGAAAATTGATTTAGATTAACTTTAAAAAAAAATTATTTGCTACTAGGTGCTATGATAAAATATTTCTATATTAGTGACAATTAAAATCTTCTTTTCTTAACAACTATTTTTACAACTTCACTGTTCTTTAAGCCAGCAAAAGTAAAAAAATGTGGAGAACAGCAGTAAGAATAGAAGATGTGAAATGATTAAGTACATTAAGTACCAAAAACATGCAAGAAGAAGAGTAAGAATGGCTGTTAAAGAAATTATACCCTGAAAGATAGGAAATCTCACAGAACATCAGTCATTCTTATTCTGCATATTTGCTGGTGCAGTAAAGGCAATAAAACAAAAACATATGCTTTCCTTTGTGAAGCACACAAAGACAGGATCTGAGGAAAAATAACAGTAGAGTGCTAGATAGTACTGTCAGCTAAAGTAAAATAGAATAGATTCCAGCACTGCAATTTGAAGAATCCTGCAGTGTTTGCAGAAGTTTTTTCTCAAGCAATTCTAATGTTAGAACTTCAGACAGTTTCCTTAAGTCTTTGTGGAATATGCCATATTAATTCTTATGATGTTTGCAATTTCCTGATGTTTTGGCCTGACAAAAGTATGCAAAACTCCCATGAAGGTTGCAGTTAAACACAAAAAGCTACAAGCAATTCTTTCTAATTTGAAATCCTCCTGTTTTAAGAGATACCACTTTCAAACATTACCACATAACAGTCACTTTAGTACACATGCAAGATATTCATAATTTTAAGGGATACTCAGCAGTCTACTTGTACAGCACATTACAGCAAAGCAGCACAGCAAAATGAACGTCAAATCTGTACATGGCTCCCAGCTTCATCTTCTGCTACCTTCTTGCTGCACAGAGAGGCTGTTTAAATAAATAAATAAGAAGAATCATTATCTTAACATTTTGTCACAAGAATCCTTGCAATGGCATTTTCAGATGGATCAGGGAAGACTTTCCCAAGCTACTGCTGTGCTGAATTTTTACATCCAGTTGGCCAGTAGTGTTATGAGACCACGCCAGTACATACATTAACCACTGCTATTGATGATAAACTTCATCAATGCAGATTAGGCCCAGTAGGCTGCACTGCTTACTCACATTCCCCCAGAGGGATGGGGAAGAGAATTTGAAGGGTGAATGTAAGAAAACTCATGGATTGACAGATAAAAGCAGTTTAATAAGTAAAGCAAAAGCTGTACACACAAAGCAGAACAAGGAATTAATTCACTAATTCCAATCAGCGGGAAGATGTTTGGCCACTTCCAGGAAAGCAGGGTTTCATGAGACCTAATGGTTACTTGGGGATGCAAATAGAAAAGACCTTGATTCTCTGTAAACATTGCTCAGCAACAGCTAAACACATTAGTTATATCATCAGAATTAGTATATCATCAGCATTTCCTTGATCAAAAACTCATTTAAGTTTAGCACCTTATAGGCTGCCATAAAGAAAATCAGATCCTTCCCAGACTGACACAGTACATCCATTTAGATCATCTAATTACTGAAATAATGTAACTATTGGCACCACTCCTGTATCTGCAAGGATTTCTTTTATTTACAGCTATTTTATTTATATACCTTGTATGTAAGGTACAACTTGGTCACTTCTGTGACAGGAACCATCTGAAAGAGTCTCTGGAAGGGTCAGACTACCAAGACATAAATCAACACATTCGAGTATACCAATTGGGTACAGCAAAAGCCACTGGGGAAAATCTATAGGAACTACAAGAAATTCCAATCCAGAGAACTCCTGTATCATTTAGTGAAATAATAGAGAAGGTGGAAAGAACAAAACATGGAGAAGTCCCAGGTCTGCTTTTGTTTCAGCAAATACAGCAGTGGCAGTCCAATAATTTAACTCAATAGTAGTAATTGTTTACAACTACAATTTTAATTAAATTACATTACATTTCCGTCTTAAAACTTACATCTTTATAGGCTATATACCTTTAATGTGTGCATCCAGATTGAATACTGATTGAGAAAATATGGCTATTGAAAACAACTAGTTCTGAGAAAAACTCAAAAAGAAGTTCTTCTGTCTCAAAGGTATTGTCCCAGAACATCCCCCTTCCAGAAGGATGCTCAAGAATTCTGGGAAATATTCAATGAATGGAATACTCACTGGAAAAACACAGCAGTGATGCTCAAAGCTCTCAAGTTTTGGTCTAGAATGTTATAAAATAAATAGGAAAACAAAAACTTTATGGTGTCAGGTCTGGAGAAAATGGAAATGAGTCAGAATTTATATTCTGAAGAAGAACTAAAACAGAGCAGAAGAAGAAAACAAATCTGCTTCAAGAATACAAATGCTAAATTATTAATGCAAGACAGGACAGCATGATTAAGTTGTTTAATGTACTGTGTAAACCACCAGAACAGTTGGCTCAATATATTTAACCAGAAAAGCTAAAAAAAGCCATGAGTCCAGGCTGCACCAGGTTCTTAAGTGGATTGTTTCCCCAATTATTTGACAAGAGACGGTGTTTTTTCCCCCTCTTGTACTCATTCCTTGTGCAACTGTATTGCAGTACAGAAGTACCTGAAAAAATAAAAATGCTAGTACCAGTCATTGGTGAGTTCTTGCTGACTGTGGCCTAATGTGTGTATTCTTGATGTTTAGCTGCACAGATCAAGCCAAGTTAATGAGGCCTGCTCACACCAGAGGTTACCGGAGCATTTAATTATATTGCTATGGTTCCTTCAAAAGAAGTGGAGATACTCATATGATTTTCATAATTTTTACTGTCCATTCTCACTGTAATTTTTCCTCCCCTCCACATGCCTTGAATTTGATTGCTTTCATCACCCTTAGACTTATAAAATATAGTAATAATGTCTACTTCTTACCCTCAAACCAGCAACAATGGGTATGGGAGAACAGGACCCTCTTCTATTCTGATTCCCTACAGAGAATCTCCAAATCCATATTCATGGCAGGGGGTAGAATTAAAACCAGCCAAATAAATGTAAAAGGACCCTGAACTTTTTTTTTTTTTTTTTACATATAAGATTATGTGCATGTTTGTGTATAACACACACACAACATATATAAGGAGAAGCTTATATTAACACTGCATCAGAAAGAATACCAGATGAACTTTAACACATACACAAGAACAATTTCTGTTCTCATAACCACAGCACATTCATACAATCAATAACAGTTGAATTTGGATCACTGAGTATTGAAAGTGATCCATGTATGCCTTAAGGAATGTATCACTGAAGAACGATAGACTGCTTGTGACATAACCCAATAACTGGTTCTCTCAAGAGAAAATGCTGTTGAGAACAAATGTCATTTCTCTGCAGGGAGTAAATGAGCAGAAGTCTGTTCACTAGGACTCTTTTTCTTCCACACTAAAGAATTCAGTTCACTGGGAACATTGTCTTCCTCTACATTACATATGCTCCAGTGAAAACAGAAGTGTGTCTTACTACTTCTGCCTTAAGGACAGAATAACCTTATAGTTATTCCAAATGGAGTTATATCTTAAAAGACCTTTATAGGAAGTCTAACAATCAAACATGACAAGAAACACTGTCATTGTAGAACTGATGAATAAAATACTCAACTGTCAAGTGATGAGCATGTGTGCAATATACAAATCCAGTTCTTTTTGATACTTGCACAATGTGCTACAGAACAGATTAATGGGAATCCTCTGTAGCTGTTGCTGTAGTATTTCTTGGCTTCTTCCATTCTCACTAGAAATTAATCAGTACAGAGTACCATCCTCTACTGACTACAGACAAAACCTAAAATTTAAGCCAGCTTATTTGATTATTGCTACATGTGCTGAAGCAATCAGTTTTATTCTCTGCTTACACTTAGTACAAAGCATAAAATATCAAAGTTTTACTGGATGTATTATCAATTACGTACTGTTTACCAGTCTCAGCTCTTTGCTACACTAAATTTTATACCTCAAGTACAAACATAAATGTTGCCACAGACAATGGAATTAACGAATTGGTAAAGCAGAAGAATGAGAGGGATAAGCTAATATAATTCAAAACAGTTGTAGTCCTTCTTCAAACAGATAATCAATGTGTTATTCAACAGGTAAGTAATCCAACATTTTTTATTTGAATACAGTGTAGCATACACTAGCTTGCAATAGCTATTGTCAAGAGAACTGCAATTAGGTCTCACAGAAATGCTTTGTGCTTGTAAAAAAAAAAAAAAAAAAAAATTCATTTGGATTGCAAATGGACTAAGTTGCTTTTATATTACTTCCTAATTTTCCTTGATGCCTAAACTTCTTCTATAACTACTTGAACTGGAATTTTAATTAAAAAGTTAATCACCTAAAAATAATATTAATCAATGTAGTTTTCCTTGTATTCTCTAGTTACCTTCTGTCCTTTTAGTTCCAAGTTTTCACTTGTAATGGCCTACAGCACTACTGCAGGCTTCCTGATGGAGAAACAAATTTGTGCCAGCTTGCTGAATAACCTCCGTAATGTTCAGCCAATCAGAACTTCTCCATCTGTGTGTCCATCCATCCAAAGAACCAGATGCTCTGAAAAACACTTCATCCACCTCTCCTGATGTATCTATATCTGAAATATGTTGCTACCATAACTGCAGTTTTCAACCCTACAAGCAAAGCCAGCTATTGACTTATCTGGAGCTCTCAACTGTTTAGTCACTTGCTCAGGTACAGCATTTTCTTTATGAATCATCCATTTCTGTTTCTAGAACTAAGGGGAAGATTGCAAAACATTTTCATGATTTTTTTTTTACAGAGAAAATGAAATCACAAAGTGGGAGTATCAATAAGTAAAACTCACAGAAAGAAACAATTTCACCTCTGCCTAAGTCCAGACAATATGCAGATTTCATCAGGATGAGAAGCAAAGGTTTCTATCAGGAACTCTGCCTAACTCAGAAAAAAAATGCTCATTAAACCATATCCTTAGAAGTGAAAGAATCTAAATAATCTAAATTGTATCCTGTTAAAATACAAAGTAACCAGGAAAAAATACTTCAGATTTACATCTAGCAGAGATACACTCTTCACTAAATTACATTTTCAATTATTGCAAGAGAACAGTTTGTTATATAACATAGTTAAGAATCCCATGATTAATTTTGCAAATAGTTAAACATTTTCAGTCCAACTACCAGAATGCTAAGAAAGTTATAGAATTTTTTTTTTTAAGAATGCCTGTCACTAACGAGTGAATAGTTCTGAAATCTGCTGTTTTCTTTTGCCTGGGAATCTTGTTGAAAATTCCTCAGATTACAGAAAAGTACTTTACTATGCAGAGTAAATTATATTTTAATGACAAACAGTAATAATATAGTTACAAGTCACAGAAGCCAATGAAGGTTGTTAATGAATAACATTTGCAAAAGGTGTCTTTGCATTTTAGTAGCTTAATTATTATTACTTTTTTTTTTTTTTTTTTTTTTTTTTTTAAGATAAATATTCCATGACGCAAGCATTGAAACTTCTGCTTTGGGCAACTATTTACTGCTGGAACATCTGCATAAGCTGAAGTTACTGACTCCTAACTGTTTGTTACCATTACTCCTTTGCCAAAAATTTCTAGCCCCATAGAATGTGGTGTTGCTTAGCCAGCAGAATGGATCAGGCATTCCCTGCCTCATCTGTTTCAGTATAGAGTTAGCATGTTAATTTAAATTCTACTCTTCATACATTTTGCAGAATGAAGTGGTAGGATTTCTGCTGAAGATTCAGTTCAGTGTTCGATGTTAAATACATTTTGCAAAATTTAAAGAATCAAGCACAAAGCCCATAGGACTTTTAAACTCATCTTGCTGTTTGCCTGAACCTTTCTATCCTGAAGCATCCTTAAAATGTTGGTATTATCACTCTTTAAGTGATTTGCTTAATTAGAGCTAAGTTAGATATTTGTTGCCAGGTATGAATAGCTGCTGCAGTGAGAATCAAGAGCAAAACTCGATGAGATTCCTAAGGCAGCAGAAAAAACATCAGAAGTGGCCACAGCACTACACAGCACTGTTCTGCAGCTACTCATTAATGCTTTTGTGCTGTGTTCATATAAATAGGCACAGAGAATGTAACAAAAATGTTCAAGTAGAAAATCCGCAATTCTGTCAGGAGCTTATTCTATGTCTTGACTTGAGCTTTCCTCAAAGCTTCTCAAATCAAGAAATTGCAACATAATTGTTTTGTATTCAGAACTGATGAAGAATTTGTATCCCAGTGCAAAGCAGACATGTAGATATGGGAACATAAGAATTATAACTATACTTTATGCACAGCTTGCATATCAGTTTTGTCATCTATCTCATGCTGATGTGATAAATTGACTAAGAAGGCCTGTCAAAAAAAAATGAGCAGCTATGAAGAACAGGGAGTTAAAACTGTATTATAATGTCTTCTCCATTTGAAGTCTTTGGCTAGGGGTGTAAGATTTGTCCCTAGCAGCCGTAGCCATCGTCAAGCTTAGATGTCTTTGCATCGTGAAACTGTACCCTCTTTCTGAAATAGCAATAATCTCCAGTTGCAAACTGCAGCACATGAATACAGCATTAAAAGTTTGTGAAGGGAAAAACCTCCTGTTCAGAGAATATCTTATATGAAGTAAGCAGTGCCTTGCTATCTTGTAAGGCCTAGATAGTAATGTGTGGGGTTTTTTTGTTTGTTTGCTTTTTTGGTTTTTTTTGTTTTTTTTGGTGGTTTTCTTTTTTCTTTTTTTTTTTTGTTTTTTTAATTGTAGGATAGTGAGCTATTGGATTTAGTCTTAGTAAGATTCATTTATAAATGCTGACCCTGACATACAATCTTCAATAAAAGCTATGCTCTTATATCTAATTTCCTTCTTTCAGCTGAGACATTAGCATTCCTTATTCAAAATTCTTTTCTCTCAAGCATTACCTCAGATTAATTGGCACTGTATAAAATAAGTTGCTGGATGCACAATGGTAACCATGGTAGCCTTCATACTATCTTCACAATGCATATGTAATTCAGTTCTCAGGAAAACATAATTAGTATGTAGCATAATATATTCTCTCTAAACACATCACCGTGGTATGAAATATACACAATCAAAACAAATGATGCCTACAACCTCCACAGAACTGGGCTACCATTACTGAGCAGTTACATTACAAATGAATATACTATTAAACAGTCTTGCTGCAGCATCCCCAACTTGCATAATGCTGCTTCTTTAACCATACTTCTTCTCTTTATGACCAAAAGGTGGCAATGTTCTACTTAATATCAACTAGTCATAAAAACTCAATTGAACAGTATTCACACAGGAATAGAGAAATCTCTTTCCAGCCAAGCCAGAAAGCTATGCGTCATTAAGCATTGTGCTTGCTAGGACCCAGTACTCCAATGATGACACTTTCAGATAAAATTGACACAAGTATTGAAATACTGTTCAAGCAATAATCCAATGAGATGTGTGAAAGAACATTCATGTATATTTATTTTCTTATGAGGAAAATGAAAAGACATATGCAGCTCAAGCCAAATTTATGACGTCTTCATGACACAGCCTTTATTGCAGATTTTTATACAAGACAGTCACTGGTATGCAGCAACTGGAAGTTTCACAGAACATGCCATCTATCCACTTGAGATTTTTGCAGAGGCCTATGTGAAGAAATGCAGCTAACTCATTTGAAATGACCTCCATAGCTGACTTGAGGACTTGCCAGTCATGGCCCTTGAAGTCATTCTAAACAACAGCCAATGAAGCTTTAATACCACACCCACATAGACTGCCAGGACAATAACAGCATGGAAGAAATAGCATGCAGCTGTTATTTTTCTAGTTAGTGCATCAACAATAATTACGTTACTTATTTTAATGAAACAAGTTAGGAATGTTTGCTGCCCTAGTCCTGGGCCCACTCCTATGATTGCTGAACACAGGGTGTCCCACACCCAAACATTTGGATTCTACTTCACTATGATGCTAATAAGAAAGTTAATGTGTTTTTCCTGGTGTTTCATGGGGAGATAATTACTTTTCAGTATCAGCAGTAAACTGGGAACTCCTACTTGTTTTGTATGACTGCTAATGTTATTTAGGATGACTGACTTCTTGTTAAAGAAAAGATAATAGCTTAAGAAGAAAGAAAGGAAAGTGAAGAACAGAATCATAGAATGGTTTGGGATAGAAAGGACCTTTAAAATCATCTAGTTCCAACCACCCTGCTATAGGCAGGGACACCTCCCTCTAGACCAGGTTGCTCAAAGTTGCATCCAGCCTGGCATCCAGCATTGAATGTTTCTGGAGATGGGGCATTCACAGCCTTGCTGGGCAACCTATTCCAGTGTGTCACCACTCTCACAGTAAAGAATTTCTTCCTGATATCTAGTCTATATCTACCTCTTCCAGGTTAAAACCATTTCCCTTCATCCTGTCACTACATGCCCTTCTAAAAAGCCCCTCCTCAGCTTTCCTGTGGGCCCCCTTCAGGTACTGGAAGGCTGTTATAAGGACCTCCAGTGCCTTCTCTGCTCCAGGCTGAAGAGTCCCAACTCTCTCAGCCTGTCCTTGTAAGGGAGGTGCTCTAGCCCTCTGGTCATCATACATGTCTATGTCAGGAGCAACCTTGCTAATGAAGCACTAATTGAGTTTCTGGAAACATAAATATCTCTGATGCCAAATTTAGTAACATGACAATTCTACTAAGGCTGAGGAGAAAGAGCTCCAATAAAAGAGCTCATTTCTAGGGAAAAAAAAAAAAAAGAACAAAAATGGTCATCTATGAAAAGCAAGTTAAGAACGACTTCTCAACACAACAGGAGTAACAAGAGTAAGATGATGTCCACAGTGTACAGGATAGGCAGTCTATAGATACATGAAAGTCATTTAATTCCTTGTGTGAATGCCTATTGAAGTAGTTTACTATGTACTAGAAATTATACTTTTATTAAGTCTGGGGCATCAGTGTCAGATTATGGGCAGATACCCGTATGCCTCTTCTGAAAAATAACTAAAAACTTATACAGCAACATACTAAATATAATATGAAATAGTTGTCTAGCTGTTGATCCTTATAAGCTACATTAGTTAATCCTTTATTATTTTCCAACAAGTAACAAAAAATTTGAAATTGTTGTGAAGTTTCTAGAGCATGCATTATTTAATACTATTTAGCCATTCTTTCATACCAACAACATGCTCTGGATACTTCTGACAAATCCTTGTGATAAGCTAACACTGTTATCAGAGCAGAATAAACAAACTGTGACCTTTCCACTCAAACACTGCCAAAACAGGTGACAGCCTGTTGTCGCAGTCTTCTAGCATAATGGGTGCAGATTTTCCATTTCAAATATTTATGTTGTAAGGTAGAATTATTGCCATAAAATTCCAGTCAGACACATACCAATAATCCACATGTGTCTGATTCCATGCATTTTGACTTCTCAATGCGTGGGAGAAATGGACAGAAACAGCATTTCTTTAAAGAGACAGTGCTATAGAAGAATTTTTCAGTTAACAGTCATTGATTTCAATCAAACAGAAACATAAAAAAATGCTATTCTTTAGTACTGCAATGCTTAAGTAGAGATATCACACTTTTCATTTCTGGTCATTAGAGCACTCGCTTGGCAAAAGTTAAAAAAAAAAAAAGGAGAACTAGTGCAATAGCAGCATTTTTTTATGAAAAATACTGCTAGTTCAGGAAAAAGCTATTCATCTTCATGTAGGAAATGACAATTATTTCATGCAATTAAATTAGATTACTTATCATCAAATAAATGTTATATGACACTAACTTTACATTTTTCTTAAGAAGATAGAGTATTTTATTACATTCTTTATCATCTAATACCAGTCGTGTCATGAATTCTAAAAAACAGATTTCAACTAGTTCTAATAAGGCTCAGTAGAGTGGATACATTCACTTGGGACCAGCTATCCTGGGACACCAGGAAAATGAGAAGCAGTGATCACAAATGAAACTGAAACAAAATAAATCTTTCAGTTTCTGGTAAAAATTAAAAAAAAAAAAAAAAAAAAAAAAAAAGATAATAGAAAGATCATCATTATTTATCATATATTATACATTCTTTTCATATTACAAATTCAGATTTGCTTTAAGTAAAAAGCCCAGGCAACTCTTTTTGTGATCACCAAACATTTTGAATGAAGTCTACTAAAAATAGGTTACTGAATCCTTTAAATAAGAGCCTTTTGTAAAATGTTACATGAAAAGGATATAAAACAGAACTGAGAAGTGGGAACTTGATCCTGAGAACAGTAGTTAGGTCAAGTCAGCTGTCCCATAGTGGCTAGTACGAAATGTCTGTGAGAAATCTTCTAGGTATGTAAGTAATAGAAATACAGCATAAATCCTATTACTACACTAACTGATATTATCTAACCAGTAAAACAGTAAAATACTGATTTAAGTGCACTGAAGAGCTAAAAAATAATTTTCATATTTGTTCACTGTTTGATATTATAAATCCTATTTATTTATTCATTCAGGTTATCATTATTTGTGAAATTATTTGACTATCATTTAATTACTGGAAATTCAAAATGCATCAAATTAATATGACCTTCTTTTTCAGAGGTTTTATCTTAAAATACTGATAAACCAAATATTTACCACCACCAAGTCACCAATTTTGGGGATTGATTATACATGGTATATTTAATTAGAGAATAATTTCTTAAGCACCTTAGGAATTTCTCAAGAAATTGCATAGCCATAAATACGAAGAATATGAGGAACTAAAAAGAGTAGAATAGAATAAAAAATAAAGTTTCTTCTATTGAAGTGCAGAAATATGATGGCATTATCAGCAATATTAGATGAGGGCTGCACAGAGAGTCATGCCTCCTACTTTATTATTTTGGTTCATTATATCAGAGGCATATTTTGGTGGTATGGCAGTAGAGGCTGAACATTCCCACCAATATTCCATTACACGTTGTTGCCATGTGACAGATGGCAGCAGAGGAGCAGTGTGACAAAATGGCATCTGACTGTGAAGTGTGTATGGAGCAAAGGTGTGTCACTGAATTCCTCCAGACAGAAAAAAACTGCACCCATTGACAATCGCTGATGCTTGCTGAATTTTATGGAAACCAAACAGTGGATATGAGCATGGTGAGGCAGTGGGCAGTGCACTTCAGCAGTGAGAACAGTGGGTCACCTCCACTGGTGCATACTTTTATGCAGGCTCTTCTTCATCACTGATGAAAATGCATAGCTCATGGTAGTGACTATGTTGAAAAACAGTGTTTTGTAGCTAAGAATTTGCTCTATCAAATATGTTCTTGTGTCCTTTGTATCTGTTGCAGTTTCTATGGAAATAAATAGGAGGCATTGTTTTGGAGAGACCCGCCTATATATCACCATGACCAGACTTTCACATTTCACAACTTCTTCCACAGAAGTTGTTCTATTTCTTCAATCTTAAATACCAATTTTCAAATACTGTATCTTTAGAAAGTTCAGACACATTTCCAAGGTATAATACAGTAGAAGATGCCTGCAAATACTAAGAACTAGGCAACGCACTTAAAGTGTCCTAATGATCTGCACACCAGGAAGGTTTTATGATAAAATTCAAATTGCCTCCAATATTTTCTATGTACTCTCTATATTTTTATGCTGCAAAAGAAAAATAAAATCAGGAAGACAACAGGATTATTCTCTTAATGTCTTCAGCGTACTTATCTTCCACCTCCTTTGTACTATGCCTTAAAACAATTCTGCAGACTTTCCAAACATTTTAAAAGCGTTCAGAAAGCACTTAAAATGTTTGGAGTTAGCTTCCTTAATTCATGAGTGATCACATTATTTGTAGAATTAGACACACATTTTGCTGTTCCCTTAGTCTGTAAGTAACTAGTATCCTGCTAGTTGCCATGTGATGTAGTCAATCTCTTGTCCCAAGAGCTGGAGCTATATTTAGTGAACGCATAGCATAGATAAAGAATCATAGAATATGATTGAACATTAAATATAAATTCAAGTTTCGAAATTGATATTTAAAATACATCCCAAAGCTTATGGTGATTTATATTCTGCTTTATCTTCATTCATCAGGATGAAAATCATGTGAAAGTCTTCTAGTTAGCTTTCAGCTTAAGACTCAAGTTTTAACAGCTCAACAAGTGTAAAATACTTATTTCACCTTTTCTGTTAAGCAAGATGGCATTAAAGAACCTTAAGGATAAGTAAGATGAAATAGCAGATAGAACAGTTCCATACAAGAGAATATCCAGGGAGACAAGTAGTGGCTTATGCTACATGAATGATAAGGCCCTCATTAGAAAAATGGATAGTGATGGTAACTCCCCAAAAGTTGAGAAAAAGCAAAATAAAAAAGCCCGTCACTAAGGTGAATTCTGAGACTCATTACTAGTGACTTGGTTTTACTAAGTGACTTCGTTTTACTAAGTCACATAGAATGTGTACCCCATCTTTGAGCATTTCTAATTGCCACCAAGCTACAGAATGTTCTGCTATATCAAGTTATAAACCATTACAACTCCACTTAAGCATGCTGTTCTGAAGTATTATTTGGACATAATTTAAAAAGCAGTAATGATCAACTGTATTGCCATTGCAAAATAGTCACTCAAAACCAAGTCTTTTCTTTAAAATACCTGGGTTTACAGATCATGTCAATTTTTCACTAGAGCTATGAGTTGTCATTTATGGGAAGCTGTCATTTTATTGACACATTGCAACATCAGCTCGAGGGTAATTGTGCAGCTTGGAAAGCAAAATATTCATGTCCCATTTGAATGCATGGAAAAATTGTAAGGCAATTTGTGTTTGGTTAACTTAGTAGCATAGCTTGTATTCTGACATATTCCCATGGGAAATGGAAATCCAAAGATATATATGCATTACATGAAATGACTTATTTTGGATATTTACTATACTATTGCCACTTACTCAGACAAGAATTTTTCACAAGAAATTCACAGTCCTTAAAGAGGCTTGAATCACTTGAATGTTTACTGCAAGTCCATAGGCAGTGGTTTCTGGAAACCAATGAAAAAAGACAATGAATCAGATACAACAGTACCGTATCTGAAAACTGACACATGCAGGCATTGATTTAAGAAGCAGTAGAAATTACAAATAGAAGAACAGTTCATAAGTAGCAGTTGGTTTCTTTTCTTCCATTTCCCTGAAAGTTCAAGAAGATTTTGCCAAGCCAACATTTTTGTCAAAACCAGAGCGCTCAGCTTGTATGGGAAAAAAAAATCCCCAAACACATCAGAAACAAAGTGCAGAGAAGCTTAGCCCACTATGCTAAAAGTTAGTAGCAAGGGATTGTAATCTCTCCTTTCTCAGCCACAATGGTGTCCTTGGGAACAGATTTGTTTTGCACTGATATTGCTTAATAACAGCTGTTAGACATTTATTTTCCATTATTCTGACACAGTAACATGCAATCTTACTTAACTCACCAACTCTCTCCAACATAAAAATGTATCCACTGTGAGATTCCTTAATGCTTTAACAAACTTGCGGTGACCTGGGACTTCATGGCTGTTACAACTGCATAATCCAGCTGATTAACTCCCACAATAATTAGAAATCATTACAACACCATTGTTATCAATATTTTAAAACTGATATAACTAACCACCTCATTTTACTGCCAAGACTAGCAGCAAAGTTTGTCAGAACTTTACTTTTTCAGGCAAGCACTTAAAGTAGATGTTAAGTAGAACTGGTCCATTTTCAACCTAATAATGGAACTGTTAAAATTACCATATGAGAGTGCAAACCCAGGATATTTAGAAAAGAGAGCAAGCATTAATTAGAAATGGTTTCACTGATTCTATTTTTTTATCTTTTCTCTTCTCTTCTCTTCTCTTCTCTTCTCTTCTCTTCTCTTCTCTTCTCTTCTCTTCTCTTCTCTTCTCTTCTCTTCTCTTCTTTTCTTTTTTCTTTTTTTTTTTAATGAGTGTGGAATAAACTGGATGACCTCTGAAAAGCTCAGTCATAATTTTCTATGATCTGCAGTTGGACTCAGAAGAAAGTTTACTTATATATTAAAAATTAAAAGCCTACGTTTGCCATTTTTAGGCAGACTTGTAGTAGTTGAGCAGACATTAAGGCATTTATTTTTGTTTATTCAGTCTCGTTACGTATTTTTTCCTGGTTCTTCCTCAAAATCCTTAATGAGCAGTAACTCATTCACCTTGAACACTTGTCCAATATTCACAGAATCACAGAATCACAGAATCACAGAATCGTAGGGGTTGGAAGGGACCTCCAGAGATCATTGAGTCCAACCCCCCTGCCAAAGCAGGATCCCTACACCAGGTCGCACAGAGACATCATAAAATGTCTTTGAATAAAGAAAAAAAAAAAAAAGCATGGTATTTATTTTTCATTTCTTTTCAACTGTAATTCATGTAAGATAACAGTTCCTTCGTGAATGATTAACCCATCATATACTCCAGAGAGACAGAAGACATAAATTATAAGTTGTGTATTCTGCATTTTCACTGCTAAAACACTGAAAGACTGGATGACTTTCTTTTTGAAATTTCATGCTGATTACATTCTCTATGAATATGAAAATCTTAATCAGTGGGACTACCCTAAATATTCCTAAAGACATAAGCCTCAAAGGAATATATCAGCCTATTCTTTCAAGAAGAAAATGAAATGAAATTCTTAAAAAAGAAAGAAAATAAGCTGGAGTAAGTATGTTGTGACTATGTTTCAAAGGACACACTCTTTACATGGCACTTTTGTTCCTAACATAAATTGACTGATATGCAATAGGAAGTCAAGGTTGATTCTTTGATTTTCTGGGATTATTTCTCTCTTACCAGAACAGCTGAAATATACAAACACTGATTTTGGTTTTGTTTGCTTCACAAAAGAGAGCTTGTATTTCCTTTGGCTTCCTCTAAGACAGTATACAATCAAGCTCAAGCTGTGGACAGCTCTTTTTCTCTCTACTGCAGTCAAAATCAGAAGCAATACTGGCAGTCAGAGCAATACAATCCAGTTACGTATCTCTTAACTAAATCCATATATTGATTTGTGGTAGACAATCCACTGATAAAAGTCCATATTAAATAAAAAAAAAGTTTGTTTTGGTGAACTTCTCATCTACATTTAAAACTTAGAATAAATAAATCCAAAAGACCATTAAAAAAAAAAAAAAAAAAAAAAAGAGAGACATTCATAGTTTGGGACCATATCAACAATGGGAAAATTAACAATTCAGTTTTCAAATTCAACAGACTTACAAATCTAAAGACACTTTTTTGAAAAAGAACTACATTTTATGGTCATGTAAAAATTTTGAAATACAGCATAATGAGTAGGGAAATCTATGCAACTCAGATTGCACTCAGAAGCTTGTCTTTTTTTTTCATTGCCTGGAAAATCATCATTCTGCTTGTAGTTCTTTGTCATTCTAATATGCACTGCTGCAAACTGTTAGATAATGTAAAAATAAAAATGAAAATTTAAGTTTTGCATTAAATTTTGCAGAGGAAATGCTTCCTTGTGCAGGAAGTACATTTCATGTACAGATTACTACAGCAGGAGCTTCCAAATATTTTAAACAATAGGCAGGGTAAACTTACAGCCAGGACAAAGCACAGATGTTCAATTAACGTTTTCTTATCCTCTTCCTTTTGTTCGCTACAGAAGAGCTTTAATTTGTTGGTTTTTCTTTTTCTACAACTTCAAGTTACTCATTAGTGAAGCCATATTTTTTGTTTGTTTTGTTTTGTTTCACAATTAGCTCCAGGTGATATTAAAGATCAAAAGTTTACAGAGCTCAGAAGAAATACATTCAGCTATAACCCTTTTTAAGCACTATTTTTGTTTTCCCGCTTGTTTCTGTTTAAACATTGAGGAATAAATCCTTTAGGAAAAAAAAACAAAGTGAATTTGAAACCGTTAGGGATCAGTGGGATCAGAAAACATCCACCTGTCCTTAAGCAGAATTGTTAGAACTGAAGCCAGGTAGAGAAGCAGAAGTGATACATAAATGAAAAATAGGAGAACTGTGATCAAATCTGCAGTCCTACTTAACCTGCTGGCTCACTGACACTCAGGCAAGCAAAAGGTTTTTTGGCTACATTGTCAACAACTTCCTATTCAAATAGTTCTAGTGAAGCTGCCTTACACAGCCTGACAGTAGCCTTGGATGTCAGAGAACGAATTACTTTTCAGTAAATTTAAGAACTTTGAGTGAAGTGATATAGGTGATATAGGTGACAGGAAACCCTGAGGTGAAGCTGAATCCTTTCATAGTAAGGAGAGAAAGATAAAGACATACCATAACAATAGCAAACCACCACCACCACCAACAACAATAAAAACCAAACTGCAAAAGCAAGCTATTAACATTCAAATTATAATTCAAAATAAAATATTTTAATTCAGTCTCTCAGCTATCCCACTGGTTATTGTTGACATAATTTTACGTCTTTATTTTAAGCCTACTTAAATGAAATCCACAAATAGGTTACATTTGCCCCTGCTAAGCACCTGTTCAAACCTTTCTGGCAGAATATATCTCAAAAAAGAAATCATAGTTATTTCATAAAGAATGAAAACTGAATTGCATGTTAACTCATATTTCTTCATTCTCTTTTAGAAAACTTATAAATCCAAAAAGTCAATAAAATCAATGTTGAAAAGATTAGTTTTAAAAGAAGAATGTCAAACTCGGGAGCAGAACAAAAACACTTTTTTTTCTTCTCCCATTTCCCACTGTCCTTGAGAAGGAATAAATAGTGTTTCACATACAATGCCTGCCTATGAAGATTCAAAACAAGAAAAAGAAAAGAAAAAAAGCAGAAATTCTTAAGTTGCCAATAAGGCAAAATTATTTTAAAATAAAATTATTTTAAAATAAATGATGTTATATAGACGAAACATAGAAATAACCACAAACAGGAATACAGAACACAGTAATCACTTCTGCTGAGTCCTAGCGAAGAGCAGTTTTAAAATCTATTTCTCACTCTGACAGTATTTTACAATGTGGTACATCAAGGTGTGACTTTGCATTTGACTTTTGGCACAAAAGACATCAGCTATCTGGTAAAAAAAGAAGTCAGTTCAGTGGTAAGTAATAAAAGCTCAGTGTTGGGAAGGATTTTTCAAACAGTGTGAAATACTGTTCATTGTGCTCTATTTTTCTTTATTGAATGCTTTACTCCACATCTTCCATTTTGGTTATCTATTTTCAATGAGCTTAAACACAAAGAGAATGTGAAAGGTAACACATTCTTAATAGGACAATTAAAACCTTCATGATATTAAAGTTGTCTTGAAAAAAGTTGCAAATCTCAAGAAAAGCCAGCAATTGGCTTAAAACTTTCCCTTCCTTTGACAAGTTTACTAAAGTAAACTATTAATGATTCTGATATTTTTCATGCAGTCTTTTTCCTATATTCTCTTACAAACTTTTCTTACAAAAGATCAGTAAAGCATACTGATATTTTTAAAGGCAGGTCTTGGGCTTCTAAAAATCATGTTCTAGGTTACAAGTACATATAAAGATTACTTTTATACACTATATAATTTCCAGTAGTACTTAAAGCATTCATCTAAATCAACAATACCAGGGGGCACTTGGCAGTTCAGAATTCTTGGTGGCACTGTAACTGACAGCAACTGTGTACTATTTAAAAGTCAATTTCACGTGTATCTGGAGAAAATATTTTTAAAGAAAATCACTGAATTCATGCTTCATTGGGTACTCACCAAGGTATCAGTGGTAGTAGAGGTATCATTTAATGAAGTCCTAGTCCAGCCTCTACTGAGAGTTTTTGTGAATATCAAGGTTTATTTCACCATCAGTACCAGACGTTTGTAGTAATTACAGCCTCCCCGCTCCCCCAGAGATCAGGTTTAAGAGTTCAAGCAGTACAAAAGCTACCATCCTCCTATATGGTGTTAATTTTAGAAGAATAAGTAGAAAGCTGCTGGAAGTGTAACACTGGAATGGAATGAGAAATAAATTGTCAGCTGATTTTGCTGCAAGCCTTTTCTCCTTTATGATGGAAGCTGGGTTAATGTAAATCAAAGTTGCCAAATGAGTCCATCACACACTCAGGTTACCACCACAGGCACATACTACTGATAAGTCATTTATAGGATCTTTATAAATGTTTGGATGCTGAGATACACTATTATTTCAGGACAGATTTTGTCAGAAAATAATTTTGCATAGAAAACTTGTTCTCTGGTACTTCAATATCTGTACGTGCCTTGCAGTGAATTAGTGCATGAGAAAATCAAGATTGCATTTTTCAAGATGTGTTCACGGTACCATTTATGGTACCTTACCCATCAACTATGCCAGTATAAAGAGAGAAAATGAGACAAAAATGAAATAATGTAATGACAGAGATAAACGACAGTTCATGAATATGGTGTAATCTCAGAACAGAAGTAAACTGACACTCTTAGTGTAACAGACACAAACCAAAACTTAAAAGTCTGAAAAGAAGAAAAGTAGCAGTTACATACAAGATTAGTTAAGAATGCTGATTAAAACCTTTTAACTCAATTGTTACACAGAAACTAATAAGAATTCCTAGATTCTGGAGAACTCAAACTACTTTTTACCATAATTTTTTTTAAAAACAATTTTTAACCATAAAAGATGTCTGTTCATTGAGAGATAAAAGGCCTACTAGTACTTCAGGGGTTGGAGTTATGATGCAAAATGAAATCCTGGAGTAATTCAAATTTTTAGTTACTAAAATAATTTCACAGAAAAGAAAGCTTGTATATTTAGCAGCAAGCCATTGAAATTCAAAACAGAAGCCAGTTTGAAACAAATGATGTCTTTCTTTAGTGAGCAAATTTTGTGTAATTGCACTTCTGAATGGAATTCAGCTTTTAACAGAAGATAAAGTTCTCACTGAGTGATGCAAAATATAAAGTATAGTACATTCGCTTTCCAATAAAAGACACTCCCGCTACACATATATTCTGGAAACCAAAAGCTCAAGAAACTACAGCATTGTGATTCAAAGGCATTTCTTGTCCTTACTAAATCAGGGGACTGTTGAGACATGAAGTCCTACCTGACTACTTCTCTGAAGGACATTTTAAGTCATTCTCTAACACTCAGTTCACTATAATGCTATTCCCATCCTGTACTCACACATTGAAATCAGGCAGCTTGTTAGAGAGGAAAGCTACCAGAGTCAATGAATTCAGCCAGATTAACTTAATCCTGTCAGCTCTGTAGGTTGTCCCACAAAGGAAACCAGATGTTTTCCTGTTTTTTAAAGAGAAAACTTAGTCTGGTTGCCATTTTTCCACAGGTCTCTCTCTGCTACGAAATAACAGATCCATCACAGCTTTAAGATGAGTTGATTAAACAATCCCATGGCAAGGATTACAACCCAGTATCTCCGTACACTTACTTGAGCAACAGTTCTTTCCCTCTCTTGTGTGAGCTATTTACCACATTCTGTTCTTTTGTTTGTTTTGAATTATTTTGTCTTTTCTCATTAGAGACATTTGCATTTCTAGGGAAACGTGCACTTGATTTACATACTTGTGAAATCCATACATATAAACAGTCTTGAGCATTGGTACACTAACAGAGCATCGTGATTTAAATAATATAAAAGAGTCTCATAGCAATTTCAACACATCTCTGAGGGTAATTTGTACAGCTGTTCTGTGATATGCTATTATTAGGAAAATTACTTTGATGCAAGTCAAAAAGACACAGAGTTGCAAATAAAATGTTAACATTCTTTTCCAACTTACTATAGAGAAAAGAATTAAATGGGCAAGGGGATAACATATTATAAGTCAAGAGAGATCTTTAAAAAAATAGATTTAAGAGTTTCATTGCCCTGTGCATACTGCTGTGCTACTGCCAGATTTGCAGAGGTGTCTCTGGAGAGCTTAACTGTCTAACCACAAGAAATCCTGTTGAGTCAGGACATTTTGAAGATTTGAGTGCTTGCTATTTCAATCCAAGACTTTCTTTGAACTCAGTGGAATTTTACACGATTCCTTGTAATTCTCCTTTCAATAGAGAAGAGCATATTACACATAAAAAGGAGTTTTCCACAACTCAGCCCCTGTTACAGTCAGTTGTACTGCACAGAACATTAGACTTTCACAAAGACTGAAAACTCAAGGAATGAAAGAAAATATCATTTTATAGTAATGTTGAGTTCTAGTTATTTCATGTCATGAGTTCTAATAGGTATCAATTATTTTGTTATGTGTTATGTTAACTATATGGTAACAATGATCTCCATCAATCAGAGAGATAAAATTATTTATTTTTAAAGATATCATGGTCTGTGGTTTCTACTGATCTGATGCCTTTCCACGTTGCACACGTAATTCTGTTTCTGAAATATTTTCATACTGTGGAATTCAAAATGATTTCCGAAAGCCTGTTCCCCGCCCTCCCATAAATAACACACAACTTTAGAGATTATTTTCCTAAAGGAAAGACAAATAGTTACCCCTACTTTCTGTGTCAATCCGTCTGTTTTCATTTACACCAAGAAAATCAGTATCAAAACACAGTATTACAAAATATTTATCTGTAGATAAGTGTGATGCTGAGAAGCAGTTCTCATTTAGATAAGAGCAACAGAACATATGGATGATTTCACTTAAATCCCAAGTGTGTCTGCTATTTTAGGATAAAGGACTCACATGATAAAAGACAGAAGGTTCACTATGTTTTTTCCACCAAGCTGAAGTCTTTAATCCTAGAATATTCATGGATGACATGGAAACCATGCACACAGCTGTACTTCTGCTTTGAATGCAAGAGATAGTAAAGAAGATGGCCAAGGGCACAGTGGTACTATTTTTTTATTATTTTTTAAAAGCTCAAGGCCACACTGGGAATCAGGACATTAGACAGCTGCCCATCATGGAATAGGAAAATTTCCATGATGAATGCAGGCAAATTAGCACAGAATTTTGTGAAATACAAAGCTGCTGGCAGACAAAGGAAAATGCCAAGGCTGAAGTACACAATTTATTCATGTATGCATCTTTCAGCATTTCTTGCTTAGTTTGCTGTGAGGTGACTGCAGCACCAGAAAAGGAACCTGCAGAGGTACAAAAGTTTATTGTGGTAAGTGTGGTTCTGTAACAACGTTGTCTTGGATTAAATAGGCTACAGGCAGCTACTAGTGGAAACAGCAGAAATCCAGGACAAACAAAGAATGTGTTTGCCTTAGAACTAATCCTGAGAAAAGGAGTTAAGGAGTTCCAGAAACTGAGTTGCAGCAATATTCAAAATCATAAGGAAAATACAAAGTGATAATAAACTATATTTAGAAGTAGCTATAAGGAAACACATTAATGCTATCTTGCAATATCCATTCCTTCTCAAATACTGCCCAGCAATGCCACTCATTTTCTGATTTCTAATTTTATCTTCCAAACCAAGATATATCAAAACTGTCATGCCAGAGACACTTAATTACTTATGTTTGACCCAACTGTGATTAAAAGTTCTTCAAATAGGGTTAATGACATGCAGAAGTCATTCTCTTATGCTTCCAACCTCATGACTTGTCCAGACACCAAGTCTAAATTTCCAGTCATCAGATATAACCTGGATATTACAAAGTTAAAAAAAATACACAGTTTCAGTTGCCAGACTTCATTATCTTGCTTATCTGGAAAAAAATAAATTTAACCACATGAATAGTATTTATGCTACTAGACATGCACAGGAAGTACAAAAAGAGAGTGTACAGCTGGCTAGCAAGCAAATCAGTCTCCTTGGCTGCAGCTTGCCTTATAGAAATAGTTTACTATTACATGCAAATAATAATTAAAAAATTTCCTTGTTGTGATGTTATATAATGTTTAAGAACACATATGCCTTCCTGTTCTTATGTCAGCTTCCCTCAGCTTATGAAAAGATGTGCTTTTTCCCACTAAAACACGATTCCTTTGTGCTCTAGCATTTTTTGCTTTACAAAAGAATTTCACTATTTCTAGTGGAGCATTTATAAGGCAAATTTACAGAGCCTGCAGTCAGCTGGATTTCAGCTTGTGTGTCAGCTGAATCTATTTTCTTCTTATAGAGTCCATAGAGCTGATAGCTGCATTCAGATAACAAAAAAAGTAATAATGTGGGCAGAAATATGAACAACCGAGGGAAGTTGCATCTATTAATGGGGATGGATTATCCCTTTCAAAATTTTTAAAGCATAATATATAGAAACAATGAGTCATTAGTTGAGAAACCAGTTCTGCCGCAGGAGAGCTTCACAAAAGCCAGTATCACCTCAGCAAAGGAGGTGAACCAGAAAGCTGAAGCTCTGACTCAGCAAATTAATGCATGAGCACATATTACTATAGACTATGGAACTCTTGAGGCTGATTTTCAGTTACAGTTACAAAATACAGAACTTCATAAGTGTTACCTTGTAGGTTAGAGAGAGCTAAGAGTAAAATATAAGTTAAACGCAAAAAAAAAAAAAAAAGAAAAAAAAAAAAAAAAGGCTTGACCCATGAAATCATACATGATTATGGAGGTTTGCATATTATGCTGTATCAGGTAGTTAAGAAAGTTTTCTATTTATTTTTCTTCTAATGTAGGTTTAGACAATGACATTCCTAATGCATGCACCACAGTGTAAACAATATACTCAATTTCATGCTTTACATGACAGTCTTGAATCTTTTGGTAATTATTACACTGCATGCACAAATGGGCATGTTTGATAGGAATGTTTCTAGATGTTCAGCCCTGTTTTTCCTGTATTTTGCGCTTAAACTCTTATTGGGTTGTTTCAAATTTTTTCTTTACAAGAGAAACGATCAATACTACAAACACCGTGAACTTCACGGTTACTGTGAAAACTGAGATCAACCAAAAGCACTGCAAAAGTTCTTTGTCATTGCTCATTCTTCCAAAATAACAGCTTTACGTAACACAAAGACTTAGAAGAGCTGACTGATTTCTGTCCTGTTGTACTGACAGCCTGTGGCATAGGCAATTATGACTCAATTTAAAAAGCCTGAGAGCACGCATTTGCACATGAACACTAGAGAAGGGCCAGCTCTTTTTTAATCAGCTACTAAGCATAACAGAATGGCATTCGAGTTCAGTCTGGTCATTCTTCACCTTCCAGATTATCTGAAAAAAGCAAAAGCTAGCAGTAAGGCAAATGAGAAGTTGAAAAAATGAAAATGGAGCAAAGAAGAAGAAGAAAAGGACTGAGCAGATGCAGCAGCTGCAAACTGCAGCTAAGAATGTTTAATACTGTAAATTTTATCCAGACAGAATACTTATTCTAGATGAAGTAGCACTTGCTTTCACTAGAAACAGACGTTTATTTTCCATGCATCTTTCCAAATAAGTTGGAGGAGGGAAGTTGGTACATTTTATTCACTTAATTCAGAAACAGAGTAACAGCATATTTCTCACCAGCTTCCCAGCCTGTTCTATGTCCCATAGAATCAGTTAAAAACCCATCATATTAATAATATGAGAAATTCTAAGGTTAATAATACCAAGTTTGCTTGGCCATAAATCTAGCAATTTTATCAAAAATAATTTGATGTAAGGCCAAACAAAACAGTGTTTCTTTCCCCTATATTTTTTCAGCCTGGAGAAGGCTGCGAGGAGACCTCACTAAAGCCTTCCAGTATTTAAAAGGGGACTATGAACAGGAGGGGAATCAACTTTTTACTTGGGTAGATATGATAGGACAAAGGGGAATGGTTTTAAGATCAGGAAGGGAAGGTTTAGATTGGATATCAGGGGAAAGTTTTTTTTTTACAGAGAGGGGTGAGGTGCTGGGACAGGCTGCCCAGAGAGGCTGAGGATGCTCCATCCCTGGAGGTGTTCAATACCAGGTTGGATGGGGCCCTGGGCAGCCTGGTCTAGAACCAGATCTGGAACTTGGTGTCCCTGCCTGTGGCAGGGGAGTTGGAACTTGATGATCCTTGGAGTCCTTTCCAACCCAAGCCATTCTATGATTCTATATGAGCAGATTTTCATTTTTTATTCCTACAATACAATAATTATCTTCAAGGAGCAAGCTAACTGTAAACTGTAAACTGTTGACTGTCAAGTCTGTTAACTGTTTGGTGAATCATTCAGCTCTGAGGAATAGAGATAATATAAAGGGACTTCATCCACTAATACCGATACACTAACCTACTTCTACAGATGTTTTCCTTATCAATCAATGCTTTCAGACTAAATAGATGGCAACACTTCTGCTGTTATTTATACTCCTACAAGAAGATAAAATGATGTCAGTACCCCAGCCTTTCTGTGGTAACAAGTGAAGTACCCGTAGACACTGAGACTCCTCTTCCTCCATCTCCAGATATAATCTTCAGCACAGGGGTTCAGTTTGCAGAAGTGCACTGTATTGCTTTCTACGTGGAAAATATTAAGCTGTGCTGAGAGATGAAACTTCCTTCCAATAGAACATTTGCCAAGTTCTCCAACAGACTCTCCTACCAGGAAATTGTCCTTCCACAAACAGTTAAAAGCAAAACAAAACCAATATATATTTATATTTTTTAATATCAAGATTGCAATTAAATTTTTTACTTGTATTATCCGACCATGATACTGAAATAGCCATTATCAAATTCAAGTCTGATGTCTTTCTCGTTTTATGAAGTGAGAGTGCTCAGGAAGAAGCACTGTTTCACAGATTTTGCTGACAAGATTTACTCACTCTACACCTGTAATTTGGACCCCAATCATCTAACACAGCAGACAGTGAATGCTGCTACTAAAGCTATTCCGTTTTTTGCTGCCGCTGAAACTGTCACCACAAAGTGTCACTAGCTGATTTGTAGAATGGGAAGACATTTTGTACTTTTCTGACACAAGGGTACTTTCAGTAGCTTTTTCATCTTTAGAAGGTGAAAGCTGAAGAACAACACTGTCGAATTCACAATATTTAAAGAACTAAAAAGCAATTTAATTGACTATGCATACATTTGTGCTGCTGACATTAGTACACATTTGAGACAAGTTGCTTTGGAAATACAAAGAGAACTGGCAACACTTGACATGTCAACTCTCAATAGCTCAGACAGTGCCTGTGCACAGGAATTGTATTGTTTGTATAAAAATAAATGCAGATGGCACAGCTGGTCATAACTCTTCAGTATATTACTTTTGTTACGCTTTCACTTTTCTGCCTTTTGCCTCTGACTTTACAGTCTTAAGACAAAACCCATATTCAATCAAGGCTGAACAGATGACAACAAATATGTTGGGGAAAGAAGATGGACTTTTTTACTTCGTTACTTCTTTCAGACAGTAAAACTACATTTTTGTTGTCCTTTTTTTTTTTTTTTTTTTTTTTTTTACAGCTATCAAGCTGTTACAATTGATATCTACACAACTCCACCTGTTGTGTGACTTTCGTCTTAAATCAAGAAAAAACGTAACTATTTATAGTTAAACAAATAATGCTTTGCATTACTAATTATATAGGTTATAAAAAGCACGTTCACATAATATATGTACATTTAAAAGTATAATCGTGTCATAATGTGGCTATAATCAAAGTCGCTCGTTAAAACTATCCCTTTTCAAGTGATTTTCCACTAAATTGAAACTCCTTTGACAGAAGTTACTCTGGGTTCAGCACTTACATTTCAATGAAAGGTACACTGGGAACAACATTTTATATCTAGTTAATATCTAGTGATCAGTTAAATTAGAAATTGACTTTCTCCAGCAGATAATGGGGTGATGTAGAGACCCAAAACTGTACAAATCTAAAATCATTTATCTGGTGGGAACAAGAGGAGGAGAGGTACATCTCATGAACTGGAGAAAATACATTGCCATTCAGTTTCTACTTTTCTCTTTTCAAATGAAAATCCAAATAATATTTCTCAAAATAGTGATCAATTTTAGCATTTGGGAGTTCACATATTAGATTCCTCATTGGGTAACACTGCCAGCCTATTAATGTGACACCAAGAAAATGATGACATTCTTCACTTTTAACTGTTTAAGCCAGTTATACAAAATAATTACATGAGGTATGTTGTTCCATTTTTAAATTATTATTATATTCCAAGGATCCAGTCTTCAAAAGAGGAAAGCTGAAAGAGGAGTGAATGAGTATGGATTCAGACACATTCCTGCTAGCAGCCTCAAAGCACTGTCAGAAATTCTTGCCCTGTACCTTTCCTTGTCTTTCTTTCAGCAACACAGTTTTGAGTATGTTAGAATAGCACAGTGCTGGGAACATGATTCTGTCATCCTTCAACACCAAAGAGGTAAAAACAAATAAACAAACAAACCCATCCATTAAATTGTACTTCTAGAATATGCCAGTCATACCACTTAGAACAAGTTCTGAAAAATCATTGCAAGGTGACTAGCAACACTTCATCATCTCCTTTTACTTTCTTTTCTTTTTTTTTAAACAGGTCCATTCATTGGATGGAGATTAACAATGACTGAAATATCTCTCTTAGACATTAGTTCAAAGTGAAAATATGCCAAGGAAGATTCAGTTGGCCAGTTTTTCTGCAGGAACTTGCAGGAAGTGATAAAGCATACCCAACGGGAGACATCCTGCAGAGTTACTACAAGTTTTCAACAGTGTTTCAGTCTGGATATGGAATTTCTTCAAGTGAATGCACCTCTGACATCCCTCAAGCTACTTCTTTGCAAGCCTATAAGTGCAATGCTGGTAACATAATGAGCTCCCTGCAGACTTCTTCCTAATACATGCAGAAGGATGCAAAATATAAAGTAATATTTCTAATTAGGCAAAGAAAAAAAAGCCCTATAATTCTAGTCCCCCAAGCAGCTGCGCTACTCCTTTACACTGAGGTCATCAGGATGACCTTGTCCCTTCAGTGCTTAGCCCTACAGCAGAAAAGCTGCACTGCACAAGTACTTATGTGGCTTTCTGAAACTCAACTCTCAGAGCTGCTGGAAGACTAATGTCTTTTTACAGGAACTTTCTCCACTATTTATGGATATAAGCTTTTCAACAAGTGGCCAGCTCTTTTATTGACAATTATATTGATGACTTAAGTGCAGAAACAGAAAACAAAGACAAATTAGTGTGGCACATATTGCTGTTTACTGTAGCACATTGATTAGAGAACAGTCAATCTACAAAATCAAGTTACTACGACAACAACTAATGATCATCTCCTTCCCAAAATTCTTAGAATTTTATAATTTAACCTACCTTATACTCTCAGGATTACCTTTAATAAATGAGACTTATTTCAAGCCATCATAAGTCTCATGTAGAAATGTGAATGAAGAAATGCTTATTAAAAATCAAAGTGATCATTCGAAATTGAGTAATACCGAATGAAGAGAGTCTACGAGAAAATGAGAAGCTATGATAAATGCAATATAATTCTTAGAGAACATGGAAAGTTTCCTTCAGGGAAGCTGTTTTTCAGGGAAAACAGTTTGTCTGGCAATGTTGATACAAGTGAGCCCAAACTTTAAAAAAAATTGTGGACTTTGCAGTAAAGTCCTGACACAAAAACCTAAACTGTTTCTCTGGGATAAAGATCAAAACTAAACTGATAGAACTTTTACTTTCACACATGAAGCCGTCATGATTCAGACAGAGTTGCTGGTTGTAGGGTAGTAACTGTGATCTTCTACAAGGGACAAGATGTAATAAATAGTGAAGATCTTCCATGAAAAAATACCTGCCTCACGTATGGATAGAACTGCTGTCTCTGCCACTTTCCAAAAGCATGCAGAAATCTGCTATGATAATTCAGCCAAAAAACATGTAGAAATGTTGCTAGATAATGTTTTACATACAAATTTATAGAAGAGAAAGAATGAAGAGACTACAAAAGAGATACAGATTAGATGAACGTTTTGTAGGTGGGCCCAAGACACTGTTAAAGAAATTAGCACCTACCTGCAAAAGTCTCTATTATTTGCAGTCACATCCTTTCTTTTCTCTGCCTAAAACATCTTTATATGTGTGCTACAGCCTGCATGACTCAACATTAAGTGTATTTTCTTCTCGGTTCCCAACTTTTAATAACTTTCAAAGTGTGTGCACACATCACAGAAACTCTCACAGTACAGTTTCATTGTTATTCTGAATGCATGTATTCAGAGTAACATGTTTCTCCTCTGAGACCAGCATCTCCAGTGGCATTTGTATAAAATGGGTCCAATGCTGATAATGAATGCACATGCATTAATCTCTCCTTGCAACTTGTTACCATTCAGAATGAAATTTCTCACTGCTTTCTTTTGAGAATTGCTTGACATGCCTTAGACATTTAACACTTGTACAGAACCTGATAAAGTTTTTAACTATTAAGATATAATGCTTTGAAAGATGACCCTTAAACCAATACTTTAAACATGATTTTTTCCTGCTATTGCTGAAGGGACATTCATCAAATGCTTATTAAGATGGTTGTAGAACAAAAAAGAAAATGATGAGTCCTTCTTGCAGAAGGATTGATTTTTTTTTTTTGTCTCCTTAACACAGTAACATTTATCATTTTCCTCCACCCGTGCTACAATCCTATATTTTCTTCAAGTGATGTTTTTGAAGGTGGACATTTAGCTTCCTCATTTTGTCTCCAATGCAGTTGAAATAAGATAACAATCTTACAGGAATCCACTAATGCTTACAACTATTTTTTTCCTTGTCTTTTTTTACTTCTACTTTTTTCAACACACAATAATTTCAAACAGCTACATTCTGTAAATAATGCACCAACAGAGTTTAAAGCCTTTATATTAACATTTATGATACTTAGCTGGATTGAACAAGAAAAATAAGTGAATATCCCTCTTAGATGATTAAAAAGGACTTTCGATCAGCAGGAAATTCAGCCATTCAACAAACATATTTCTTTGGCTCAATGCGTATAAGTAAATTTTCAAGAGCATCCTTTAAAAAAGTCATACCACTGATTTAGACAGTAAGCTTGTTCCAGTTCATAGCTTTATAATAAAATTTCATGTTTTATGCTTAGGCTTAATATACAAAGCTCTGAATTTTGATGTGGAATATAATTCTTTTTTGTATGTCCAATACTCTCTCCTAAGTTTATGAATCAGCTTCAGAGCTCTGCTTTCCTCTCTTCTGGGAGACAGGATTTAAGCAGTGAAAGCCTTTCAAAATAGCTTTGCTACATTAACATAGATATAAGCTTCTAAACAGTTCATAAACAACCTCTCTCTGTATTTTAAACCAACTCCATAACTTTCTTCTACTTGGCTGTTACTTGAGGACCCATCTTTCTGACTTTATTTTCTTTGGCACTGAAGTCCAATTTTTTCCCTCCTTCCAATTCTCGTAGATGTTCATCAATATATCAGAAGAGGATGTACTGGCCAGTACTCATAGCAGTTTTATTCTACTTGAAGTTCTAAACATCCAATAACTGGATATATCAGAGAAGACAAAGGACCAGAAGAAAAGTTGAACACATTCTTTATTTAAAAATGCAAAGAATCAATTTAGGATCTTATCTATTAACTGACAAACTTGAAGAGGGTCTGTTCCTGGATGGCTCAAAGAGCTGACTGATAAGTAATTTCAAACTTTCTCCTTACTTGAATGACTTTGAATGACTCTCAATGCTACTTAAATTGCAAAGCAGCAGATATTTACGTTTTGTTTCTGCAGTTAATTGATATACTTTTTCTCTAGATTTAGAGTGTTTAGAAAGTTTTCTTCTAGAGTTTCAACAGCAAGGCTGTCAAACAGCCTTCTCAGCCATTGGGAAGTAAGAACAGCCTGCAGTCTCACCTTAGATGAATGAAGAGATGCAGAACAAGACTAATCCAACCCATTTTCTAAAACTAAGGAAATATTAACTAGTAATATAGAACAATCTCAGTATTACAGGTAATATAAAACCACTGCTGTTAGATTAAGGAATTGTTGGCAAAAGGAATACATGAAATAATGTTCTCTTTCATTTTCCCCACGCTACACCCTCAAACTACATGTGGCTCAAAAGTTCCTTGAGTATGACAGAGTTTGGTATGCATAAAGAAAGTTCCAGAGAGAAGCCAGAAAACGTTAACATAAAGTATGTAAAGTTTAAGATTAAACAAAATTTTTGCCATAGGAAAAAGCTGTCATTTGAATGACAGGCTTTTTTCCCATGACTTGTTCACAGGTTTTGGTTTCTTATTAAAAGATGCAAGAGCTGACTTGAGTTTATATCTGCAACCCAGATAGATTATATTCACCACTACATGGAAAAATCCTGTATAGGTGAAACCACAATTTATTAATAAACATAAAGGGAAGCAGTGATGTGCAGAGCAGTTCTGCCACAGAGGACACTGGGTAAATGATGCAGGAAATTAAAGAAGTAAAGTAAGGAATAGAACCTGCAATGAATCTTGACAGATCTCTTTTGGGAGACCTTACCATGCTTCCCATCTAGTCTACATTTCAAGTGCTGCACTTACTCCCTTGACATCTTACTGTCCTGTCACAGCTGGGACACATCCTTATATTTTGGTCAGTTACTGCAAATGGCGGGCAACCAAAACAACCCAGAGCAAAAGATCTAGGCCAAAAATAGTCCCTTCTACCAGTACTCGTGATTGTTTTCAGTTGGGAACCATAAAGATAGTGATGTCTACTTTTTTTTTTTAGTACTGAAACTTTTCTTGGAGGAAGTCTCAGCTGTGAACTTTAAGTTATGAGTAAAGGCAACTCGTATTGATTTTTATCCCACAAACCTTAACAAGTTTATGCAGTTTCTGAAAGGGGGTGTTGACAGGATCCTCGAATGAATTACAATGCCAGGGAACAAAAGAGGAACTATGATCTTTTATTGAAGAACTGATTGCCCTAATTCAAACACACTTCCAGCTTTAAGAAACCTTTCCACAGGAAACATAATTTTCACATGTCAAGATATATCTTTTTTTTTTTTTTTTTTTTTTTTTTTGCAAGTCTGTTGTAGCTGACTGTAGAGTAGAATACAGAAGCTGATGTTCAGTACATGGACTCCTTAATCGATACATCATGAAATGGTAAGGATCTGTAATCAAGGAAGCGCATGAACCAAATAGTCTCTTAGTGCTAGTCAATAAATATATGTCTGGAGTGCTTGAAATTCTGCCCCTTGCTTCGCTGGGTTCCATCTATGATAGCACAGATAATCTGTCCAGTCTGATACGCAAATCAGACCACCTTTAGGAGCCAGTTATTCATATGAAGTGTTCTTTAAAAATTTTGAAACGTTTCTTCTTTTATGATGAAGTAACACCAACATTCTCCAATGGCATCCATACTAATGGCTACAGTGTTTTATGCACAGAAGCACAGCATCATATTCAAATTCTCCATGAAGAGTTAACACAATACACTCCTGCAGGAGTTCACACTTGTTTGCATACAACAGAAAGCTGGACCAAAACAACACCACCACAACAAAAACCCCCTCAGCTCAACATTTTTCACATCATGAAAGGAAAGTCTCCTCTTTTCTGTTAATACCACTATCATTATTTTTTCTAATGTCTACTACTTTGTATTATACTCACAACAAAGTGTTTTAGAGATCAATTAAATGCCTCAGCTCTGCTTCGATTATTAATCAGTCTGAACAACAGGTTATTGCTTTGCACACCACAAAGAAAGACAGATTATCCTTTTATTGTTTAGGCTAGCTACACTCCTGCCAATCCCATTGCCATTATTTCTAAGCATTCTTAGTCAGCAAATTTTCACTTGTACCAATCTTAAAGAATAAACAGAAATCTTGGAGCTCTATACATATCAATGAGCTTTCTAATCTAATCCCTCAACCCTTCTCTTATGAGAAATTATAAAGATGTTATAATCATACAATACATTCGCCTAATTCACAATGACTTCTTTTCTCACTGAAGAAGGCTGACAATATTTGTATCTTTTTAAGACTTTTTCCTCTGCCCCTTGTTCAGGCACAATGCATACAATCTCTACTTCCATCACTTCCAGAGAAGTGGTTACAATTAACAGGTAAGTACTCAAGTTGCATCTTCTCACACAACTCACACAAAAAGGAGGGGAGGGGGGGTGAAAGAGAGGGGCAGGGCTTGGCACTGTACTGCACAGATGGGAGAAGTGCTGCAGGAGTAGACTGTAATTAAAAAAACAGGATAGAGCAGTACAAATCAATAAGAATAAAAAAACTAATTCAAAATGAGAACTGGAAGGTGATAAGAAATAAATACACAAAATTAACAACATGAAGTGTGAAAAAAAATGTTCATGTTCCAGAAGATATAAATATGAATGCCATATGCAAAACATGAGGCAAGTCTTCCACTTTCCTGAGTAGTGCCAGAATTGGCATAAGGTAATACCTCACAAGCAGTCCAACAAAATGAGGAGCTTTAGAAAACAGGTTCTGAGGAAAATGTAAAACAAAGAAACAAAAACAAACAAACAAAAAAAAAACACTGTTTGTCTACTGTAGGCATCCAGAGATTGAAAATGCATATTAATAAGCAATAAGAACAGCTACTGGAAATATAAAAGGAAGACATGAATTCTGCATCTGCTGAATAGGACAAGAATGTTGACTTTTCAAGGCTGCCAGTTAAATTAATCAGAAAACAAGAAAGGAGTGAAGATCTGGAACATGCTACTTATTGCAATTCTGAAAATATTTCACCCAAAGCTATCAAGAAGACATAAAGATTCATGGAGCAGTTCAAAGGATTAGATGACCTCCCAGGTTTCCCTCAGCCCAGTTTTTTCTGATTATGTATGTACTTGGAAGCAAAATATTTACAAGGATTGCTGCTAATGGAATTCATTTATTCTCAGATTTACCAGAATGAAACCAGCTAATTTTATATGAAACATTTGCAATAAATATTTGCTAAGATACTGATGCAAAACTTGGAAAACAGTGCAAATACAATTCTTCATTGTTGTGACTTGGGAATGGTTGCTATGTTAACATCAACATAGAGACACTGTATTCTGCAAAACTGGAACATCTGCTTTCCAAAGCCAGTTCCCACTGACCACTATAAACTCATGATTATTTATAATTCTTTAGAGAGTTAAACAAACACACTGTTTTTAATCTTTCTTATTTACTAACACT
Source organism: Phasianus colchicus (assembly GCF_987193195.1). Lineage (NCBI taxonomy): Eukaryota > Metazoa > Chordata > Aves > Galliformes > Phasianidae > Phasianus > Phasianus colchicus. The sequence continues at coordinate 14,237,305 of NC_143449.1, forward strand.
TTCATTTGCTTACAGAGACCTATGATCTTCTTCACTGCTCTGCAAAGATTCATCCTTTGAGACCTAGCTGAAGTCCAAGCAACATGTTGTCCTATTTCCACTTCTTGAATTGTGGGCCCAAGTCAAAATTAACTTAAGAGATCACGATATTTATTAAGCAACACACTACTAAAAAATGAATATAATTATTAGTAACCAACAAGCTAATATATACATGGCTATTAATTGACAATTCTGTTATTTTTCACACTATTATGTTCAATTATAAGGTATTATACAACACTCCTTAATGTTAAAAGCAACAACAACTATTATGGCACTGAATTATATCACTCTTAAGGTACAAGTCTATTTGTTGTCCTGGGTACATTACAAATGCCAAGTGTCCAGCCACACACTCCCAGTGGAGGAGAACACATTGCACCCAGTCAGTAGCACAACTAAGCATACTGGGTTATTCACAGACACACGGAGTACAAGAACTGGGAAGGTAGAACATACAGTTTTGCAGTGCTAGCAGACTAGAATTGGTTAAAGTTTTTAATTTGTTACCCGCTCGTTTAATCATGTATCTGTGTTCTTTTCACGCTACTTAATGAGAAAGCTGCAATTTTGGGGGGGGGGGGGGGGTGAGAGAGAGGATTCTTTTCTGTAGTGATTGCATATCTCTTTCCTTATTAGTGTTGCAAGTCCTGAGCTTCGCAGCTCAGCCCTGAAGCAAAGAGACTTCCAAAATAGCCGTGCTTAACAGTCCTGCAAAATCACCCGAAACAAAACACTTTGTAAACAGCTCTCTTTTGGACTGATGAGAAATTTTCAAATGGGCTTAATTTCACTCAAAACCATTCGTGTCATATGAAAAGTTTGAGAGGGGATTGTTTGCATTATTTATTTTTTAAACAAACTGTATGAGTGATAGCCTTGGCCTTAGTCACAAGCTTGTTAAGCAACTAAATCAAATACATCTGGTTTCCTGTTTCATCATCAACACTTGTCAGTTCTTTACTATGAAGACTCATGGTTGTGGTGAGTACAATCTGTTGCAAGTGAAAGTGCTCACACAGACATTTTTAAAGCCTTGATAGAGCAAACTGCAAGTTTATTCAGCAAGAACATGGTAAAGTAAATACAGATTAAACATCGAAAACATTGGACCTTACAAAAAAGAGATTGGAAAAGACCTCATCAGGTTATGTAGTCTAACCTACTGCTCAAATTGAGGACAGCTATGAAACCTGGCCTTGGCCAGATAAAAGACAAAGATGAATAAAGCTCAGAACTTTCCTCATTTGGGTCCTGAAAGCCTCCCAGATGGAAACTACACAATTCCTAAAAGCCACCTCTCCCAGTGTTTGGCTTTCCTCCATAATTTTCCCCCATATATCCAATTTGAACTTCATTTCAGCCTTGCCTGTTGTCTTTCATCCTTCTCTATACATCAACACAGAACATGGTTTCGAGAAGTGAGTTTATTTCAGCAGAAAGCCTTTTGAAAACTTATGCTCAGAAGCCCTAATTAATCCACCTAAAAAGCACATGGAATTTTCGGAAATTTTTAAGAGGGCGTGCACAAAATACTGTAAATCTGCAGCAGTTCATTCTTACTCTGCCATATACGTATGTTACTGTATGCACCCAGAACACATTTGTATTCTTAGTATTTGACTGACAAATTTCTACTTGCCTTACAATATCTTTTGTAATATGATTTAGCCATCAAAAATACGGGTCTAATGTCACATCACATCAGATTGCTTGTTTCTGTTTGCATGTTCTCTCAATTATGTACCACTGAATGAATGTTTAGTTGCTTTTCTGTGCCAGTAAAGTTAGTAATGTCACAAGGCTCTCTTTCAGCCCAGGAAGTAAAGAACACATGAACATCTTATGGGGTGAAAATCATGTTTGTTCATTTTTTGCTTTTGAAGGAGAAGCTGTAGAAAAGACATTAAATTCAAACTTGTCATCTACTATGTTACCGAATATTAGTTGAAGAAACTTTGATGTTCAAACTTCTTTAAATTTCAATATTTCTAACTTGCAAATAAAAACATACTTGAGTTCTTATTATTGAACATCCAAGTGATCTTATTCAAGGAATTAAAACAGCTATGCTCATAACATAAAACAAGAGCTATCTGAAGGTTAATTGATCGAAGCTGTTTAGGTTTCCTTTACAACTGCACGTGTTCAATTAGGATTTGAAAGCTAACTTGGAAATTAGTCCATTTGTCTGTATTTAGAATATTTTTCTAATACACATTAATATAGTCTTCCCTTCTGAATGAAGATATATCCTAACATACACCAATGACAAATATTTTTTCTTACATAACATAGAATCATCGAATGGTCTGGATTGAAAAGGACCACAGTGATCATCTAGTTTCAACCCCCCTGCTATGTGCTTGTGACCAGCCTCCACCCCGACACAGAACAATTGATCACAGATGAAATACATGAAGTATTAGAACACAAAGTATTAGAAAAAAAAGTAAAATAAAAGCTTTTACATTTAAAGATAAAAAACACTTTAACTGAATTCATAGAACTCATTTTAATTTGTTTTACTATATACATTCATTTTGGAGGTTTATCAATTTTCTTCTATTATCTTAATGATAATGGACTATAAGTTTTTAACATGACTGGCGATGTGCAGTTAAAAGTATGTGCCCACAGAGTAAATCAGAACCAAACCCTTTGGTAGGCCAAGATGAAGCCTCTGCACTCTCTACACTATGCCATACATGCCTCTGTTGAAAGCACTGAAATTAAGCGCCTAGAGCATAGACTGCTGCTGTGTAGCAGAAGAGTGAAGGGCTCCTTTTCTCAATCACAGCATTGGAGTATCAGGCTGGTGCTGCTACTGCTGTTAATAGGGATAGGTCAGGGTATCATAGGAGCAGACACTTCTGCTGGAAGCAAGGAGACTGCTCTACAAGCAACAATCAGTGCTCATTCTGTTCATAGCAGAAGTTTAATTCTGTAGCTTTCATGTCGTTCTATTTTGCTCTCTCTATTTTTCCCCTGCAGTTCTCTATCCTATTTGACCATTTTCTCACACCTTTTCCACTTTCATAGCAGCAGGCCAGCACCTGACCCTCTTCCCACAACAGCTGAATTTTGCCTTGTGGCTGTCACAGCAACCAGACTAAAATAAAACAGCTTGGAGGGAGCTAACATCTTCTAACAAGACAGAAGCTGAAACATGCCAAGAACATCTTAGCTTCACAATTATGTATAAAGTTGGCCAAAAAACTAAGACTGTTTCAAACTATTTGCAATGCAAAAAGTACTCCCACCCAGTACATTATTTTTATTTCAGAATTCTACTAAAGCACTCCCTGACCAATTTGTCTTGTCTCCCTTCTGTTTCAGATCTACAAAGAAGTGAGACCAAGGTCTCCCTGAGTATACAGACAGTATCTGTTTACAGAGGAGAAACTGATTTATCTCATTTTTCTATTTGTCTAACATGTCCAGTAGTTTCAAGTTCATTTCTGAAATTTAAAATGCACCTTCAGTTTCATTGTCATCATCCGTTACATATTGTACCAGAAGAGGTTTAGGTTAGACTAAAGGAAGAACTTTTTCTCTCAGAGTGGTCAGGCACTGGAATGGCCTGCCAAGGGAGGAGGTGGAGTTGCCATCTCTGGCAGTGCTCAAGAGGCATCTGGACGAGGAGCTACAAGATATGGTTTAGTAGCTTGTGGTAGCCGTGGTAGCGTGAAGATGGTTGGACTAGATGATCTTATAGGTCATTTCCAATTCTATGATTTTATCATATATCATATGATTCTATGATATTGACTTGTCCTGAATGCCTGCACTATGCACCAATAAAAGAGGAAAGACTTGGGAAACAATAAGAATGCTCAGAACTATGTGATATAGGAAGGAAGGAGGACACAGCTCAGTGCTGAGAATCTACAGCTCAAAAGGAGGCTGTACCTTCCCCTTCTTGGGAACAACAGAAGAAAATGCAGCTAGACCTGACTGTGGTTTGCTGCTGTTCAAAATGAATAATAAGTTGAGCAAAGCTACGACTGGGAGAAAGGACTTGCCCAGCCAGGATACAGAAGAGGCAGGGGGAACACAGATGTATGTCTTCCGGTTGTGCTCTATCTTAACATACATAACATATTTAAAGAGTTAGGCATTTCAATGGATATTCAATGCATATCCTGGATTTTCTTGTTTTTAAAGTCTTTTGATCTTCAAAGAACTTACTGCAAGGAAATAACTGGAATAGGTTCATCTCAAAGTTCCAACTACATCTGCCAGTCTAAATGGTGACAATAAGCAGCACCTTCATGCATCTAATCCATACTTACAAATATAGATTGGTTTTTATTTCAGGATTATATCTATGAAGAACTTGATAAAATGTATTTTGAATACTGTCCCACTGGATTTATTGCCATGACTGCTATAAAACCATCATGTGTCACTGGTCCAGTTGAATGAACATTTTATCAATGTTTTCTATTACATTTTGTCGCTGCCCTCAAAGACAGAAAGGTTGGGCTTGCACATTTTACCCCTTCCATCTAAGTACTTTTTAATGCCTACAGTTGAGAGAATGCTTATTCATAAATCAATTGACTAAGCTACATAAAATACTATTTTTCACATATTGTTCAAAGCAATTAAACAGTGAAATGAGAACTTTGAATACATATATTAAGAAAGAGGGCCATAAAAAGCATGTTTTCTACATGGACATTTCCTACATTAGAACACTTTCTCCTGCAATGTCTTTATACCAACAAAGCTGTAAATACTTGGTGTTTTCTGAAATATTAGTATGAAATTCAGTATCTAAAGTAGTACATATTTTCTAATAATCTCATATTTGAAAGAATCCCTGCCAAGTTCATGAATCACTGCTGTTTTCTTACTTTAAAAGTCAGTTGGGAAGTCAACATCCATGCGACACTTTGTTTCTCATAAACAGTGGAATCAGTAAAAGGTTATAAAGGTAGAATCAACTAGATGCACACATGAACTCCTGTTTCAAAAAGCTTTAGATATGACCTTGCTTTGCAGACAAGTTTTGATCTGATTATTGTAGTGAGTTGATGCACCTGGCATAATCAGTTCTTTGCCTGGTGATAGTGATAGTACTGAAACACTGTTTAAAACACCTAGATAAAATTAATTTAATGATTACTGAATAAATATAGTTTTAAAAGACTCCCCTCTACACTCTACAAATTCTAACTTGACTATCAAGTTAATTTAGAAACAATGGACTGCTCTGTTCCAGAATTGTCATTGATGAACTCATCTAGCCATTTAATAGCATGTATAATATGATATAGAGTACATCAATATAATACCTTAATAACACATAAGTTGGAATTGTTATCTTCTCACAGTACTGGTCTAATTGTTTCTCAGAAGTTTGGAACTCTATCTACTGCCTTTTCTCCTCCTATTTTCATTCAATAAGAACATTATTTGCCTGTGGCTCTGCTATTGGCAAGCCTATGAATATGTCTGTAAAGCATTTTGTAGTTTTTCTGCTTTTGAAGCAGTTTCCACTACAAATCAACTAGAATCCACATTGATTAAGACCACATAATACAACGTTCAAGTCAATAAATCTACTGAAAGGCGAGAGGTAACATTAACTCAAATTCTGTTTCATATTGTTCTTATTAACACAGATTCTGGCTGGTTCATTTTTGTATTTGCCTGCAAAGTACAGGAGAGATCTGATGTATCTTCTGTTCATTTTCTGAAATCACCCACAGAACCCATTGGTAACAGTTGCAAAGTAAAGATCTGAAAAATTAGAGGAGGCAAACAAAAAAATTACAATACTAAAAATACACATTATTCGTGTCTAAACTGTGTTCATTAGATAATCATTTTCATTTGCATGAGGAGCACATTTTTGGGGCAAATCTCCTGGTTAGACTAGAGTTTGTTGGCAACACACTGTCCTCAGCATCATGTTCTAGTCTGCGTATTTATTCTTACTGCTTGCTAACTGAAACAGTCATTTGTTTCCAGAAAGCTGAGCACTTATTGACTCTTGTAGAGTCCACTGAAAAAAATATATATGTGATTGCCTATTCCACAGTTCCAAATGCCTAACTACTTTTCTCCACCTCCGTGATTACTTTTTTTTTTTTTTTTAATATGTACAAGCTCTAGTTCAGGTGAGTCTGAGAGAAAGAGTTAAACTAATGAAAAAATACACCTAGTCTGTAGAAGTCTTCAATTCAAACCATTACATCAGCAATAACATTGTATATTACAATCTCCACATTCCAGATGGCACTTAATTACATGGAATAGACCTCTTCTACTGTACAACAAAAAGCCTCTTTAGAAGAATACTGGGATATCAACTGAAAATCATAATAAAAACATCTGTTCTAATTCTCTGTGCAACATCTTTTGACTCATCAAAACATATAGGAAAGTATTAACTTACCTATCCATTTAATTCTTTAGTTATCCAAAAGAAGATCCTCATAAAATTTGCCCAAATCTTTTATTTTGCTTCTGTTTCTTAAAAGACATTAAAGGTTCAAGGGAAGTCTCGGTGATCAGGTAACAAAATGTTTCTCATTTTCTCCACTACATTTCTTTGCAATTCTGTTTTTCCCCTAAAACCAGCCCTCCCCCCACTTGCAACCTGTTGTGTGTTCATACAAAGTCTTTGTTAAAGGTCAGGATGAAATTCAAAGGCATTGTTATTAAACAAAGTGAAGTATTGCCTAATTTCCATCTGAATTCTTTCATTATTTACTACTACCTCACAATCAAAGGGGCAGAATTATTCATGATAATGAAGTACATTATGGAAGTCATCTTTCAACTGGTTAAACTAATTTAAGCTTGATTCATTGTCCTGCAACAGTTTGCACACACTCTTAGAAAAGATTAACTGATTTACCCATTTACGATTTCTAAAGAAGTCTGAACTGTATCTTTATGTCACTGCCAGGAATGCTGGACTTGCTGTATTCTTATGATTAAAACAGATCACCCCAGGTTCTAGGGTCCAAATGTGCTCTGCTGCAGGGTATATTTAAATATACATCTGACATCCCTCAAGCTACTTCTTTGCAAGCCTATAAGTGCAATGCTGGTAACATAATGAGCTCCCTGCAGACTTCTTCCTAATACATGCAGAAGGATGCAAAATATAAAGTAATATTTCTAATTAGGCAAAGAAAAAAAAGCCCTATAATTCTAGTCCCCCAAGCAGCTGCGCTACTCCTTTACACTGAGGTCATCAGGATGACCTTGTCCCTTCAGTGCTTAGCCCTACAGCAGAAAAGCTGCACTGCACAAGTACTTATGTGGCTTTCTGAAACTCAACTCTCAGAGCTGCTGGAAGACTAATGTCTTTTTACAGGAACTTTCTCCACTATTTATGGATATAAGCTTTTCAACAAGTGGCCAGCTCTTTTATTGACAATTATATTGATGACTTAAGTGCAGAAACAGAAAACAAAGACAAATTAGTGTGGCACATATTGCTGTTTACTGTAGCACATTGATTAGAGAACAGTCAATCTACAAAATCAAGTTACTACGACAACAACTAATGATCATCTCCTTCCCAAAATTCTTAGAATTTTATAATTTAACCTACCTTATACTCTCAGGATTACCTTTAATAAATGAGACTTATTTCAAGCCATCATAAGTCTCATGTAGAAATGTGAATGAAGAAATGCTTATTAAAAATCAAAGTGATCATTCGAAATTGAGTAATACCGAATGAAGAGAGTCTACGAGAAAATGAGAAGCTATGATAAATGCAATATAATTCTTAGAGAACATGGAAAGTTTCCTTCAGGGAAGCTGTTTTTCAGGGAAAACAGTTTGTCTGGCAATGTTGATACAAGTGAGCCCAAACTTTAAAAAAAATTGTGGACTTTGCAGTAAAGTCCTGACACAAAAACCTAAACTGTTTCTCTGGGATAAAGATCAAAACTAAACTGATAGAACTTTTACTTTCACACATGAAGCCGTCATGATTCAGACAGAGTTGCTGGTTGTAGGGTAGTAACTGTGATCTTCTACAAGGGACAAGATGTAATAAATAGTGAAGATCTTCCATGAAAAAATACCTGCCTCACGTATGGATAGAACTGCTGTCTCTGCCACTTTCCAAAAGCATGCAGAAATCTGCTATGATAATTCAGCCAAAAAACATGTAGAAATGTTGCTAGATAATGTTTTACATACAAATTTATAGAAGAGAAAGAATGAAGAGACTACAAAAGAGATACAGATTAGATGAACGTTTTGTAGGTGGGCCCAAGACACTGTTAAAGAAATTAGCACCTACCTGCAAAAGTCTCTATTATTTGCAGTCACATCCTTTCTTTTCTCTGCCTAAAACATCTTTATATGTGTGCTACAGCCTGCATGACTCAACATTAAGTGTATTTTCTTCTCGGTTCCCAACTTTTAATAACTTTCAAAGTGTGTGCACACATCACAGAAACTCTCACAGTACAGTTTCATTGTTATTCTGAATGCATGTATTCAGAGTAACATGTTTCTCCTCTGAGACCAGCATCTCCAGTGGCATTTGTATAAAATGGGTCCAATGCTGATAATGAATGCACATGCATTAATCTCTCCTTGCAACTTGTTACCATTCAGAATGAAATTTCTCACTGCTTTCTTTTGAGAATTGCTTGACATGCCTTAGACATTTAACACTTGTACAGAACCTGATAAAGTTTTTAACTATTAAGATATAATGCTTTGAAAGATGACCCTTAAACCAATACTTTAAACATGATTTTTTCCTGCTATTGCTGAAGGGACATTCATCAAATGCTTATTAAGATGGTTGTAGAACAAAAAAGAAAATGATGAGTCCTTCTTGCAGAAGGATTGATTTTTTTTTTTTGTCTCCTTAACACAGTAACATTTATCATTTTCCTCCACCCGTGCTACAATCCTATATTTTCTTCAAGTGATGTTTTTGAAGGTGGACATTTAGCTTCCTCATTTTGTCTCCAATGCAGTTGAAATAAGATAACAATCTTACAGGAATCCACTAATGCTTACAACTATTTTTTTCCTTGTCTTTTTTTACTTCTACTTTTTTCAACACACAATAATTTCAAACAGCTACATTCTGTAAATAATGCACCAACAGAGTTTAAAGCCTTTATATTAACATTTATGATACTTAGCTGGATTGAACAAGAAAAATAAGTGAATATCCCTCTTAGATGATTAAAAAGGACTTTCGATCAGCAGGAAATTCAGCCATTCAACAAACATATTTCTTTGGCTCAATGCGTATAAGTAAATTTTCAAGAGCATCCTTTAAAAAAGTCATACCACTGATTTAGACAGTAAGCTTGTTCCAGTTCATAGCTTTATAATAAAATTTCATGTTTTATGCTTAGGCTTAATATACAAAGCTCTGAATTTTGATGTGGAATATAATTCTTTTTTGTATGTCCAATACTCTCTCCTAAGTTTATGAATCAGCTTCAGAGCTCTGCTTTCCTCTCTTCTGGGAGACAGGATTTAAGCAGTGAAAGCCTTTCAAAATAGCTTTGCTACATTAACATAGATATAAGCTTCTAAACAGTTCATAAACAACCTCTCTCTGTATTTTAAACCAACTCCATAACTTTCTTCTACTTGGCTGTTACTTGAGGACCCATCTTTCTGACTTTATTTTCTTTGGCACTGAAGTCCAATTTTTTCCCTCCTTCCAATTCTCGTAGATGTTCATCAATATATCAGAAGAGGATGTACTGGCCAGTACTCATAGCAGTTTTATTCTACTTGAAGTTCTAAACATCCAATAACTGGATATATCAGAGAAGACAAAGGACCAGAAGAAAAGTTGAACACATTCTTTATTTAAAAATGCAAAGAATCAATTTAGGATCTTATCTATTAACTGACAAACTTGAAGAGGGTCTGTTCCTGGATGGCTCAAAGAGCTGACTGATAAGTAATTTCAAACTTTCTCCTTACTTGAATGACTTTGAATGACTCTCAATGCTACTTAAATTGCAAAGCAGCAGATATTTACGTTTTGTTTCTGCAGTTAATTGATATACTTTTTCTCTAGATTTAGAGTGTTTAGAAAGTTTTCTTCTAGAGTTTCAACAGCAAGGCTGTCAAACAGCCTTCTCAGCCATTGGGAAGTAAGAACAGCCTGCAGTCTCACCTTAGATGAATGAAGAGATGCAGAACAAGACTAATCCAACCCATTTTCTAAAACTAAGGAAATATTAACTAGTAATATAGAACAATCTCAGTATTACAGGTAATATAAAACCACTGCTGTTAGATTAAGGAATTGTTGGCAAAAGGAATACATGAAATAATGTTCTCTTTCATTTTCCCCACGCTACACCCTCAAACTACATGTGGCTCAAAAGTTCCTTGAGTATGACAGAGTTTGGTATGCATAAAGAAAGTTCCAGAGAGAAGCCAGAAAACGTTAACATAAAGTATGTAAAGTTTAAGATTAAACAAAATTTTTGCCATAGGAAAAAGCTGTCATTTGAATGACAGGCTTTTTTCCCATGACTTGTTCACAGGTTTTGGTTTCTTATTAAAAGATGCAAGAGCTGACTTGAGTTTATATCTGCAACCCAGATAGATTATATTCACCACTACATGGAAAAATCCTGTATAGGTGAAACCACAATTTATTAATAAACATAAAGGGAAGCAGTGATGTGCAGAGCAGTTCTGCCACAGAGGACACTGGGTAAATGATGCAGGAAATTAAAGAAGTAAAGTAAGGAATAGAACCTGCAATGAATCTTGACAGATCTCTTTTGGGAGACCTTACCATGCTTCCCATCTAGTCTACATTTCAAGTGCTGCACTTACTCCCTTGACATCTTACTGTCCTGTCACAGCTGGGACACATCCTTATATTTTGGTCAGTTACTGCAAATGGCGGGCAACCAAAACAACCCAGAGCAAAAGATCTAGGCCAAAAATAGTCCCTTCTACCAGTACTCGTGATTGTTTTCAGTTGGGAACCATAAAGATAGTGATGTCTACTTTTTTTTTTTAGTACTGAAACTTTTCTTGGAGGAAGTCTCAGCTGTGAACTTTAAGTTATGAGTAAAGGCAACTCGTATTGATTTTTATCCCACAAACCTTAACAAGTTTATGCAGTTTCTGAAAGGGGGTGTTGACAGGATCCTCGAATGAATTACAATGCCAGGGAACAAAAGAGGAACTATGATCTTTTATTGAAGAACTGATTGCCCTAATTCAAACACACTTCCAGCTTTAAGAAACCTTTCCACAGGAAACATAATTTTCACATGTCAAGATATATCTTTTTTTTTTTTTTTTTTTTTTTTTTTGCAAGTCTGTTGTAGCTGACTGTAGAGTAGAATACAGAAGCTGATGTTCAGTACATGGACTCCTTAATCGATACATCATGAAATGGTAAGGATCTGTAATCAAGGAAGCGCATGAACCAAATAGTCTCTTAGTGCTAGTCAATAAATATATGTCTGGAGTGCTTGAAATTCTGCCCCTTGCTTCGCTGGGTTCCATCTATGATAGCACAGATAATCTGTCCAGTCTGATACGCAAATCAGACCACCTTTAGGAGCCAGTTATTCATATGAAGTGTTCTTTAAAAATTTTGAAACGTTTCTTCTTTTATGATGAAGTAACACCAACATTCTCCAATGGCATCCATACTAATGGCTACAGTGTTTTATGCACAGAAGCACAGCATCATATTCAAATTCTCCATGAAGAGTTAACACAATACACTCCTGCAGGAGTTCACACTTGTTTGCATACAACAGAAAGCTGGACCAAAACAACACCACCACAACAAAAACCCCCTCAGCTCAACATTTTTCACATCATGAAAGGAAAGTCTCCTCTTTTCTGTTAATACCACTATCATTATTTTTTCTAATGTCTACTACTTTGTATTATACTCACAACAAAGTGTTTTAGAGATCAATTAAATGCCTCAGCTCTGCTTCGATTATTAATCAGTCTGAACAACAGGTTATTGCTTTGCACACCACAAAGAAAGACAGATTATCCTTTTATTGTTTAGGCTAGCTACACTCCTGCCAATCCCATTGCCATTATTTCTAAGCATTCTTAGTCAGCAAATTTTCACTTGTACCAATCTTAAAGAATAAACAGAAATCTTGGAGCTCTATACATATCAATGAGCTTTCTAATCTAATCCCTCAACCCTTCTCTTATGAGAAATTATAAAGATGTTATAATCATACAATACATTCGCCTAATTCACAATGACTTCTTTTCTCACTGAAGAAGGCTGACAATATTTGTATCTTTTTAAGACTTTTTCCTCTGCCCCTTGTTCAGGCACAATGCATACAATCTCTACTTCCATCACTTCCAGAGAAGTGGTTACAATTAACAGGTAAGTACTCAAGTTGCATCTTCTCACACAACTCACACAAAAAGGAGGGGAGGGGGGGTGAAAGAGAGGGGCAGGGCTTGGCACTGTACTGCACAGATGGGAGAAGTGCTGCAGGAGTAGACTGTAATTAAAAAAACAGGATAGAGCAGTACAAATCAATAAGAATAAAAAAACTAATTCAAAATGAGAACTGGAAGGTGATAAGAAATAAATACACAAAATTAACAACATGAAGTGTGAAAAAAAATGTTCATGTTCCAGAAGATATAAATATGAATGCCATATGCAAAACATGAGGCAAGTCTTCCACTTTCCTGAGTAGTGCCAGAATTGGCATAAGGTAATACCTCACAAGCAGTCCAACAAAATGAGGAGCTTTAGAAAACAGGTTCTGAGGAAAATGTAAAACAAAGAAACAAAAACAAACAAACAAAAAAAAAACACTGTTTGTCTACTGTAGGCATCCAGAGATTGAAAATGCATATTAATAAGCAATAAGAACAGCTACTGGAAATATAAAAGGAAGACATGAATTCTGCATCTGCTGAATAGGACAAGAATGTTGACTTTTCAAGGCTGCCAGTTAAATTAATCAGAAAACAAGAAAGGAGTGAAGATCTGGAACATGCTACTTATTGCAATTCTGAAAATATTTCACCCAAAGCTATCAAGAAGACATAAAGATTCATGGAGCAGTTCAAAGGATTAGATGACCTCCCAGGTTTCCCTCAGCCCAGTTTTTTCTGATTATGTATGTACTTGGAAGCAAAATATTTACAAGGATTGCTGCTAATGGAATTCATTTATTCTCAGATTTACCAGAATGAAACCAGCTAATTTTATATGAAACATTTGCAATAAATATTTGCTAAGATACTGATGCAAAACTTGGAAAACAGTGCAAATACAATTCTTCATTGTTGTGACTTGGGAATGGTTGCTATGTTAACATCAACATAGAGACACTGTATTCTGCAAAACTGGAACATCTGCTTTCCAAAGCCAGTTCCCACTGACCACTATAAACTCATGATTATTTATAATTCTTTAGAGAGTTAAACAAACACACTGTTTTTAATCTTTCTTATTTACTAACACTTTCATTTGCTTACAGAGACCTATGATCTTCTTCACTGCTCTGCAAAGATTCATCCTTTGAGACCTAGCTGAAGTCCAAGCAACATGTTGTCCTATTTCCACTTCTTGAATTGTGGGCCCAAGTCAAAATTAACTTAAGAGATCACGATATTTATTAAGCAACACACTACTAAAAAATGAATATAATTATTAGTAACCAACAAGCTAATATATACATGGCTATTAATTGACAATTCTGTTATTTTTCACACTATTATGTTCAATTATAAGGTATTATACAACACTCCTTAATGTTAAAAGCAACAACAACTATTATGGCACTGAATTATATCACTCTTAAGGTACAAGTCTATTTGTTGTCCTGGGTACATTACAAATGCCAAGTGTCCAGCCACACACTCCCAGTGGAGGAGAACACATTGCACCCAGTCAGTAGCACAACTAAGCATACTGGGTTATTCACAGACACACGGAGTACAAGAACTGGGAAGGTAGAACATACAGTTTTGCAGTGCTAGCAGACTAGAATTGGTTAAAGTTTTTAATTTGTTACCCGCTCGTTTAATCATGTATCTGTGTTCTTTTCACGCTACTTAATGAGAAAGCTGCAATTTTGGGGGGGGGGGGGGGGTGAGAGAGAGGATTCTTTTCTGTAGTGATTGCATATCTCTTTCCTTATTAGTGTTGCAAGTCCTGAGCTTCGCAGCTCAGCCCTGAAGCAAAGAGACTTCCAAAATAGCCGTGCTTAACAGTCCTGCAAAATCACCCGAAACAAAACACTTTGTAAACAGCTCTCTTTTGGACTGATGAGAAATTTTCAAATGGGCTTAATTTCACTCAAAACCATTCGTGTCATATGAAAAGTTTGAGAGGGGATTGTTTGCATTATTTATTTTTTAAACAAACTGTATGAGTGATAGCCTTGGCCTTAGTCACAAGCTTGTTAAGCAACTAAATCAAATACATCTGGTTTCCTGTTTCATCATCAACACTTGTCAGTTCTTTACTATGAAGACTCATGGTTGTGGTGAGTACAATCTGTTGCAAGTGAAAGTGCTCACACAGACATTTTTAAAGCCTTGATAGAGCAAACTGCAAGTTTATTCAGCAAGAACATGGTAAAGTAAATACAGATTAAACATCGAAAACATTGGACCTTACAAAAAAGAGATTGGAAAAGACCTCATCAGGTTATGTAGTCTAACCTACTGCTCAAATTGAGGACAGCTATGAAACCTGGCCTTGGCCAGATAAAAGACAAAGATGAATAAAGCTCAGAACTTTCCTCATTTGGGTCCTGAAAGCCTCCCAGATGGAAACTACACAATTCCTAAAAGCCACCTCTCCCAGTGTTTGGCTTTCCTCCATAATTTTCCCCCATATATCCAATTTGAACTTCATTTCAGCCTTGCCTGTTGTCTTTCATCCTTCTCTATACATCAACACAGAACATGGTTTCGAGAAGTGAGTTTATTTCAGCAGAAAGCCTTTTGAAAACTTATGCTCAGAAGCCCTAATTAATCCACCTAAAAAGCACATGGAATTTTCGGAAATTTTTAAGAGGGCGTGCACAAAATACTGTAAATCTGCAGCAGTTCATTCTTACTCTGCCATATACGTATGTTACTGTATGCACCCAGAACACATTTGTATTCTTAGTATTTGACTGACAAATTTCTACTTGCCTTACAATATCTTTTGTAATATGATTTAGCCATCAAAAATACGGGTCTAATGTCACATCACATCAGATTGCTTGTTTCTGTTTGCATGTTCTCTCAATTATGTACCACTGAATGAATGTTTAGTTGCTTTTCTGTGCCAGTAAAGTTAGTAATGTCACAAGGCTCTCTTTCAGCCCAGGAAGTAAAGAACACATGAACATCTTATGGGGTGAAAATCATGTTTGTTCATTTTTTGCTTTTGAAGGAGAAGCTGTAGAAAAGACATTAAATTCAAACTTGTCATCTACTATGTTACCGAATATTAGTTGAAGAAACTTTGATGTTCAAACTTCTTTAAATTTCAATATTTCTAACTTGCAAATAAAAACATACTTGAGTTCTTATTATTGAACATCCAAGTGATCTTATTCAAGGAATTAAAACAGCTATGCTCATAACATAAAACAAGAGCTATCTGAAGGTTAATTGATCGAAGCTGTTTAGGTTTCCTTTACAACTGCACGTGTTCAATTAGGATTTGAAAGCTAACTTGGAAATTAGTCCATTTGTCTGTATTTAGAATATTTTTCTAATACACATTAATATAGTCTTCCCTTCTGAATGAAGATATATCCTAACATACACCAATGACAAATATTTTTTCTTACATAACATAGAATCATCGAATGGTCTGGATTGAAAAGGACCACAGTGATCATCTAGTTTCAACCCCCCTGCTATGTGCTTGTGACCAGCCTCCACCCCGACACAGAACAATTGATCACAGATGAAATACATGAAGTATTAGAACACAAAGTATTAGAAAAAAAAGTAAAATAAAAGCTTTTACATTTAAAGATAAAAAACACTTTAACTGAATTCATAGAACTCATTTTAATTTGTTTTACTATATACATTCATTTTGGAGGTTTATCAATTTTCTTCTATTATCTTAATGATAATGGACTATAAGTTTTTAACATGACTGGCGATGTGCAGTTAAAAGTATGTGCCCACAGAGTAAATCAGAACCAAACCCTTTGGTAGGCCAAGATGAAGCCTCTGCACTCTCTACACTATGCCATACATGCCTCTGTTGAAAGCACTGAAATTAAGCGCCTAGAGCATAGACTGCTGCTGTGTAGCAGAAGAGTGAAGGGCTCCTTTTCTCAATCACAGCATTGGAGTATCAGGCTGGTGCTGCTACTGCTGTTAATAGGGATAGGTCAGGGTATCATAGGAGCAGACACTTCTGCTGGAAGCAAGGAGACTGCTCTACAAGCAACAATCAGTGCTCATTCTGTTCATAGCAGAAGTTTAATTCTGTAGCTTTCATGTCGTTCTATTTTGCTCTCTCTATTTTTCCCCTGCAGTTCTCTATCCTATTTGACCATTTTCTCACACCTTTTCCACTTTCATAGCAGCAGGCCAGCACCTGACCCTCTTCCCACAACAGCTGAATTTTGCCTTGTGGCTGTCACAGCAACCAGACTAAAATAAAACAGCTTGGAGGGAGCTAACATCTTCTAACAAGACAGAAGCTGAAACATGCCAAGAACATCTTAGCTTCACAATTATGTATAAAGTTGGCCAAAAAACTAAGACTGTTTCAAACTATTTGCAATGCAAAAAGTACTCCCACCCAGTACATTATTTTTATTTCAGAATTCTACTAAAGCACTCCCTGACCAATTTGTCTTGTCTCCCTTCTGTTTCAGATCTACAAAGAAGTGAGACCAAGGTCTCCCTGAGTATACAGACAGTATCTGTTTACAGAGGAGAAACTGATTTATCTCATTTTTCTATTTGTCTAACATGTCCAGTAGTTTCAAGTTCATTTCTGAAATTTAAAATGCACCTTCAGTTTCATTGTCATCATCCGTTACATATTGTACCAGAAGAGGTTTAGGTTAGACTAAAGGAAGAACTTTTTCTCTCAGAGTGGTCAGGCACTGGAATGGCCTGCCAAGGGAGGAGGTGGAGTTGCCATCTCTGGCAGTGCTCAAGAGGCATCTGGACGAGGAGCTACAAGATATGGTTTAGTAGCTTGTGGTAGCCGTGGTAGCGTGAAGATGGTTGGACTAGATGATCTTATAGGTCATTTCCAATTCTATGATTTTATCATATATCATATGATTCTATGATATTGACTTGTCCTGAATGCCTGCACTATGCACCAATAAAAGAGGAAAGACTTGGGAAACAATAAGAATGCTCAGAACTATGTGATATAGGAAGGAAGGAGGACACAGCTCAGTGCTGAGAATCTACAGCTCAAAAGGAGGCTGTACCTTCCCCTTCTTGGGAACAACAGAAGAAAATGCAGCTAGACCTGACTGTGGTTTGCTGCTGTTCAAAATGAATAATAAGTTGAGCAAAGCTACGACTGGGAGAAAGGACTTGCCCAGCCAGGATACAGAAGAGGCAGGGGGAACACAGATGTATGTCTTCCGGTTGTGCTCTATCTTAACATACATAACATATTTAAAGAGTTAGGCATTTCAATGGATATTCAATGCATATCCTGGATTTTCTTGTTTTTAAAGTCTTTTGATCTTCAAAGAACTTACTGCAAGGAAATAACTGGAATAGGTTCATCTCAAAGTTCCAACTACATCTGCCAGTCTAAATGGTGACAATAAGCAGCACCTTCATGCATCTAATCCATACTTACAAATATAGATTGGTTTTTATTTCAGGATTATATCTATGAAGAACTTGATAAAATGTATTTTGAATACTGTCCCACTGGATTTATTGCCATGACTGCTATAAAACCATCATGTGTCACTGGTCCAGTTGAATGAACATTTTATCAATGTTTTCTATTACATTTTGTCGCTGCCCTCAAAGACAGAAAGGTTGGGCTTGCACATTTTACCCCTTCCATCTAAGTACTTTTTAATGCCTACAGTTGAGAGAATGCTTATTCATAAATCAATTGACTAAGCTACATAAAATACTATTTTTCACATATTGTTCAAAGCAATTAAACAGTGAAATGAGAACTTTGAATACATATATTAAGAAAGAGGGCCATAAAAAGCATGTTTTCTACATGGACATTTCCTACATTAGAACACTTTCTCCTGCAATGTCTTTATACCAACAAAGCTGTAAATACTTGGTGTTTTCTGAAATATTAGTATGAAATTCAGTATCTAAAGTAGTACATATTTTCTAATAATCTCATATTTGAAAGAATCCCTGCCAAGTTCATGAATCACTGCTGTTTTCTTACTTTAAAAGTCAGTTGGGAAGTCAACATCCATGCGACACTTTGTTTCTCATAAACAGTGGAATCAGTAAAAGGTTATAAAGGTAGAATCAACTAGATGCACACATGAACTCCTGTTTCAAAAAGCTTTAGATATGACCTTGCTTTGCAGACAAGTTTTGATCTGATTATTGTAGTGAGTTGATGCACCTGGCATAATCAGTTCTTTGCCTGGTGATAGTGATAGTACTGAAACACTGTTTAAAACACCTAGATAAAATTAATTTAATGATTACTGAATAAATATAGTTTTAAAAGACTCCCCTCTACACTCTACAAATTCTAACTTGACTATCAAGTTAATTTAGAAACAATGGACTGCTCTGTTCCAGAATTGTCATTGATGAACTCATCTAGCCATTTAATAGCATGTATAATATGATATAGAGTACATCAATATAATACCTTAATAACACATAAGTTGGAATTGTTATCTTCTCACAGTACTGGTCTAATTGTTTCTCAGAAGTTTGGAACTCTATCTACTGCCTTTTCTCCTCCTATTTTCATTCAATAAGAACATTATTTGCCTGTGGCTCTGCTATTGGCAAGCCTATGAATATGTCTGTAAAGCATTTTGTAGTTTTTCTGCTTTTGAAGCAGTTTCCACTACAAATCAACTAGAATCCACATTGATTAAGACCACATAATACAACGTTCAAGTCAATAAATCTACTGAAAGGCGAGAGGTAACATTAACTCAAATTCTGTTTCATATTGTTCTTATTAACACAGATTCTGGCTGGTTCATTTTTGTATTTGCCTGCAAAGTACAGGAGAGATCTGATGTATCTTCTGTTCATTTTCTGAAATCACCCACAGAACCCATTGGTAACAGTTGCAAAGTAAAGATCTGAAAAATTAGAGGAGGCAAACAAAAAAATTACAATACTAAAAATACACATTATTCGTGTCTAAACTGTGTTCATTAGATAATCATTTTCATTTGCATGAGGAGCACATTTTTGGGGCAAATCTCCTGGTTAGACTAGAGTTTGTTGGCAACACACTGTCCTCAGCATCATGTTCTAGTCTGCGTATTTATTCTTACTGCTTGCTAACTGAAACAGTCATTTGTTTCCAGAAAGCTGAGCACTTATTGACTCTTGTAGAGTCCACTGAAAAAAATATATATGTGATTGCCTATTCCACAGTTCCAAATGCCTAACTACTTTTCTCCACCTCCGTGATTACTTTTTTTTTTTTTTTTAATATGTACAAGCTCTAGTTCAGGTGAGTCTGAGAGAAAGAGTTAAACTAATGAAAAAATACACCTAGTCTGTAGAAGTCTTCAATTCAAACCATTACATCAGCAATAACATTGTATATTACAATCTCCACATTCCAGATGGCACTTAATTACATGGAATAGACCTCTTCTACTGTACAACAAAAAGCCTCTTTAGAAGAATACTGGGATATCAACTGAAAATCATAATAAAAACATCTGTTCTAATTCTCTGTGCAACATCTTTTGACTCATCAAAACATATAGGAAAGTATTAACTTACCTATCCATTTAATTCTTTAGTTATCCAAAAGAAGATCCTCATAAAATTTGCCCAAATCTTTTATTTTGCTTCTGTTTCTTAAAAGACATTAAAGGTTCAAGGGAAGTCTCGGTGATCAGGTAACAAAATGTTTCTCATTTTCTCCACTACATTTCTTTGCAATTCTGTTTTTCCCCTAAAACCAGCCCTCCCCCCACTTGCAACCTGTTGTGTGTTCATACAAAGTCTTTGTTAAAGGTCAGGATGAAATTCAAAGGCATTGTTATTAAACAAAGTGAAGTATTGCCTAATTTCCATCTGAATTCTTTCATTATTTACTACTACCTCACAATCAAAGGGGCAGAATTATTCATGATAATGAAGTACATTATGGAAGTCATCTTTCAACTGGTTAAACTAATTTAAGCTTGATTCATTGTCCTGCAACAGTTTGCACACACTCTTAGAAAAGATTAACTGATTTACCCATTTACGATTTCTAAAGAAGTCTGAACTGTATCTTTATGTCACTGCCAGGAATGCTGGACTTGCTGTATTCTTATGATTAAAACAGATCACCCCAGGTTCTAGGGTCCAAATGTGCTCTGCTGCAGGGTATATTTAAATACCGAGTTTTAAACTCCTGTAACCTGTAAGATGGATAAGGGCTAAAAAACAGCAAAAACCCTTTCCTAAAGAAGCTTATTTCAGACAAAATGCTCTTCTCACATATGTGAACCTTCTGATGTAAGAAACTGATAACAACTGTAAATGCATTGAAGCATAATTTTCCTATGTGTTTTTTGATTTTGAAAAAGCACTCCTGTTTACATGCAAATTTTACCTGACAACATATGCCTTTTTTGTGTTGTTTTTTTTTTTCCCCTCTGAAAAAGCATAAGCAAATTAAATTGAATTTGCTGCTCTTGAGTCTTCATTCTGTATACAACAAGCATGTATTTAGAGTCAAGTTTGATCAGTACATCAAGACACGGTCAGATTTATTTTGGCGTGACAGAGCAATCTCCACTGATTTTGGAAGCTGGCATTAAGCCACAGGGAAGATCTACTGCTGTAGTAAACACTGCAACTGGAAGAAAATACTTCCATATTTAAATCTAACTATTCCTAGGTAACTAGTAAATAAAGGCTGTTAAATCCTACCTGGAGATACACAAACATGCTACTTTTCTCTGTTTACTCCCTCTCATCTCCATTAAAGCCACGTGCAATTGTTCTAGGTCTCCAATTAAAATTCCTCAAAGAAAAACAGTGGCTAACAGAAAGCTATTCTCAGCAGCAATTAGAGTCTAAATGTTAATGAGAGCTCGGTCTTGGAAGAAGCATGAAGAAATGCATCCTGAGACACAACCAGTGAGAACAAAGAACAACAAAATTCTGCATCAGAGCAAAGGGAAGAGCGTTTTCACCAACATGCATGACCTCAACATCGAAGGTGCCTCGTTTCCCTGTACCCTATGCTAAAACAATCCTTAAGTGAGACCTATGAGACCAGGTTAATAAACTACTCACCACCATAGAGTGTTGAAAGCTTAAAAAATTGCCTTGTTTCCTTGAAAATAGTTGTTAAAATTTTTAGGTAAAAAAAATATACTCCAGGTCTTTCATTCATATGTACAGGAAAAGTTACTATAGGAATCATCAGGCAAGAACATACACTTATTTACTTGAAATAGATTTTTGTTATCTTGGCTCCTCCTTCAACCTTCCAAATCAACCCAAAAAGATGATTCTCTTGAAAAGTCTGAAAAAAAAAATCACAATTCTTAATGCAGCAAAGTAATTTCATTACAAAGAATTCCTCCAGAATCTCCCCTTCAGCTTAAAGTAAGCTATGACTGTAACACTCTACTTGGGATGGAAAATTGGCTTTTGTAAGAAAAATAAGTTATACCAATAATGTTTTCCAAAATTTCTCATACTGACTCAAAGGTATGTTGCTCTCAGGACTTGACAGCGATAGTGGTAGAAAGAACAGTAAAATACTGCAAAAACTACTCCAGAGTTGAAGACCATTGACCAATAAAACTTGCCTGGATCAAAAAGCCTGTGTATTAAAATAAATCAGAGTCATATCTGTGCATTTGTGAGCTTTATTTTGAGGTCCTAGTCAGTAGGTGCAGATCTGTTTCATCACTATCAAACCACTTCTGAATCAACTATCTACTGCAAGTCTTAATATTGCTTTCTCCCCTTACAACCTGTACCACATTGTTCATGTCTCACGCATCTAAGAACACAGATGAAAAAGAAATAGTGTGCATTGTTAGAGTGTGTGTGTGGGGGTGTTCAAAGGTCTTTCACAGCATATTTTTTCCCTTCAACAAAATAGAGTGCCTATCATAACAGAGGGAAAAAATAAACACTAACAAAAATAATAAACTTTCCGTACTGGGTTTTTGGAATATTTTTCAATCTGTTGAGAGATTAAGTAATTTGTGCCTCACAGTTTTAAAGTCAAGTGTTTGGGGATGTTTAGGTTACCCTTCCACCAAAACTGTCAGCTCTGGAAAGGATTTAAAAGCTTCAGGCAAACAGATCCTATGCAGTAAGACAGAACTGGCAGCATTTTACTGACTGTGTGCCAAAATGACAACATCAGCCTGTGAGTCAGCCACAGGTCTCTGTGTTCCCTGGCATGCTAGGAGAGAGGAAAAAAAACACAGAACAGCAACCGTTTTTAGTGCTACTACATGGTGATCAGTGAAGATCTTACTGCCTTCACGCTCAAAGTTACATCAGGAGTATCTCAAGTCTTACATTAGCTTCCCTGTGCTTTCTTACTTCACTTTCTGTTGTGCGAGGTAAAGCCAAAGAAAGTCGCTGCATGGTTTATAAATTCAGCACAGCCAGCACAGGCTAATACAATAAAGTCAGTGCCACAGTGTCACTTGTCACTTTCAGAG
Organism: Phasianus colchicus; assembly: GCF_987193195.1. Taxonomy (NCBI): domain Eukaryota; kingdom Metazoa; phylum Chordata; class Aves; order Galliformes; family Phasianidae; genus Phasianus; species Phasianus colchicus. Next base: position 14,260,164 of record NC_143449.1, read on the forward strand.
CATGAGATGAAATGATGCCATCTGTGAGAGAAAATAAAATGGGGAAGTGAGTCATTGCACACTCTGGTAAAATGCTGGAGCTGGAGAGAAAATGATGGAGGAAGGGAGATCAGAAAGCTCAGCTCTAGTGATTACCTCTTAACTCATATAAAGATAGCTTGTTTTAGTCTATACAGGTGTCACCTCACAAACCTGTTACACACACCTGCACTTTTATGGTAGTTTAGCCGATGTAATAAAACACACCTGCATTTTTATGACTGAGTTTACCTGAAGGCTCTGTAATAGTAGGGCCAATAATATATGTTTAGAATTAAAAAATATTCAGCAAGTTCAAATCAGTGTGAATATATAATAGATAATCAATTAGTATTCAACTCACTATGAAATACACTACTAAATAAGTAGTGAATAAAATCAATTCTTCGCTACTTGCAGGTTTTCTGCATCTGAATCACCTTGTATGAAGTTATCTCAAAAATGAAAACCTAGCACAATGCCTGTAACTCAGAAGAGGTTCTGATTTGAAAAGGTCTCCAAATTCTATTTGCCATTTTTCTTTTGGGCGATCCAATTTTATGTCAGGAAATAAACATTTAATGATATCCAACATGTGGTATAAAATAGGACTCATTACTGTAGAGGGAAGTATAGTTTTTGCTTTAACTAGCATGTTTTTTAGGTGTGTTGTCACATATGGTTCAACTTGTTCACAGATACTGAATTGGCAAGGTTTTATTCTCCTCTTCTTATAGCCAACAGAAAGTTGCAGCATTAACTTTTATCTACCAGGACACCAGATCTCTAAAGCAAATTTCTGATGCGCTTCCAACAGTAGTTCAAATGTATAGAATGTTAAAGATATCACCAGTGTAATAAGTAGCACAGAGTCAATTGTCCAGATCAGTTTGTAATGGGTGACAGTAACCTTTACCATATTGCAATAGGCTGCTAAAGAAGACATCAGCAATCTATTCGTTGCATATGGTTACTCAAGGGCTTTCATTCCTATATTGCTCACCAATAAGTGTAAAAAACAGACCACAGCCTAAACTACAGGGTATTCTTAGTAAAATCTTACCAGCTTCCAGTAGCTCAGAAGAATGCTTGCACAATTGTCACTCAACTATATTGTAATATAGTTGTAATATATACATTCACATCAGGTGGTCAAATACTGTAAAATCAGTTTCTGCTTATTGCACAGATATTTTATGATTCATTCAACAGCATAAAAAGGAATCAGATTACTAAGTCCTTGCTTGATGTTGTAAAGGTTTACTTTTTCTTTTATATCACATGGTGTTCTTCACTTATCTTACTAGTTTCTTACAGAAGCACTGAGAAAGTGCTTCCATTCACACTAAGCCACACTAAGCTACAATTATAGACCTCCAAAAAATATAAATCTTCTTTTTGTATCTCAGTAATGAGCAGACAAATGAAAAATGGATACTGTGTTTGTTTTAACAAGATTTAATGGTACAAGGTTTTTATTTCTAAGCAGCTTAATACAGTACTGAATTTTTTTCCCCATCTGCACCTATTAATTCCACATAATGAAACTACAGATTCTACTTACCATTTAAAATAAAACTAATAAAACTATTACTGTGACCAAATGATGTGATCACCTTTGGTACCATCACCACAGTTATAGAAGAATTGCTGGTATTCAGCTAAGTCTGAGCCAGGTGTGTGCAAAAGGAATAGTGCTGGCTGAAATCACTGCAGTGGAGAGGAGCTGACATCAGCTGGTGAGCTGCAACCTCTTAACTTGCAGATAATGTCATTTTTTTTTTTTTTTTTTTTTTTACTGATGCCAACCTCTTCTCAACTTCAGATTAAGTGTCAAAGCAACTAGAAATAACTGTCTCCTCTACTCAAGACATCATCAGTTAAATGTCCCTTTTCAATGGCATCATAAGCCCATGTTGGATAGCCAAATAATTCAATAGAAGTCAAGGTCAAAAACAGGGAGGAGAGGGAAGAAGCAATCGAGTAGGGAAGGTATTGACATATTACAAGTTACCTGGACGTGAGTGATCCAAACAGCCAAAATGAAGACAATTTGGAACATTTACAAATTATTTCAAAGAAATTCTGAAATATGTTAGAAAGTGACAGGAGACAAAGATCAAAATGAAGATAGAATAACATTTTGGATTGCCAGTAAGACTGTAATAGGGTATAGCTTTCCATAGACGGCACATAGGTACACTCATTTCAGAAGCAAAATACTAATCAACTGGACAATTATTTAATGTAGATTAATAGTTTAAAAGCCCTAAATTTTAATATATGAATGAAATTATTGATATTCATTTGTTCTCAAAAAAAAAAGTCCTCTAATATCTTCTCTAAATATACCCAGAATATGATTAACTTTACTGCCAGACTATTTACATTTATTAATGGAAGAATTAGACTCACAATAACAGTGCATAAAGAACACAGGTGGCGAAACCAGTGCCTGAACTAGAGGCCTTTACCATTACGTTTTTCTAATCTTTTTCTGTTTATATTCATTGTTTTCTTCGTATCTACAAGAACTGCCTTGGTGACAGACTAGAACAGCATTTCTCTGTTCTGTACAGTCCACACCCAACTTCCTTCTCTTCTGGCTGCCCACACTGCTTGTTCTATGTGCTCAGTGTGAATTAAGAAAACTTTGCTATCTGTCCATCTAAATGTCTGGTCTATGTATTCACCTTACAGACCTCTTACAGATTTACCTAAAAAGCCAATTCTGTAGCTCCAGGTTTCTGCGCATCCTGTGACATTTAAATCATCTGAGAGCACATAAGTGAAGTCTACTTAATGTGGTAACTATGCATGAAACAGACCTCATTTTTATTTTAGAAATTTCCAGCAGGATTCTAAAACCTGAACTCTCACCTATACCAATATGCCTGTCACTGCTCTCACAAAGACCAAATACTGTTACCTCTGCCCAGTTAGTGAAGTTCAGTAATTTCATTTTGGAATTTGCCAAAACCTACAATTTCAGCCAAATAGGTTTGCTGAAAATCCTGCAAGCTGTGGTAGGGAGAAAGCCTGTTAATGAAGAGCACAGTATTTGAGCTACCAAAATCCTCATGTAATTCAGACTCTCGTGCCCCATCTGGGGCTGTTGCACAGCAGTGCCTCAGTAAAAATTCACTTTCATATCTCTATAAAAAAAATGTTGTTCATCAGCATTAAACATCAGAGGCACTGCACCTGCTATCCCTACCACAATGGTCAGGACTCCCAACCTGCCTACTCCACTGCCCAGTTTGATTTTCTAAGCAGATGGTTACCACTGTTAAACAGATAAATTATAGCCAGCAGAAAGTATGGAGATTGGGATCACTGCCATGGCAAAAAATTGAATAATCAAGAAACAATATTATATATGAATTACCATTCTATTAAAAAAATATAACTTAAATTTTTAGAGCCCAATATGGTTTGTAAGGAAAGCAAACTTCAGTTTTCCTTTCTCATTCCTGAAGCTTTGCAATCATTATGTTTCTGAACTGTATTTTTTCTCATTAGTCTTCCGGTTCCAAATATAATCTTCTATCTGGCAGCAAAGACAGCAAAACATTTGTTTCCTCTCAGTACAGCTGCAACCATTTGGATTCAAAAAAAATAGTATTAAAGATCCAACAGTTCTCTATCGCATTGATTTTTCCAAGGTAACATGGATGTTGGGTTTTTTTTTCTCTTCTACTTTTGAGGGGGAAAATTAGGAGCAAAAATATATTTCCTGCGTCTCCTTTTCCAATTCTCATCCTCCCAAACCGATAGGTGGCATTTGATTAAACTCCAGACTTCAACATGCAAATATAGTGCATACACACCCCTTCCTTCTACACAACAAATGAAGGACATACATGCTGCAGAAAATATAAATCACCTGAATCGCTCATCAAAATAAAAAGCATTTTCATATGAAAGTGTACTGTAGTATTCAAAGACACAGCAAGAACAAATGCTCTTGACAGCAAATAAGAGTTAAATAAACCCCAAATCATGTCATTACATTTAAACACGAAGACAACACTGGAGAGTTCATTGTGGTCTTCTATGTAGAATCTCTGAAGTGAAGCTAAACAAATATGTTCCTTTTTCCAGATACATGACAACACATTGGAGGTGGCACAAGAAGTTAGAACTGAAATATCACAATACTTACTTGAAAGAAACAAGTAAATAAAACTGTGTCAAACTACAAACAGGGTAATATTAATTCTAGGCTAAAATGCTGCCTATGCCAAAAATGTGGATAATTAGAAGGTGAAAGAGCTTTAACTTCAGACTGAAGTTTATTCTCCTATACAGAGTATCAAAGCCAGAATAATGCATGTATTAGTATGGAAACATAGCATTGTACATACATAATCACATTCAAGCACTGGCAAAAAATGTAAGTTAAAGAAACAAACATACCTGTTTACTAACATTTCACGCAATTTTCCTTTCACATCATCATCCTACTTGGAAAAAAATTCAAATCTTGAAGGCCTCTCCTCACCTTAAACAGCACAGTATTCTGACAGTGCCTCAACATGCTGAATAGAGGACCGCATCCTGCCCCTGAGTAAAAACCTATGGTGTGCTGTTCCTTCAACTTACAGTTCAATGTCCGTTTTGCCTTTGTTTTTTTTTCCTAACTCAAGAGATACAAAATTTAGGTATCACAACTGCTTTTGTATAGGATAGAATTCCTATTCTGTAATTTCATTACATCATTAGTATACTCCAGGACACAACATTATTACTAACACATTATGTCCTATAAAGAGATGAGCAAAATCAAGCTTTACAACAAGCTCTGTAACCTTTAGAACCTTATTAAATTGACATTATTTACTTGACTGTTCATCACCCTCTGTGAAGTCTTATTGCTTCATTAAAATTAAGTTATTCTACTGTTTGACAACTTCATACAGTTAAGAATACAGTTATGACCTTTTCCCTGGTCTCTTTTCTTCAATTATTGTTTTTTGATAGTTCTGTCATGATGCATTTCTCAAAATTATTGTATAATTTGCACAATTCAAATCACTCTGCTTTTTGACCTTGCTCCGTGCCCCACAGTAGGAGCACACTCCAATTCTCTATTATCATATTCTGTTTATATTCTGAAGTGACAGAAGTCAAATCTATGCAAATAGCAATAAAATCTGCAGTCTTCAAAGCAACTGCTCAATCTCCTAATTACTTTCACTCCTTCACTTGCATCCCTCCCTGCCCCCCAGCACCACACATGTTCCTGTGACCCTATCCCCCAGCACAGTATCAAGCACCTAATGAGGTGACAGTGTCAGTGCTCATCCAGTTCTCCTCCCCCCAACTTGCTGTCAACAAGATCATTGGTGTTAGCAAACTTACTAGTTTTTCCAGCCCCTAGAATTAAATCTAATCCATCATGTGTGAAATTTCTACAGAGAACCCACATGGCTGAGGTAACAGTCTCTCACATCCTCATTTTCAGTTAGGTTTACCTAGGGTAGAAATCTCTTAATGCAATCAATACTGACAAGTTCTTTGCAGTCTAAGCTGAGGCTCTTATCTTGAGTAAAAATCTCTTGTTTACTAAGCAAATAAGTTCTTACAGTTAGATTCTGTATTCTCAGTATTGAGTTAATAGAAGCAGATTAAAAGTAGCAGTTTCTACCTTCTGTGCATGCCATAATGCATTAAGTGTACTGAAATAAAATATATTTTTGTATTGAAAAAGCAGCAACTTCAGATGTCATGCTGCAATTTTTAGACAATGATAATCATTATTCTTCAAAATTAATAATGTAAATTTTTTCTAAAAACAGACCTGAATTGTTAATTTCATTCCATGTAAATAACACATACTTCATTGTAGTTTTGCACAGAATTCCAGTTTCACTTTTATTTCAAAAATATGTCAGCCAACATGTCAGCCATGAGTGAGCTAACCGAAGAGGACAAGAAGTGGAGAGGAATGAAAATTTGACTACAGTCTAGACTATTAGAGTTTAACATTCACTTGAATATACAGCATTACTTGAGTAAAAAGCAATATCACTAAAATACAATCACACTATAGTTGTATTTTGTAATGTTAATGAAAATAAAACCACATCAAAGGAATGCTTTCTGTTTCCAAGAGATAAACGTTTCAAGCTTTGTTTTCAATACAGGATTCTACATTGCAGGACTGAGTATGCCATGCAAAGGCAAGTTGTTTGATTGTTGGGTTGTTTTTTTAATATATATACATAGTAAAACTAGCAAAGGAGTAATTATCATCTACATAATCAACAGAAAACAAGGTGATTAATACATTTTATACTTACTAAAACTAATCCAATATGCTCTACTTGAACAAATTACTTTCCTTAAGGGTTTCTCCTGTACAAATTCTTGAATGAGTATCAGAATATGAAATGCATACATATCACCATAGAGCACATTCTTCCTCTGGTACTATTGCAAAACTTTATGTGAGAAACCTCCACATTGTCCCAAGAAGGACAAACCTTACCAAACATGTAAAAGCTGTTAAAAAAAAAAAAAAAGCACTTATTTTTGTATTAAAATATCCTTAAGCATCTATGGCCAGATCACCTCCATAGTGCTCTACAGGACCCATTAAGAAGCCTTCTTCTAATAAAAAAGGAAGTAACCTCATAACAAGCTAAATATACTAACAGAAATAGCTACCAAGCATGGAGACTTGATTCACTGGAATGGTTTCAGAAATGTGAATTGTCTGTGCACAAATGCCCCTCAGAGCTAGATTAAACAGTGCTTGTTTAAGGAAGATCACTTGTCAATACTATTTGCTTTTAAATCAAAACAAGCATATCCAGCAAAAGCAATGCTTTTACTTAAACTGCTATGACAACAGGTTCAGCATTTTAACTGGCTAACATCTAGTGTTAAATATCCAAACTATTGACACAGATTTGTACTGGCATAACTTAACAACTGCATTTTCCACAGATGCTTTTAACCACGGAAAGAGGTGTCTAAGGGCACCACAGATATCAGCATGTTGCGTTTACTATTGTGTCCACTTTTCCATCTTGATGACAAGGAGCCTGCCTCCTTCATCATTCCCACTACAGAATTCACAATGGTTCACACCTTGAAATAATTTCAGTGTTATTAACCTGGATTCTATTTGGATGAAATGAAACCAGAACGTGAGTTCAAGGAACATACATGATGTATACTAAACCACTGAGGTTTTTTTTTTTTGGTTTGTTATTAGAATCTACAGAACAAGACTATTTTCAAGTAAACATTCTCTTCCCACCCTGTAAATAAAGGGATATCATTTGTACTGTATTAACTCGCTCTATATTCACCACTATTGTTGCTGATGGTCACATAGCCAAATTTTGATTGTCTTCTGGAACATCTCCAGGATTTAATTTACTTTATGAAAATCTTGGCACAATTTCTAAAAAAAAAAAAAAAAAAAAATTAAGCCTGCTTCAGCCATCTGGGTGGACTGCAGCAGTACATCAACAATTGATGTTAATGTATTTAAGAAGAACTAAATTGTTTGCAATGAATCTGCTTCATTCTCTTATCTTCTGCTGCTAAGAAAAGGTTTTATTATATTACTCCTGCTTGCTGCACAAAACCCACAATTGCATGAAGGATTATCCAAAGAAGTGAAACAGTTCGGCACCTTTGTGCTAATATAAGCTTCTGCTATGACTGTATTTTCCACACTTAAGTGCCCCACACTGGAAGGGAAAGCTTCATTCTTTGAAATACAAACACAACTTCAGTATTTCTTCAGTAAGTAATCACCTTCTTTCATTGATGTTTTCTGGAAATGGTTACAAATCTTTCTTCCCCTACAATAGGTCAAACCAAAAGGATTCAAATTGGGTTAAAATTTCAACATTGAAATTAATCCTCTTCCTCATCTGAGACCGTAGAGCTTTCCATAAGCCCCAAGTGGCTTTCTTGTCAGAAAGAAGTATAAATCCCAGTGACTTTCAGTCATAAACTGATACTTTTCCAAAATACCCCACCCCAGCTGTTAGGCAACTCTTGTATTGCCACAAGAACAAATACAGTCTTAAAAAAAGGCCCTTCAAAATACTTCCAGTTTGGAGGCATTTTTATTACTTCAGTTACTATGACCTTGATATTTTTCTGGGTTTTTATTTTGTATTGTCACTCCCATAGAAGAACACGGCCTCCTCTCTTTGCTTGGAGAAAAAAATAAAATCAGTTATCTCTGAGCAGTAATATAGGATTATTTATGCTTTTCCATTCTGTGCACGTTGTATGAGTTTCATCAAATTAACTTTTCATCACAAGGATTTCTATTATGTTTATAGTTTCTGAAACAATTCAACTTCTGACTGATATTTGCTGTTGAAGTGTTGATGTTTCAGTTGAATAGGTCCATCAGCTCTAAAGTTTCTAACATATCAAAATATGACTAAGATTCCTATTTTAATACTTACTGGCTTTGTGTAGTATTTTTTAGTTTGAAAACAGGTATAATAGTTCAGATCATGTGTTCAGTGTGAACTTTTGAGAAGTGAAAAAAGACTATAATACTGTTTTTTCAATAGGAATATGATAACTCTTTCACTACTTTATTAGTTATCTTGTGTGATATTACTCCAGTCATTAGCAAAAAATATTTCAGTATAGAATAGTTAATACATGACTGTTTCACTTCTTATTATGATGAAGTTCAAGATAATTTCATCAGTATTTTTCTGGCACCAGAAGTGGTTTTCAGGCTCTCACAGTGCAATAAACTACAATTATCATTCTTATCTTCATAAAGCTCAAACTTCCTTACTGGACAAAATGACTCCTCCTCTTCCTGCATTTGGCACTAGTCCTTGCTGACCTACCTAGGAAAGAAAAGAAAAGTGCAATGTATTACTATATTTGCAGGTTCAATGAGGAACATGATACTAATGTGTGCATTCTGTACCTATAGCATACTTAGTAAAAATTGACTCCTTTCCCAAACAACACTGGCCAACTCAAAAAAAGCATATCCTACTTCAAAAAATCCCTCACCCTACAGCTGTCACAGGTCTACCTTGCCTCATGTCATCAGTGCTGGCAGTGCCATTGCCACTGAGAGTGATGTTCTTACAGTCCCCGAAAAAAAATCTCTAGCAGTACATGTCACTTAAATGGCAATTTAAAAGCCCCATCACGTTAGCAAAAGCAAACGCTGAAAGTTTTCATTTATCCCCTGTTATCAGAAGAATACTTCTTTGGAAAAAAAGATTTTTCATCAGAGCGTGCACTAGTAACCATTTATATGTAATTTTGATTTCTCAGTAAATAGCAATCACTGGAAAACACCTAACAAATGAAAGAAACTCAGATTCTATGAAGAGAAGCAGCAATATGTTAGTAGAACTAAAGTTACAAAATTCCTGATGGTAAATTTCTGAGAAAAAATGGCTGCCTTCCAATTGCAAGCATAGTCTCTGACACAAATGCCCACATATCTCTGCAGCTTTATTACTCTCAGTTGTTGTTATTGTTTTTTTTTTTTTTTTTTTAAGGTTTCTTCAAACATTCATTTCAAATTGAGACATTTTCCTACAACTTCTAAAGTTACCTGTCAGAGAATAATTTACAATTTTATAACTGTTTAGCCTCACAATTCCACTGCTTAACTGCAAATATAAGCTAATGGCTTCAATTTTATGAAGCCTTTGAAAGCAATATCTAATCTCAGCCAACATGGAATTTTCTGTATTGCATTTTTATTTCATCTTCATCTATACGCATCACTGATTAGTTGTTTTCTTTTCCCTCAAGGTTGTTTCATACCTTGCTTCTACCTGTTTTTTTGTTTGTTTGTTTATATATATATATATATATATATATATATATATATATATTTTTTTTTTTTTTTACAAGAAATTTACAAGAAATGAGGAGCTTCAGGAATGCTTTAAGCTTTGTCTTTGTGACTGAGTGTCTTTTTTCAATCATCTTTTTTAAACAGAAACAAGAGATGTGAGTTAAATACTCCCATTAAAACATAAGTTCTGTCTTTATTTACTTAATACTTCTTCACTATTTCAAATATTTTAACTCTTCCAACATGCTTAATGGAGAGAAACCACTTTCTTTATTTTGTTACTTTTCCCTCAATAAGTACCTCTGTTGATATGCTGCAGGTTCTCTCTAAGAATAATTTAAATTCAATGAAGCCAACGATATTTAATAATTGCACATTCATTTCATATTTCTAGCATCAATTGTATTCTAATGAATACTTGTTGAGTGTGTTGGGACATCTGACTGATATTCCAAGTATTTTTTCTCTTATTCTAGCTAGAGATCTGGAAAGAGCAACCTAAAGAAAATGATTGAGCTAACTGGGATTGTTTCACAAGAAAGAGAAGTCAAGAGAAGTATATAACTGTCTAAATACACAGCAGGCTGCTTCTGCTATAAAAAGGAGATACTTATACATTGCAATTTATAGTTAGCAATGGGTTAAACTGCAGGAGAGAATTTTTAAAGGTTAGACAGTGCTCCACCTTAGTACTTTTCAGTGCTAGCCATAATCCAGTCCTCAGACAGAACGTGGAGTTGCTTTAACCTTTATTGGATATAAATAACAGTCATAGCCCTCTAAGAGAGAAAGCAAGTATTTTGAGGGTTGTTCACTGAAATTTACTTCTGACTGCCTACTGCATAGTTCTAAAAATATTAATTAGGAAGTCAGCCACAAATACATAAAGAATAATTAAACTAAGTGGAATAGTGAAGTTTAAGATACCTTGTCATACCGTGATAATCAAAACAGTATCAATGAACTTTCAATCACAGCAAAAATGGTTGTCCAGTGATGGGTCCTTCATTATTAGGATAAGTATGGTCCCCAGTGAACATCTTCCAGTTTTTGTGAGGAATGGTTTCATTATGGTGCTTTGCTCATTGCATATACTTTGAAATCACAGTAATTATAAAAAACACCAGTTGTGATAATTCTCTTAAATAAATTTGCTTTCCAACTTTGATACATCATTTCCACCTAAAATGCTAAACATGACCAATCAAGGCCAAAAATTCACAACATAATATACAGTAAGAAAGATACTTAAATATAAAAACAGCTAAAACAGAGTGAAAGCAATGTATCAACCTTGCTACAACAGTCATTAAAAGAAATCACAGTAATACACATGAGAAATCATTTGAAAAGGTTCTTTTTTAGAAAAAGTATTTTTTAAAATTATGCTCTTTTTCATTTGTTGAAAAGCCTGGAAAGGCAAGTACAATTATGCAGCTTTCTTAGGAACTACGCCCAATTATTCTTTCCTTTAACTGTGTGAGTAATTCTTTGGCAATAAGCCTTCAAAATTAAAAGTATGAACACTGAATTATGTGCAGAACAATTTAACAAAGACTGCTCAAGCAGCACACAGGAATAAGAATCTAAAGTTAGATTTTTATTTGGTCTCAGGAATTTAAGTTGTCAGATAACATTCTATCAGTTGCTGAATCTGTAGGTGCTCTACTGCTTAGTGCTTCATACAATGCCCCTTCCATAGATACTCAGATATTCAGATTTCCATTTAACAGCGTAAAAAAAATTAAGTGCCATATGTTCTTATAACATCATTTTAAACTCCAGATAGACAACTTCCATAGCAAAAATATGGCCATTCGTAGTAAGTCCATAGACAAAAAAGCCCAAGACTGTTCCATTTTCTACTGATGTCCTCATTCTATCACTGAAAAAACAAATCCACTTCAAGACTTTATACTGAACAGAAATAGCAATAATTAAACAGTGGGAAAGAGAAAAAATAAATAACTCAGCTTCATTAACAAAAGCAGAGAACAAAACATAAAAATACTGATGCATAAGTTTAGGTAGCACAAGCTTTCCTCATGGTATCATGAAACTCCTCAAAACATCAAAATACACCACCATCTAAATTATATTGTGCGCATTAACAAAATGGAAGCCACCTCGTAACAGATGATAACAGGATAGTCTTTGTCAGTGTTTTACATAGCTGCTCATTCACAAAACACAAAGATTGTGCTGCTTCTACACCTCTACAGAAAAGCCATAAAGTGGCAGCAAGATATAACTGGAATGGAAGTACTTACTTAATGAGAACGTCACTCTAAGCTATGTTAAGTAAAAATGGATTTTTAACAAAGGATAGAAGTAGCCTAGTAGCATAAAAGGAAACCCGGTTGTCCATCCTTAACATCATTAGGAAGAGGTAGAAATTATTCAATACAGAAATAATAATTGATCATTTGAAGGTCTTTAAAAGAAAATAAGCAGAAAATTTGAGTTGTATATATTTAGTAGTAAGACACTTAAATGCTTAAAGCTTAAATGAACAATTATTTCTGATCTTGAAAAAGCAGAGCTCTTTTATTCATACTATCAGAAGTCATTGTAATAATTGTATAATGAGCCACCTGAAAACTTTCTGAAACTTTTCCATTCCTAGACATACTTATGAGTCCATTAATGCCAAGAAACCTGAAAGCTAGAGATTTCAGGGAGATTATAACAGAATCAGAAAGCTTCCCACCTGTATAAAACTGGCTGTGAAGTCACACCACTAGGAGTGACAGGAGATCATTACTAAGTCAGAATGTTTCATTGATGAACATGGAACACTTTGGTAGTCTCATTTGCTTGTATCATCTGTAATGCTAATTGGCTCCTGTCTTGGTAGATTCAAATGAATCTAAGTAATGAACATGGAGACTGAATTGCATTTCATTCATTTTGTAGGTAAAGCGTTTAAGTCTTCATAACCAGCCCTGGAAATTCTTTTACAGTTTTCAATTTAAAGAAAAAAAAAATCTAATCACAATTTCACATTATTACCTTTTACCTAAACCAGTATTCACCCCTTCTGTGAGATTCACACAGAACGAATTTTACCTCCCTCCTACTCTTCCTCCCTCCCATATTAGAGAAGTATTTGAAAGATATCAAACTATCCCCGGGTCTGCAGAGCAGGGATTTGGATGGGTAACACCAGTGCTCCCTGTAGGACTGTTAGAGACTGAAAAGTTTACAAAGGAAGCAGTCTTCCTGCTGTCACCATAAAAAGAAAAAAAAAAACAAGCAAAAAATAAGTTCACATTATTTCTCAAATGATGACAAAATGTTTTCACCGTAAATAGGGTTGGATTGGCATTTTGACATTTACGCAAATGCCCAAGATGAAAAACCCTGCATGAAGTGGCAGGTACAATAAGAACATTTGTGTTAGGAGATAAGTACAGGAGCTCAGGTCACAGGGTACATCCATCTGTGCTTAGTGAGGTTCTGTGGACTGCTCAGAGTGGAGAGAATTTCTACAGGAAGGAAGCCTGTGCAGGAGGATGATAATTCTAGATGCAGGAACAGGTGAGGAGAAAAACTAACTACTCTGTGCTCGCAGGATTTCACAGGTGGCATTTTAGGCACCAGAGTCATTCCCACAAAAAAGGATAAGGCACAGAATAAAGTCCACAGGGCCAGCCATCAGAAAATTGCATTTTCCAGAGATACAAACAATTTGATGGTTATGTGTCTCTTTCACCATAGTGGTAGACCTGGCTTCTAGAGAAATGTGAAATTCACATTTAAATGAACTCATCTATTAACCATACAGCAGCTAACTTTAGCCAGCTCTTAATTGTTGCAGTTTGCATTTTCAAGAGGTTTGTACTGTGCAGAATAACAGCTCCCAACTTCTCTAACAACCACTGAAGTCTGAAAATATAAAAGGAATTTTTAAGAACTTGCAATTTTGTATTAAAAAGCAGATCAAATAGCATCAAATTCAGATAGTATCTTTAAGTGAGATGAAGCAGTAAATCTTCATTTAGCTGGGGAGAATAACTCCCCCCCCCCCCTCAAAAAAAAAATTACTCTAAAAGGCTTTACAAATCCTAGCCTTCATTTCCATGTTATACTGTACTTGGTAAGGATAGAAGCTGTATAAACTATTTACTATCATTCTCAGTATGAGAGACAGTGTTTTCAGTTTAATTTAATGCAAATTCAAAACTTTTGAGGTCTAAGTATCAAGGACCAATTTCATACTCTGTGTAAAGGACTAGATAATGTTATTATATATTCAACTCAGCACAACAATTTTAACACCACGGTGTGTTTTTTTTTTTTTGCCTAAGTTCTCTCTCCTCAGCCCTTTAAAATCTCCTGAGTTTATAGGTAAATAATCTACAGCTCCTTTAGCAGCCACAGATTGTTATTCACCAGGATTTTAAGTACAAAGAAATTTGTACAAAGAAATCATTCCAAACTGCATACAAGTACACACTTGGTAGTTGTGCTAGGAAAAAAGCCTTACAAAATAACTGCCTCAATATTTTAAATTCCAGTTGCGAATGCTTCCTGCAGGATATTTGCACAACTAGAAAATCATTATAGGTGTGTTAACTTTATTGGATGTCCAGAGTCACAAAGTCCAGCTGAATTGCTTTACAGTCCAGTCCATTTTTAGAATTTTACTTGTGCACTTGTCTTCAGAGCTTGCAATATGACTGAACTAAATATTAAATAGGAAATTTCTTAGACATTATGTGAATCAAAGTTACAGATACGACCACACTAAGTCAATTTTCCTACCATTTTCAAAAGTATTTCTCAAGAAAAAGAAATGAATTCTTCATTTAAATATATATTTGAGTAAGGAATTAACATGAAAGAAAATCAAAATTGTGGCAAAGTCCACCATTAAATATGAATCAAAGTTGCTTAAAAGATGAAAGAAAATTCCCAGTCAACTTCATCTTTTATTGAGGCTAATTCAAATAGTGAGTTTAGCAAAACCATTTAAAAAAAAATAGTTTCTCATTACAAAGAATAGTAGCAATCATTAAAAAACTATATTGGCCTTTTAAGGTTTTGAGGATATAGACTGAATTATGTCTCCAGTACAGAAAAAGAAGCAGCTTGAAAAAAAAAAAAAGCAATTCAAATAAAAGTAAAGGATTTTTTTTCCTCTTCATGTCCCTACAAATATCACGTAATTATTTTAAAAGAAGATTAGTTTGTTTTATTTTTGCTGGCTTGAATAAACTAGAAACTTCCTCATTGAAGGCCTACACTTTTGTGATTCTTGTTTCTTATAAAGAGAACCCTCATTGTTCGTGCATGTTAAATGAAGAAAAAAATTATATTAAAGTAATGAAGTGGTATATTGTTGACATTCTTTGCAGCCAGCCTTTCAGTCTCTTCCTCATATGATCTCAATCCTTTATTTCCATACTACAAATTTTACATCTTGAAACAACTTCTAAAGGGGGAAGACTTACATTAGATGTCTGGGGGAAGTTTTCCACCGAGAGAGCGGTGATGTGCTGGCACAGGCAGCCCAGAGAATTTGTAGATGCCCCAACCTTGGAGGCATTCAAGACCAGGTTGGATGGGGCCCTGGGCAGCCTGATATGGTGCTTTATCTACTGGTTGGCAACCCTGCCAATGCAGAGGGTTTGGAACTTGATAATCCTTGAGGTCCCTTTCAACCCAAGCCATTCTGTGATTCTGATTCAATATAGCACATTTAATTTGGGATCACGTAATCAATGGTGACACATTATTTTCCTGATCTTGACTTTTCTTGTGGTAAAAGTCACATTCAGATCTCAATGCTCTCACTGCTCAGCACACATACTGTTTAAGAAGAAACTAATTCCAACATGCTTTGTCAAGGACTGCTTTGTTAACAAAATGGAGAGTCATCATATTGTTTGAGTTATGGGAGTTGTAACATCAGTCATCTAAATTCAGCTAAGCGCTACTGCAGATGAATCAGCATTTATTGTTTCCACTTTCAGCCAGCAACATACTATTTAAGAAAAATTTTTAGCTTCAGCCCAGCTTCAACATAGCTGATACTGTGAAAATAATTCCTGGATCACACACAGTTTCAAGGTAGTACCCATACTGAAAATGCATTTTTCTTCTCCTTGCTCACGTTAAGTCATAGAATCATAGGACGGCTTGGTTGGAATAAACCTTAAAAGATCATCCTGTTCCAACCCCTCTTCCACAATTGGCCTGCCAAGGGCCCCATCCAACCTGGCCTTGAATAATTCCAGGGAAGGAGCATCCAAAATCCTCTGGGCGCATATAAATGGATTTAAAAAATAATAATAAAAAAACCCCTACTCCCTACTACAAGGAAACATAGCTCTATTAAGTATCTTGAAGAAATGACAGCCACAGATAAAATTCAATATTAGGAAGAAATTTGCAAATACCACCTCTTCCAAATATGAATTTAAACACTGTTAAACAACAGGCTGATAGTAATGTTCAGCATGATCTTCTTACATTAGAAGGCTGTAAAAGCCTGTTAAACACAAAGAATTAAAAGTCCTATTATATTGTTATGCCAAATAATTTATTCATTAGTACTCAATATCTATTAGAAACCCAACAGAAAAATTATTCCACCATATATAGCTTGAATATTAATTATGCACCAGATATTGTTTCTAGCCATAGATAGACATCACACTGAAACAAAAATACCTAAGTTAGCCTGATGCTGTTTATAAGTAAACTACTTGCAGCTTATTGCTGAGCATTCCTATGTTGTATAGGAAAACATCAGGCCAAACTCATCAGATATATTCAGTAAACAAAACAGAAAGCTTACAAGAAACATTAAATAACATAGAACTGTACTGAACAATATATATTATAGGAGGACATACACTACATCCACCGATTGAATAGAAACTGTTATTACATACCTTATCATTGTAAGT
Source organism: Phasianus colchicus (assembly GCF_987193195.1). Classification (NCBI taxonomy): domain Eukaryota; kingdom Metazoa; phylum Chordata; class Aves; order Galliformes; family Phasianidae; genus Phasianus; species Phasianus colchicus. Next base: position 14,276,922 of record NC_143449.1, read on the forward strand.
TTGAAAAAAATTTTTCTCAGAGGGAGAGCAAAGTCACAAAGGAATTGACTGGAAATGCATATGTTGAGGTCCAACATCATTAAGGATTAGAGAATTAAGACAAAATCAGGGATGGTAAATATCAAAATGAACCAGATACAAAGACATAGTACAGGGCCTAAATTCTTAGTTTATAACTTTGGGCTTAGAAATTACTGTTTTCTACATTGTATGCACCAGCCTCATTACCAAAAGCTATGAAATGGAAAGATTTATTATTACTTTTTCTTAAAATCAAAATCACTCTATTTGATTTTATATCTGTTATATCTATTACTGCAGAACTTTCACAGCATCACAAAGAAATGCAGTTGTTCTGTACTCCAGAACTTTTAAATCCATGACTTGCATGCTACAGCTTAGAAGTTCCATAGTAGAATCCCCATTTATTAGCCTGTAAAAACTCGAGAAATAAATTTGGAGATTAAAGAAACTAAATTAATTTTATATCTGGATAACATTTTGTTCATTATATACAACTTCTTGGCTCCTTTTATCTGAAGTCTTTAACTGATCATTTTGGCAGCGTCCGTTGACAGAATATTAATTGTTCCAGGACAGTATTATTTTCCATTTCATAAAGTGACTGGCATTGCTTCCTTCATTTCTTTGGATAAGATAATGTATCCAGAAATATGGTTAATCCCAGGGTTAAAGTATTTAGTTCAGAAAAACTTTGATATCGTTAATCATGGTTTTGAATGGTGAAGTCAGCAAAGAGGAAAGTTTTGGTTATCATTTGTTAGAAAAACAGTCTTGATGCAATATTTTATCTTTTGCATAACATTCACTTGATATTTCAACTTCATTACAGTAACAAAGATACTTGTATTCAAGTACATCTTACAAACCCAGCCTAAGTTACCTATTTCAGAATGCTACTATACAAAAAGGCTTTAGAATTACTCCTGTTATTTGTTCCTTAAGACAGACAAGCAGAGAGACAGGCATACAGACATCTGTTCTATAACTATTAGATGCAAAGAAATTCCATTTTCATAAAAAAAAACTAAAGCTAAGCAATCTCTATTTCATAAACAAACCAGTCTGGTTACAGCTGTCAGGAAAACTATAATCCTGAAACTAAAGAGATTTCAGTAAATTAGTTCTGTTCCATACTGAGAGAACAAAGAAAACTGTTGTTGCTCAATAGAGTTTTAGAAACAAAGAAACAAACCAAACAACTACAAAAAAAAAAAAAAAAAAAAAGAACAAAAAACCCCAACACAACAGAACCCAATGGAAATCTTAGAATTCCTGAAGTGTAAAACATCTAACTCCAAAGGCTAAAGCATTTAGGTTAATTAAAAACAGGTTTTTCACAGTTAAAAAGTGTCCTCGGCTTTGTTTATTCTCAGACTCACAAACCACCTTTCTGATTGAAAAGAAAATTCCATCCCACATATCTAAAATATATAGTTTGCAGCATTCATCTAACTCCTACATATACAAAGTGCTGCCATGACAACATCGGATGCTGGAAGTAAGTTAAATAGATCATATTCTGCAGTTAGATGCGCTGTTCTGACATCCACATATGATTATTTCAACTTATATCTAGTGACAAATCTGCAACCCTGAGAAAAAAAATCTGGAAGTATAAGGATGCTCTTTTTTTTTTTTTTTTTTTAACAGTCCCTAGCCAGCTGCTGGCATGCTCATGATGTCATTTACGGGATCTGCTACTGCCTGAGAATATTTTGTCTTTGCCCTGGCCTGGTGACAGCTTGGAGTAACCAAGTACATAAAGGGCTTCTCACCATGGGGTTTTTATACCTGATCCTTAACTGCTGGCTGAAACCAAAGTATACACACCAGCTTCATTACACCCCCTCTGAAAAGTTGATTTACAAAAACAACCACCACACCACCAGAAAATAAGACTTTGGAACATGGCTGCCTCTTCTCATATGTTGCAAATCAGTCTGCATCGGCTAAAGCTATCTGATTCTTTGCATCACAACATAAAGCCTTTAACTCATTCAATCTTCTTTCTACTTTGGGTCAGTTAATATAAACAAAATCTTGGTCCAAATTACTTTAAAAACTAAGGTAGATATAATTTAGCCCTTAAAATTCAAAGTTGCTCTATTGTACTATAATAAGGAGTAAAGGTCAGATGAAGTTTACTGAAATAAATATTTGAATTATCACACAGGCATCATCACACCTTAAATGTTAACAGTTTCTGATAGGAAATAAATTTTCAGAGACATAATTTGGACACTGTATTTTAGTGACCATATAGCAAAGTTACTTCTTTATACTTCCTATGATACTGTAAGCCATCTTTTCTGCTGGAGTTGCAAAGTTACGTGGTAGCTGCAACCTAACAGAGATAAGTTTGGTATTCAGAAATACCAGATCTGGAAGGAGCCCCACTGGACCATTTAAGTGCTATTCCTTTCCAGAGATCCTTTTTATTTATTATTAAACTCCTCAGTTCTGTCTACATGATACTAAATATTTACAGTTATTTCTGATGCTCCAAAAGGATCCACACCCCTACCATCCCAGACTTCCCTATCCTTTTTACTTGTTATTACTAAAAATGATTGGTCTCAACATCTGTGAAACCCAATTAACTACACTGACTGGCAACTTTAAGATACACCACATATTCACGTAGTTTATTAGAATCAGTGGGTTTCTGTTCTTTTTACACTGATACTCAAAGCAGCATTATCAATAGCACAGAAACAGTTCAGTTGTCTTGTAGCAGAAAGTAGCATTGAACAGACTCAGTGAACAGTGGTGACCAAATAATCAATTATAAATTGCCTGAGTGCCAAGCAATCTCTGGAAGAGAGCAATTACAACAGTCATATAGCAGAATGATTAAAATCCAAGCTACAAGACCATATGACTAGATTCAAATCCTTACTACTGCATCTTCAGATATCACTAAGCACTTCATCCACAAGTCATTTCCTACAACATAAAGATACTCAACATCTGACATTAGAAACATGCTTTTCCTGTATTCCATACTCCTATCTCCCCCACAAAGATGTTTTCTTACTGAAAGAATTTTAATTTGTTTCAGGACTTTCACCACTCAAAACACTGAAATTCTACTGTTCCTATCAACTATCAAAAGGTAATAAATAGACATTTTCCTATTTCTTCTAAAAGGTGAATTTGAATTGGTAAGAGATGGAAAAGCACAAGATGCTTCAAATGAAGTCTTCATAGGTTAACAAGACCCTTTATTTCTGTCCTTTTAATAACTCTTGCAATTTTTCCAAACTGCATACAAGTAAGATACTGAAGCACATTTATCCTTTACAGTGTACTCTAATCCCCATTAAAAGGAATGCAAACATTTGTAGAAACTTTACTGTAGGAACAGATAAACTAGCAAGGTATCTTAAAATCAGTTCATATTTCCTTTAATTAGAGAAAATCAAAGCAGACAAAGGATTAAAATGCATAATACTCATCTTTTTCAAGTTCATCTCCATGTTAATATGTAGTGAATACATGTGTCCAGAACATATTCAGAACTACTAGTTTAAAAAGACACTTCTTTACTTACTTCTTCCAGCTTAGACTGGTGCTTACACAACAAACCAGAGCTAAGGATGAAATGGAACGTAACTTCAATACTCCCATATATCCTTAGAGTACTGTTCCCCCCCAGCAACCCCTGATTATATTTGGTTTGACCAAAACTGAGCTCTCAGATATCACATACTATCTAAAGCTCTGATACTATTGGTGAGATAGGAAGTGAGAAATAACACTGCCTTACACCAACAACACGGTTGTAATCAATAGCTGCCACATTTCACCCACTTGAGTACAACATAAATGAACTCAAAGAGTTAACAATGATAATACAATACTCTTTGAACTTCATTCCATATGGCTGCTCCCACCATAACAGATGGCGTAACTATTTGTTTTCGGTTTACTCCTGATGAACTGTTTTCTATTAAGATGTTGGTGGCTAAACAGTAAGGATGACAGCTGCCCATTCTTGTTCTCCTTTCCTTGCTGCTTGCTGTCTTAAAGATCAAGAACTGCTGAAGAAGGAGATTGTTCATACACTGCAGGCTTCCTGATGGCTTTTTTTTTTTTCTCCTCTTTCCCAGTGCTCCACATTGCAGCAGCTTTTATGAGACACACAGGCTTACTGCATTTTAGGAACAAAGAGTAGAAGACTCCTGAGAAGAGCTAAGAATTTGCAAATAGCAGGAACCAACCCAAAATTAAGTTGCAGAACTCAACTAACTAAGCCCTTCTTAGTAACTTGGAGCATTTTTGTGCAGGTTTTTTGCCCAGACAAAACTACATGTGCATAGCAGGATTCACTGACCTTTTGTTCCTCCTTTTTTCTTTCCTTTGTTATGAATGACACAAAAGTACTTTTAAAAAATCATATCAGAAACTGTTCCAATTTTTTTAAAAAATTAAAAAAGAACAAGTTGCCCAGGGAGGTGGTGGCATCACTGGCCCTGGAGGTGTTCAAGGAACACTTGGATTTTGTATTGAGGGACATGGGTTAGTGAGTACTATTGGTGATAGGCGGATGGTTGGACTGGATGATCTTGAAGGTCTTTCCAAATCTTGGTGATTCTGTGATTCTATCATTTCATAGAAAAGTGATTTTGGAAAGATATCATCCATAGATAGTTAAACTAATGCATTTTTTTTAACATTATTTAACAGTAAATCTTATTTTTTTACTGTTTCTCTATTATGTTTTTATATATGACTGAACTACCACTATCTGATGCTGTCTGAGCTGCGTTTGATCGGGCAAGATTGTGAATGTTCACTTTAATTCCACAAGCAATTTTTTCTTTCAATAAAAGAAAGAAAAAAAATTTTGGCGTTTCTTCCAGAGTAAATCTCTTATTCGTTGATTATCAGCAATGACAACAGATGAAAATAAACAAAGCAAATATCCCCCTCCTGCTTGAAATCCACACAGAAGTGAGGAACACAAAAAAACCTTCCAACTAAGAGAAGCAACTGCATATTTACCATTAAGTCAGTAAAGTGTTGATTATCACAGCTAATTATCTATGACAATTTACTTTCACTGTACACTGCCATAATCCTACATACATCATACCAGAGGCAAATTAAGACTCTGCAAGGTGTTAAGTGCTTATGACAGCGCATACACCATAAGCAATTTATATCAATACTCATTTAAAACACAAGATCCACTTATAACATCACTATTTGATAAAAGAGAGGGCTGAAGAACATATAATAAATCTGTGAAAGGATATACATGTAGCGATAATAGGAATTCAAGACCTCTTCTGGATAGCAGGAAATACAGCACTGCTGCATGCAGTGCAATGCACTTGGACAGCAAAATGTGAAGAGGAAATTCCACAGAATCCAAGGGGAGTGAGGAAAGCAAAATAAGGTGTTCTCTAAAGAAAAATGGAATTCTGCCTGGCACAATGAAATTGGATTTTGGTCTCCAGTGCACTCCTAAAAATTTCTGTGCAGACATTCAGAAAGTGTGACTAAATATAATAGCTATTACTGTGAATAGAATGAATGTGAAAAAAAAGATACATGAAACTAGCTCTATTATTAAAGCAACATTAAAAATGCTATTTAAAAATTATCAAGAATGCCAAGATCACATTTTCTGTGAAGAGATTTTCCTAAACTACCTGAAGTTACTTGAGTTCATTGTTTATTTTTCTGTTGCTTCAGATAACAATCTTGTCAAAGAAGAGCATTTTATTAATAATCTGACACTAAATTTCTTTTTTTTTTTTTTTTTTTTAAGATATTAAATAAATGACTTTGATGTTGCTTCAGAGAGGTAGGCCATTATATACTTCTGAGTATTTTCTGCTCTATATTCTTATTAAACCCTCCAGCAACAGATCAAATGGACACAGGAAAAGGTGAATTCTCATGAGGTGCACCCAGATTTGTCTGCCTCCATTTCAGAGGGAGCATCCAGACTCAGACTTTACTTTGAAGAAGAGATTCTTTAAGCTTTAAGTGAACATCCTGAGTTTAGTTTAAAACCTCATTACAAGCTTGAAAATTAATGAAAACAAGCTCTGAAATTCCTATTCCTATTTTTGGAGCTGTATTAAAAAATGCTTTTTATGACAGAGAATATAACTTAAATGCTATTGCATGTTTTACTTGGACTATTTATATCGCTTTCCTTGTTAACTAGCTTTTTGGGAAAAAGCTGAAAGATTTAACAAGTATTGCTTCCACATACAAAGGTATGCTTCCTATTCCTTCCATATACAAATGCATGGACTAAAGTTTTCTTTGTTAAGGATGATCAAAGTAATTAAAACAGTTTTGGGTAACATAACATCTTAACTTCCTGTTTCACACAAAGGAAAATTACAATATTAATTAAAGAATTTATGATAATCATCCAAGAATTGATTTGTAAAATCATATTTTTAAAATATAAACATCCCTAACACAAAGAGGTCAATACCCAAACCATAAGCAAAGGGTAAAAAAAAAAAAAAAAAGTAAGCAATTAGTATTCAGGAACACTACAAAGTCCCTAGTTAGAAGACCCAAATTAAGGTATAACTTATCTTCTTTGCCAGTACAAAAGTAACAACAAACTCATAGATGCTTCACCAAAGTTATACCACTTGCATTTCATGCTATTGGAAAAAAAATACTGTTTTCTGAATAATTTAGTTCTAGGTAGACTGTGTGCCTCAGGAAATACTTTATGATTTAAATCTCTAACTGGCTCCTCCTCTGTAATGATAAGATTCATATTTAATTCAAGCTATTCTCCATCCCTTCCTCCTCCCCCACAGAAAGGCATTCTGGCTGCCAAATATCACACTAACACTGCAGCAAGCAAGAGCTGTGATCCATTACCAAATTGTACTTGGATAATGGATACAAGCGTATTTCAGATGCTTACATAATGGAGTGGTCTTCACTGAATTTTCAACATGATTTATTCTATCAAATGAAGATCAGCCTAGGAACGGGGGGAACAGACAGCAACCAGTTAAATAAAATATGACAAGAATGTACACTAATCTATGGTGTAAAAATACAACCTGGGATTATTTCAGCCACTTTTCAATCAAGTCATTAACTTTCTTTTCTTCATAAGACTCATTTAAAAATCATCCAAATGCCAACATCAAAATGAAATAAGAATTATGTACTGTTAAATTATAAAACAATCTCCTTAAGATGTAAAAATCAATTTTGCAAGCAAGGTGAAATTTGTGCAAATATGTGTTTGGCAAGTAAAAAAAAAACATTATTCAGTTTTCTGACTATTTCTCATGAGACCTTAGAATTATTGATCACCTATTTACTTGAATTCTTGTAATTAGCACTGCTCATACCCTACCGCAGCATCCTATACACAGATTGATGTTAGTCTCTTGGAAGTGAGAGCCTTTTTCCTGACTGCAACATAGAACAAGAGGATTCACTCTTACAGATCTCAAGATCCTGGAGACACATGTGATGTGGTGCTTGGGTGAATTTAATAATGGTGTGACTCTAGCAGCAAAGATAGAAATGCTCACAACCATTGAAGATTCACAGCAAATATAAGTTTTCAAAAATAGTTTTCCTATCTTTAATCTGTGTTCTTACAGTCCCAATATTAGCCTCCTTCAGGAGTATTAAATCAAGTACATCACGACTACTTATAAACACTCGCAATACCAATTTGAGTCTAAGGCTTTCATCATAGCTAAAGAAGTCACATGCAGGTTATGTCACCTTGATTCACTTATGAAACTAAAGGAACATGTAGTTGGAAATCCTTGCCTTTTAGATGTTACACTTGCCTCTTCACCAGGCATTTTCCTCTCATCTTTTAGATTCTACTTATTTCAAGAAAGCAGGTCACATACCTTGTAGAGGATCCACTTTGCTTAGATATCACTTTTAAGTCTCCCATTATCATAATTTGATACTTTGGAATAATCTTAATGTGTGAGTATTTTTATATTTCAAATAGTTTCTTGTTACTCCCTAGATTCTTCAGCGGATTTCCACCTGAACAGGGAATTTCTTCCACTCAACACTGCCATTCACCCTCAGGCACAAAAAAATAGATGAAGTTCATGCTGCATTTGCTATAGTGTTATAGAGTTCTGTATGCACGAGTTAAGCTACACTATAAAACCCTGCAAAACTGCCCGCTGCTATTTTAAGACTTCCTGTGTTGAATAAACTGATTCTGTATTGCATCAATATGCAGCATAAATATAATCCAATTTTTGAGTTTGTAGCAGCCTTTACCTCCTCCAAAACACTCTATGGTTAATCAAGAATGGCAAGCTAGGCGCACACCTGCCGCCTGTTTCAATCAGGAAGAACTGATATCCCACTTTTGCTTTGAATTGAATTGCAACTTCAAATATGAAGTAGTAATGGCGCAGCATATACAGTGAGTACTAATCTGGATGGATGTAAACACATTTGCAATTTTTGCAGACAGTGAAGGAAGAATAGATATGCTGAAGTGGATCAGTTATTGTCAGAATTATTTCAGTTACTTATTATGTGCAATGCATACTGTCACTGGGAAGGTTATGTTTCCTTGGCAACTATCAAATATACTGTTAATGTCCCTGAAGTTTTTCTGATCAATAATGATTTGAGTCCTTTAAAGATTATTTTTAAACTATCTTTCTGGTTAGTTTAATCCTTCCTCCAGATTGTGTTTTTAATTGATTATTGTCAGTTAACTGAACATATTTATGAAGGAAAAGTTTTTAATCTATATCTTTGTTCCCCTTAGAGATGTCAATGAGAAATAAGAACCTAAAAGAAATCTATCTAATCTTTTATGACAGAAATCTAGAATCAAACTGAATTAAGGTGAGCACTTAAAAGAAATGAAAAATACTAATTCCCATTTAGGTGTTTCTCTGTTAGATAACTGTTACATTGAGAACAAAGTACTTGTGCAGTTTTATTACAGAATAAGGACAATGATTGCAGATACTGAAGTGGAATGATAAAGAGAATTGCTTTAAATTCAACTGGTCCCCAGGCAACCAAAGAATATTAGCTAGAAGTTCTGAACACTTCTAAGGTTAGTACAGGCTACAGCCTACTGAAAATTAACACTTTATTTTTAACTAAACAGTTCAAGTTCCATGTTTTCCTTATCACATCAAAAATATGTAATTAGAGACTATCATGCATAAAAATCTCAAATGCGTGTTGCAAAAAAGATTATTCTTGATAAGCAAGAAAGGTGAGAAAGACCTGAAGGACAAAGAAAATATGATTTTACAATATTGTTTGTGGGTTCAAACTTAGGAACTATTTAGCTTTTTTAGTCACCAATGCTAACTAAGAAAAAACAGAAATCAGATTGACATTAATATCTGTGAGCCTGCAAGATGCATAAATTCAAAATAATAGTGTTTTTAATAAAAATTATCAAACAGTATTTGAAAGTAATTGCAAAAAAAACAGAAGCAATAGGTAGCAGCAGGCAGCCATGCTTTAACATGAGACTTTTCAGACACCAATGGGAGGGAGTTTCTTTTCCTTCTCTAGTCCTAAATGTGATTATTGCATTAGTAAATAGCTGGACCATTTTTTTAATAAATCTCATAACTCTTGCCTATACATGTTACCTACCTTGATCAACATGAGTTACAACTGCCTTGTTTCATTTTAACGACAGAAGCCAAAGAGCCTGCATACACTAGTACTTCACAGTGAATGCTATAAATCTGAGTGGTCAGCCTCTTCAGAAATTTGATCATAATTTGCTGATTCAAGACTCTCCTGCCACCCTATATATTATAGTGTCCTTGAACACTGCTGCCATCCCTGTATATGCTTATCCCTTCCGTTATGACAAATATACCTCAATTTGTGTCACACTTCATCAGTTATCAGCTTCCTTTCTTCAGCATCTTTTCACAGCTGTTATCCAGGTAAAACCAAGATCTCATTACCTAACTTTTCTGCTGACTTACTTCAGGTTTAATTTTGCCAACTGTTACTTTCTTGCAACGTACACCTTATCCTACACTGATGCAAATGTGGCAATCTCCACAGCTCTTCAACTGTACCTCCATACCTTTACCATAGACAGTTGCCTTTAACACAGCCTCCAAATAAGCTTCCATAATGAAGCTGACAGTGCTTCCTGTAATGTCTCTTCTTATATCAGCAGACAAGAAATAGCACTAAATATCTTTGCATATGTAATTATATTATTTCTAGAATTAAATCAGACTTCAGAAGTGTCATTTTTTTCTGCACAATGAGAGTAAGAAAGTGTCAATTCTAGGACTCTTACTAAAGATGAGAACTTTTCTAGAATGTTCTGATTTCAGCATTTAACTTACGTCATTTCAGTCATGTCATCCTCACAAGCAAATTTTTTCATTCTCACCATTGTGAGCTTCAGTCCCAGAAGGGAAAGAGAATAACCATGAAAGATTACACAAAGTTGAGAATTCATAATAATGCTGACAATGACCATAATAATAAAATTTCTTTCCTGTTCACATTAAGATGAACTCCAAGAGAATCATCTAGAGAGTATACTGTATGTACATTAAAGTCAGTATCCAGAAAAACATACATCTATTTACAGAGTTGTTAATATTTTCTACTGACAAGCAGTAGTGGAAGAGAAGTGTACAATAATACTTGCTACGACAACAAGAAAATTTACAAGGGAAATGCAACAATTTCTGTCTGTTTAGGTCTGTTTATTTCCTTAATACCGAACATTCAAATCTCCCACACTTTTCCAGATGAATATCTTTACTAGTTTCGTGTAACGTGCTCTTTTTCTGGTGTCTAATAACAAATCAAATTTAAAATTATTAACTACTCAAAGGAATTTTAAAAATTGAGCATTTATTTCAAACAACCTCTCCTGACCCAGCAGTAAATGCCTACTTGCTATTCAAAATAATGATTATTCCTTTTGCCCTTAAATGACTGGTATGACCTGCCTTGTGCATCTCAAAACACAAACATCACAGAACTACACTTTTCAGTTGCTGAATATTAAGATTTTTTGAGGGGGGCATATTAAAAGGGGAACGATATGATTCATTTGAAGAGATGAGTTTTTTTTGTAAAAAGCAATCTATTACTAAAACCACTAGAAGGCAGTCCAGTTATTTTCTTCAGAGCTGGTACTTTTCCTCACATCTAATGCTTTGCTATATTAGAATCTCAGCCAAAAAAATACTATACAGGAAAAAAGAAGCAATTGGTTTTGCAAGCTATAAAGGTTAAAATACTTCTCTAAAATATTCCCCTTGGAGAGCCTTGGAAGCAACCTTTTCCTCCAAAATTTTATGACAGCTGATAAGGCAAGTAAACAAATGTGCTTTTTTTTAAATTTATTTGCCTAAATAAAAATAGCTGATCTGATTTATTAACACTGATTCCCTAATGACAGAAACAAGAGTTCCCTGTAATTTTACCCACCTCTCACTAAACATTAGTAACACCTGCATTTGCATCTGTATGAAGGATCATGTAAATGATTTAGAAAACATACTTTCAAATATATTAGCTTAGTTTGAAACTATTTTTTTCATTAGATTGAGAATGATTAACCCAGGCTTTTAAAGCTAGAAAAATAATAATACAGTGTTAAGGTATGATAAAAGTCATACTTGTGATTATCTGATTCATAAACCAGATGAGTTCAGTTATTTCTGCTTTGAACCAAATCTTAAGAGCTTTGTTTTTCATAAACCTGGATTTAAAAACCAAGGAAGACTGAGGATAGAATAGTTAATCCATGAAAACCCTAATAAGACTAGATCAAGAAACATACATACAAAGAATATCCAAGTACATACAGTACATCCACAGAACTACAAAAACTAGCTACAGATTTAATATAAATATAACAGGAATAAAGAAGAATATTTACAGTTAACTGGGAATGTTTTGCAAAAGTGAGTTTATTAAGTCCTTCTCATTCTCTAGATTCAAGAAATACAGCAGCTTAGATCTTTTCATTTACAAAGTAATCCTCCTTGCTGTAGGTAGAAATTGAAGAGCAACACTAGAGAAGCAGAACCCCATTACTGCGTCAAAGTCAGCTTATGGTATAAGTTTTCACTCATGGACACAAGAGCAGTTCAAACTCATGAGTTTGCTGGCTACATTCAGCTCTTAGGAGATATGGTACGCATGGAAGGTTATTGACCTAGTAAAAAGGAGAGCATTCAGGCACTCATCTACATCACATAATTTTCCTACAATTCGCTTAGCTCACTGCTGAGTACAGGCCAGAGCCACTATAGGTTGCAAGAACCCTGAGAATAAACAATAGGGCAGACTTGATTTACTCGTTCTTGTAAGCCACATGACACTATTCAGAGAGAATTTTGTGCATGTACAGGCTGTATGGCTTAAAATATACAATTAATATGAAATGAGGTTTGGTGTTCTCCTTCCCAGTAGTGTAAGTCATGATCTAGAGCACTCACACAACACTGTATATAAACTGAAAGCTTTTATTCTTGTTAAACTACAATGATTGCTAAGAGAATAACATAACCACAAACAACCACAAACAAGTTCAGCAGTTTTAGCTCCAGTGTCGATCAGCTCTTTCAGTTACTTTCATAGCATGAGAACAGGCTTATTTTATTGTGTTGTTTTTTTTTTTTTTTTAAGCACCCCTTAATTCTTCCTGAAGAATTTTCTGCCCTCTAAATGCTTGCTGATATTGAGTATTAAATAAAACCAGTTTTACCTTCCCCCAGTTTCAGTGCTTTCCTCAGAGAATCAAGCATCACATCACAAACCACAAGCAATACTCTCATAATCTTGCAGTTTGGCAGCCAGTAGAACTTTCTGTACAGCTTAATGTTAAATGAGATTAATAATGTATGAGAATGTCATTTGATGGTATACGAGAGAGATTAAGCTGTGTAAGAAGAGAGGCAAGAAACCAATTTATCACCCTCAAAATTAAGGGCATGTTTACTTGTCCAGAAGTTAAACAGATGAATGTATTTATGACTGCAGGCTATCCCAGAACTTTCATTAGTTAGTTCAAAAGTCCTATCCAGAGAGCAGTCTCATCGCTTCTTCCAAACCATAAAATCCCCAGAAGAACCAACAACACTTAATGAAATATCTGTTTTTCACACCTCATAGAAAGATAGAAGTAACTATGTTGAGGCTTATTGCTAAGAAGTAGTAAAATTAAGATTTCACCTTTGATGTCTTGGGATAAAATTAAAAACAAAGGTACAGGATTACATGAAAACTGGATGACCTGTACTAACGATGACTAAACAGAACAATTAAAAACATAATTTATCATTAAACTATAATTTATCATTAAATTATCCTTAGGACTGGAAAAAAAAAAGAAATTATTAATTGTACAGAAAATGGTCCCTCAATTTAATAGTTCCATAGCATGAAAGAATATTTTTTTAAATTTCAAGTCAACATTTGTGGTCTCAAGAATAAGGGAAACAGAGTGAAGTCAAAATATCCAGCAACATTCCTATTTTCTATGAAGATTAATCCCAGCTAACTCCAAGTAAAAGAAGGTAACGGGAAAACAGAACTTAATAGGCTTTTTTCAAGCACACAACTTAAACTGAAAAACATTTGCTAAGCTCTCATCACACAATAAATTGGGACATTGAACAAAGAAATGTTCTTACTGTAACAGGAAATAAAGTGAACCCCCTCTGTCACAATGGAATTGCTGGTTCACTGCCAGCCAGAGTACCCTCCTACCTCAGAAGAACGGAAAGAATGGTTTTCCCTCTTCTACTGCTGAGAAAGTTGTAGTTTTGTTTTTCCAGTATTACAGTGCTACTAGATAGTCAAGGCAGATTTGTGTTTGTTTTATGCTTTTTACTTCACATAATAAATCTAAGCAATGATCTAATGATCTGAATTCATCTCACTATGCTTTTCCGCATGCAAAATATTATTGCTTGATATGTAGAGACCTCCCACTGTGTTTACTGTCTTCATCACACAAAACACTATTTCCTTCTTTGCTCAAGCCTCACAAAGCTCCATAAAAACAAACATGTACTGCAGATGTCATACAGTTAACTTATAGACTTCCAATGAAATTCTATTCAGATACTATCTACCTCATAGACTTCAGCATCTGAGTTTCAAGAACTGCTGTTGTGAATGCCATGTGTCCAAAAGCACCCACCAATCAATATCGGCTTATGTTTCTCAACATATCACTGTCACTGCAATAACCAATGGTGCGAGAACTTAAGAGTCAACAGAAAGAAAAAGGGATAATGACAGAAAAAAAATGATAGCAGAAAAATACTGTTGAAAACTGAGACAAAAATACAACAACTTAGCCAACATTTCAGCAGGATACTTGAAGAATAAGTTACTAAGAAAAACTGCTTAGGATACAAAAGCAGATGAGGCTGCAGATCTTTGAATCATAACGTGTCAAGACAGCTCTTTCACCTTGCAGCCTATGGTAATGCTCTACAGTTCTACAAGGCTGTTATTTTTTTTACTTTCCTTGTACAGTTCTTACCATTCTATCTAATGCTAATATGTAAACCCTCCCTGCAAGACAAAGTAGTGCATATCCCAGAAGTTCCAAGCAACTAGAAAGAATAACTGAAATCCAGTAACATCTGCAGATACGTACATGCAGAGACATTAGTAGAATGAACTATATGAGTATATACTAAGTCATCATATTTTCCTGTGAAAACATTATAGTGGTATATCCTATACAGAAAACTACACTACAGTTACATAAAATAACTGTGGTAATGCACCTACATAAAAATCAACAGACCAACATCAGATAGTCAGCAAGATGTGACCACCATATAGTATTTGACTGGTAATAAGTCTCAGTGGATAAGAGGAGTCTCTGCAGAAATCTCTTATTTAGTAGACCATCTTGCACTAGTCATCTAACCTTGGACAACAAAAAGCCCTCAATACATTATCATTTTGATCCTATTTTTGTCCTAGCTGTATTACAACAATGCAAAATTGTTTTAAGTAAAGTTTAAGTTCATAGTGCTTGTATCATTATAATAACTGGCTATAGTTGTTGAGGTGACATTTGCAGCCAAGTTGGCAATTTTTTCCAAACATCATTTTTTAGAGGTCATTTGAGAATGGATTCTAACTGACAGCTGTATCAGGTACAATTCCTACCAATTTATTTGCTTAGCTCATTTGTAGCATATCTGCTAGGTTGCCCTAAATGTAAGTAACTGCCGCTAACTTCAGTGAACTAATCAAAGCATTGAATAGAGACTTAAGTCTTCCTTAGAAACTCCTTTGAAATCCTTGTCACTTGCTCAAAATTGAAACCCAATCACCTTTTGAAGTGTTGAAATATTCCATGGAAAATCTACACCATGCACCTAGAGTGATTTGATTACACTGGCTTGGCAAACAGACTCTACTCAAGTTTCCCATGGTTTGTCTAATGCCATTTGTCACTTCGGACACCTGCTTTGAGTAAGTAAAAAACTTTGTTTTACAACCTATTAAGTTAGTAAAATAGCATCACTATCGCTGAAATCTCTCCCTTCTATTAAGTTGCACAGACAGTTAATTCATTACATAATTCTGCCTGCCATCTGCAGACTAACTACAGTTCCTGAGACACATCAGGGTATTCTGCTCAGGATTTCTTTCTCTGATGAATCTTTTTTCCTAACTTCAGATCATTGTAATTTTAAATCAAGAAGATCACTAACCAAAATCTAGAAATTCTAAAATATTCAAACCCTACAACAAATGTGCACTAATACTAGTCATTCAAAATTGTTAAAGCTAAAAAAAAATAGTAGAAGACTGTGGAGGAACCATAGTATTCTACTGCATATCTTATAGTGACTTAATAGAGAAGGACATTTTAAAGAAACGTTAGCATTCTTGAACACCAGAACAGATGTGATACTGGATACTTCAGGGGTTTCAAATTAGGTATTACCAACCTCATGTTGCGAATATATTTTCATCGCTCTAACATCTCTGACCCCTCCTTATGTGAAAGTTTGTTTGGAAAAGTGTTTGAATATGGATTATAACAAATAAACCCCTAAACATTCAGCAGTAAATGAAGCAGAATTTGGTTTAGTTACCAAATGTCAAGAAATTCTACTTTAGCAGAAATATCCAGTTCTCTGCAATGGCCATTTTGCTGGCTACTCAAGACAGTGAAAAGAGTTTTCAGAGAGAATTTCCATCTTTGACTGTCCGTGTTACTCATCTACTGATGAACTTCACAAATCCACCACAGGCTATATTAGTGTCCTTGAAAGTTCCTGTCAGAGTATGCTTTTTACTGTGCACTCACAGCACCAGCAATCAACCTCATACCTGTTACAACAGGATTAAGGTCGAACAAGGGAAATACAAAGGAAAAAGCTGAATTCACATGCAGTCCTGTATGAGCTCTACTGTAAGTCTTCAAGGCAGAGTATCTAAACAGCCTTCCAGAAGCTCAGATCAATTTAATGTTAGAACTTAGATTTTAAAAGTGAAAAAAAGTCTCTCATCAAACTTCTCAGCTACAAAAGTGAAGAATCTCCAACATTGCACATGATAAAGGCAAAATGGCATCCTTTAAGGAAAGATAAAATTGTGGATTAAACACAGAAGTCTCAACCACTTGAAAGAACACTCGGTGATATGTAAATACTTTGACAGTGTGTCAAATAAGTGTCTCCATCATACATAAGGCAGTCAGACTGTATCAGTGTCTTTGAACGTTCACGTTAATTAGACTTTTAAAATTGTTAATAGCTTTTATCACAGAGAACCTAGTACAATCAAAAGCCAAGTATCTATTTTGTTGTATTGTTGTGACTAACCAAGACATTTGTGTGCTTTTGGCATTAACTCAAAGAATGAGACTTGTGCTTAGAAGTCCTCCAAAATTAAAGGAGCACAAGATTTCTCCTTTATTACAATTACAAAGTTAAGCTGAAAGATAAATATACAAATAACATTCAGAGACTACATGGTTCATGGGTTCTGCACTGGATAAAAGTGTTCAGTGCAAGATTCAAGTACTTTATTGCACACTATCTTTAATGTACTGCTAACATTTAGCATCACTGTTACTAGTAGACATGAAATAGCCTAAAATGTTAATAGGTTTATTCTCTTTTCACCTTCCAAAACAAAGCAATGTAATTTTAGCCACTTCATAAAAGAAAGCTATTTTGCGATACAAGTAAAATATTTAATCCTTCCTGTGCAAGAGACCCTAATGTTATTAATTAACGCTTTTAATTCAGTCCTGAGAATTGGCTTGCTCTTTTTCCAGAATATTCTTGTTGCATGCTTCACAAGATAGAATCTACTCCCCGTAAGTCAGCCATTAGAGGGCAGCATCACATCCCCAAGCGTAAGTTAGTGTATTACACAAGTTAAAATGCTTTATGATACAGTGCTTTCCCAATTAGCTTTTTAAAGCTATGACTTATTTATACAGGATAGCATTGATGCTGAAACTACTGAAGAATGCTGCTATTATCTCACTGTGTGATGTTCATCATTGGAGCCTGTTGAAGTATTTCTACGTGAAGAAGGAATGATGCATATAAGGCAAGATTCTCCATGAGGAGGGTAATTTTGGCATGAATATTTTAATTCTGGCTAAGAGAATTTGTTCTCTTTATTCTTTTCAAATAAATGTATAAATTTTAAGTCTTTCCCAATCACAGAAGCAATTATAGATTAGCTTCACTGAATATTTCTGACTATTTAATGCTTCCCTGTTTTCATCTTAAAACTGGAATTTGGAAGCATAATTAAGGAACATCTCCTTGATAAATAAATTAAAGCAGTAAATTATGCTCTGAAATCACGTTAAAGTAAGAATTAGTAGAATGTGTCTCACAATGCATGAATCTCAGATACTCTTCGGAAAATACAACACTATACAGACTTCTGTAATAATGTTTTCCTCAGATTTCTGAAAATCCTTTCTTAGCTTCTTCTATGACACCAAACCTTGAAGCATAGACTTCACATATTTCCAGACTAACCTGTGAAGAGACAACTTTCTTCCATTCTTAAAGGAGGAAGACAGGGAGAATAAACAAGTAAAACAAAACAAGCAAATGATATTCATTCTGCATAACATATTGAATTTGATTGGTAATCTTTAGCCTATCATTGACCAAGAACATCCAACTAATGTCTGTATGAAAGTGAATCTACTCTCAGCTGCTGAGCAATTAATTTGCTAGTTTTAGTTGTGTACAAAATCAACTTTTTATCAGTTTTCATTCTTTATACTCACTCTATAGATATTAAATAAGGCTAGCTTCCCATGCAAACTACTTGTTTTTTAACAGCAGTTTTCCCCAAGAGTTTAATAGGCTGTTTGTTCTGTCTAGTTGCCCAAGGAAGAAAAGCTATGTTCCCAATTCAAAGAGGATATACTTAGCTGTGGATGTTTTATTCCCCAGTGATCACATTTAATCTATTCACCAGTTTACTCACTAAGCTATGAAGTCTACACCCAACCCCCACTCCAAACCTTAAATCATTGTAAGCTGAAGAATTTGCAGTTTCTTCCCATGCTTTGCTAAAACTAATGTCTTTGAACTACTACTTTAAGGATTGTGCTTGGCTCCTATGCCATTAGGGAGAATGTGGAGAAGAGTTCTAAGAATTTGGACAAGAAGAAATGGATATTTTTTTATTAGTAGTTATAGTAAGAATAAATCCACATGGAATTATCTCATCACATTCCATACAAACTAGTATTTGCCAAGGAACCTTTAAATAACTTAGCTTCAGATAATTTGCTGTTTTATTTATCTCACAGTAACTGGATGAGGAAATTATGCAGCATAAGATCATCTTGCTCTCCACTCTATCAGCTTATATGTTACAGCATGAAGGTCACAGGAAGTCATGGGAAGAAGCTTTTATAATATTAACTTTAAGGAGTATATTTAAGTACAGCAAATTTAAAACAGTTAACTTAGCAGTATCTCTGCACATGGTTTTAGTTCTACATAGAAGTATTATTGTCTAATTATAACCATGTTACACCTTAGAGGAATGAATTCTAGATACCCAATTCAATAACCAAAATAAAGAGCATTCATTGTGCCTCTTCGGAAAGGGAAATTACAATGTTATTTCCACTTGTCTGAGAAAAAAAAAAGTTTCTTCTTAGCCATCATTAGCTAGTAATAAGTGAGGAAAAGCTTAAATGGGAGACGGTCAGAATCATTTTTTCCTACTATCTGAAAAACTCAATAAGTTGAATTTATCATATTATTCATTCAAGCTAATTAATAAACATTATATTGAGCTAATGAGCTCTTTCATTCACAGATGTGGATATTTGTGTATATACATGGTTCTTAGTATTGTCTTAAACAAAAGGTCAAGCAGAATAACTAGAGTTAACATCTAGTAATTGATTATAGCTCAACAGGCCCACGTGCCTGACACTGAATTTAGTTGAGGTATTACAATTGCAATTTGAGTTGAGTTATTATATAGATGTGAGACAGAGAAAATAAAAACCAGAAATCTGATCTTACGGAGTAGCACAGTTTCACATTATTCAGAATAGTGAAACTATCCTGAAAGCTTGAAAAAATTCAGCAAAAACACACAAGGAACTGTAAATGCAGTCAAGTTCTGGTAATAATAGATGCTTTCAGAATTTGAACTCGATTATCAAGATGAATGCTATGACCTTGTAGTGACAGAGTTAAACAGGTTGACCTAGTTGCTTTCCCACACCTGCTAATCTCAGCTGCTGATTTAACATCCATTGCAGTAATTATGCAAGTTATCCTGTAAACTCGCATCTATGCAACTCTAAAAATCAAGTTACTACCAACTTTGGAGGAGGAGAAATGTGCAACTAAATCAACATTAAACAATCAGACCTCTCTTACAGTTCACAGTTGAATGTGTAACTTTACAGAAAATCACACTGAAGTAATAAATTAGTGTTGCTTGGTTGCCTTTCTACTTTTCCTCCCACCCCCAAATAAACAGGACATCTGTCCTTAATTTCACCCCAACTTCCACATAACAGTACTGTTAATGCTTGATTTAAGCGTCTTGTGATTGTCACCCAAGAAGGAGATAAAGGGTAAGCACATTATGAAGTCTTTTCTACTGTTCAGGTAAATATATATACTTGCATATGTTCTTCAGTAACAATTAAAAAAAAGTGGGAGAGGGGACTCAAAACGGAACAGTATCACATACAAACTTCACCTTTTCATTTTGATAGGATCAACTTATGATAGTTGAAATGATAATGATACAACTGCTTATGCACATTTTCTTTTAACAGGTGCCACTACACATCACATCACCATATTTGCTCTAAAATATTTGTATTCACAAGTGCATACATGGTTAACACAAGAGACATCAAAACACTTCTGTTTGGATAATGTTTCGTTTGTTCATGCTCATTTCTTACTTTCTTTGGCTTAAAAGTTACTTTTCAATCAAGGAGAGCTGAACAAATCCTGATCATACCGAAACATTGCCACATGTATCACTATCTGCAAGTTCATTTTCTTCCTCCCATGCTCTCCTGAGTGCTTATGTTCAATTAAAAAGTCAGGTTTGAATCAGAACAGCCACTTGCATTATTATCAGTAATTATAGTATCCAGATGGGCACAGTAATGAATATATTTTATCTTTCGTAATTTATTTTTCACAGCTTTTTCCTCTAGTTACATACTTATGTTTTTATACAATGTCTGGTTTCCTGTTTCAAAATAACTTCCTTTCAAACAAAGCTCCTGGGAACATAAATCACAATGGTATCTGTAAATCAGTGTTAACACTAATATCATCTTTTCAGAGTCAGGAAACAGTGTGGAAATTTTATGCTACTGTTATCCATAACAGCAGACTAAAACTTAGACAAATATACCCTAGATTTATACATGTAAAAGTAAACTAACACAAAAACAACAATCGTATTTCGTATTTAATTTTATGTTCCTGAGAAGTTTGGGAATTTCCAAAGTCGAGAATTAATAAATAAATAGAAAACTTCAAGAAGAGGCATGAAAATTACAATAAATTATTTTATATGAGTTTCCTAATTCATGCTTGGCTCAGCTGCTTTGTAGGAACACTAATTTTACACCATACCAGTAAGACTGTTTTCATGTAAATAGATTTAATGAAGGTAAGTATCTAGTGTCATGGCTATGAATTTCTGTATCTAGTATTTTGTCATCCTAATAATCAGCATTTGTATGATTTCATACTGTTAAGACACCTCTGCTTTCTAAGATAAACTTTCCTGCATGTATTCTGAGACATTTTGGAAGGCTATCTATGAACACCACCAGATCTTAGCTTTGCCCCTAGCCACTGCATTACATAAAGAATATCTGTAATAGAAAGGTACTATGGAATCACACACCTAGGAGAGAATAGCAAGTCTTAAGAAATGTATTTCCATTTTCAAGTAGACATGTACAGTCTTACTTGTATTCCCTACCTAAAGAAAGCAGCTTAGGTAGCTATAAGTTACATATTCAAGCGTATTCATAGGGCGATGTAATGACTAAGTTTGTAAAGGACTTAAAACACAAAGAAAGGGGAATTGTATTAAAGGAGATTCAACCAATAACAAAAAAAAAGTCTGTTTTTCTCCTGTAGAAAAGCTGCTAGACCATATGTAGCACTGCCTTTGCACAGCTTGTATCATAACCTGATTTGAGTGCTGCAGACAGTCTTCTTACTTACGTGCCTATTTCCAAAACTTATTTCATATTGCTTAAAAATTAGAACTCCACTTCATGCTGATATAGGTGAAATTCAGAATTCCTTCCACAAAAATAAATGTATTCTTCGTACAAGGTAAACATGTGTGGGTGAAACATGGACATATTCCTATGTCTCCAATACAGATGTTTTTGTTTTCCCACTATTACCACTCTTCAAAGATACATGACCTCCCCAAAAGTATACATTCTATGCATTACAGCAAGTTTGTGACATATTCTAACTGCAGTCACCCAGCAGCCTCCAAATGCCAGACAGCTTTTATTGGAGTCTCAGCTTAATCTTTGATTACCTCATTGACTTCCCAAATACATAAAGAGACACTACTGTTCCATACCATTAATTAGCTCCATATCATTAACTTGAGACTCATAGCTACTCTGGCCTTCAGAAAAATAAAGGCGTTTCTTCATGTAGTTACAAGTCCTTGCTACATGCTGAAAAACAGTATTTCTTAAGCACAGCAGTTTCCAGTAGTGCTTAGAAGTAAAATTACACTGCACAAAATAAGCAAAAATACAGTTAGTAAAAAAGCATGGAACATAATGGTAATTTCATAAAGTAGCTATTACAGTTTATCTTTAAATCTAGATCACAGATTATGAAGTTTCTAGCATAAACAACCGAAGATGACAGTGATCAATCACTAACAGCAGTTTGACACGATAAAGGAGTCCCTTGAACTGAAAATGAATTAATACTTATTACATTTAATCATATTTAAGGCAATTCGTTCTTTAGTAGAGAGTATCACTTACTGAAGTTACTCACAAAACTAAAATTTGCTACAATATTATTGCCACTCTTGCTAGGGAACATTCAAATTTCTCTCAGAAGTAAAAAAAAAAAAAAAAAAAAAAAAAGTATTGCTCACTGTTTTTGTATTCCAGTGTGAAATACTGCAAGAGCCTGGAAGCATTTCTTGCTTTCTAGTATGCTCATGAAGAGAAAAGTTGAATGACAGTTGTATTTCACAGAATTACTAGTACAGCAATGATGCTGTTTTTATTTCAATATTTATATACAGAGCAACAGCTGATAACAGTTTCATCTGGAGAAACTGGAGGCCTTAACTCTTGAATAAAGTAAATTATGGCCAAGGAAATGTCAGCTAACCTTCTAGACTTAAGAACAAACTAAGTTATAAGGAAGGTTACATAGTTCTTGTTTGCATTTTTGGAGCCACTTCGGCAGTCTATTTAAAAGTCAGCCTTATTTGGTGCTTACAGCAGACTCCTGCACTCTTGGCCTTATCTGTTTCTGAAGAACTAACAGACACCTATCCACCACAACTATGGGATTAGCTCCAGTTGGGAGTAAATATTCCCTTCTCAGTATCAAGCAATACTTAAAATTTAGAAGCTAAGCTGTTATAATGATTAATATGTCCAACATTCCTTCTGTATCCTAGTTCACTTTCACTGGAAGCCATGGTGGTTATTTAACATCATCACTGTTCAGTGTAAACTCAAGAAAATCCTGTGTACATTGAAACACCAGTAAAACACAATTCATAACTGCAAAATTATTTTTACTTGCTACTTTAAGTCAAATATAAAGCTACTCTACAGAATATTTAATGATATTAATTGTGGTTGCTTAATGCAATTGGTTGCTCTGTACCAAGGGATTACTCTTTGCACACTGAATTTGCAATTTACATTTCCATATGGCTGAGAGATGTTTTGAAAAATAACAGCACCTGGGACATTTTTTTTTTCCCCGTGCAAATTATAAATGCATGATATGAAAGTATAAATCATCCACTATATCTAATTCAAGTTAACGATCCAATGAGAGAGTGCAATCATAAATGTTAATTTTTTTACTCTTTTAACTTTAATTTTCAACCTTTTCTATGTCAATAAAACACTTTTATCCTAAATTAATATGCAAATACAAGGTAGTATTAGAAATTATTTCAAATAAAGTGAACTCATAAGTGAAACAATTCATTTAAGCAGACATCACATGTTAGTATGTTCTCCAGATTCTGTCAGTGGTAATGACTCACACCGGGGTAGCTACTTGCTAAAGAAATCTTACTCAGTATGACTTTAAATATCTCTGAAACTACTGTCCATGAAGCAGATACTAATCAGTACTCTACAGAGCACATACCTGCAATAACTTGATTGGTTTGGTTACCTAATTCTGTAAGTGAAGTACTGATAGACAATATCTGCTTTACAGCACCTTTTTCCCACAGAAAAACTGTTAAGTTATATATTATTTTTCAATAGTGGAATCCATTTACTTGGATAAGATGGATAGAAACATAAACAATGGAAAGACAACCTTATTTTGGAATGCAGTAGAAAAGATAGCACAAACCACCCTTGTCAGCCACACTCTTTGGTATACGTTATTATATTCTTACCTGTATAGCTTGTAATCAAAAAACAATATATATTTTTTCCAATCGTGAATGCTTACAAAGGATAAGACATAGTTACTGTATTTGTATTTCTTTTGTTGTGTTATAAGTGCCTGATGTTCTGGCTACCAGAAGAACTAGACATGCATTTCTTCCTTGTTTCAAAACAACTCTAAAACTTAAGTAACATTAGAGACCTGTCCTTGGAAGATGCAACTATAGAGATAGTGTTCTATAAACACCAGGGGAAAGCAACTCAATATGCTTGATTCTTAGTTACCTATGAAAAACATTGCAGTTTATGGATACTAATTCAAAATTGTAAATAAAATACCAAAGATTAAAAGTTAAATCATGGAATCGTTAAGCATGTTTCTTTCAAAAGTCTTAACTGAGCCCTGACAGTTACAAAGAACCAGATAGAGAACATCACTCAGAGACCTAAGGAAATCCAGGACATATACAGAACTACTCTTATTAAGACCAAACAAAACACAAAAGGAGGTAGAAGGAGGAAAATGAAAGGTAATTTGCATAAACATGAATGCAATCACACATGCTGCTTTTAAAGGACAGAATTTGTTTGCTGGTATACAAGCCCTTCTTCTGAAGGGTTTAATTTTGGCTTTCCAGGATTAAAGTCAATCACTTTTTACCTCCCCAACAAAAAGATTCACTTTCAAATACATTTCTTGTTTTCACTGTTTTGTTGCAGAACAATTATTCCTTAAAAACAACATATCAGCAACTCCCTGCCCCCTTCACTTCATCCCTTCATGCAGACCCATGTAGTTGACTTTTATCTTTCTAAAAACCGAAGCAACACCCTGGTGTAGGACACTATCTCAAGGCTTCATTGATGTACTTGAGAGTAAATGCAGAGTTAATCCACTTTCTATTCATGTAATAGCGAATTCCCTTACTGCCCAATGAATAACACCACACAGATTTGATCTCTTTCTTACGTGTCATTATAGCTCTGTATTTAAAGACAATATTATATATGTTTGACCAACCAAAGTATTCACACAGGCCAAATGTACAAGATTTTTGTCTCAACAATAGGTCATGGTACACAAATTCTATGAGTGTGTATCAAAATCAAATTGGGATTATATATATCTAAACTCTACTTTCCAAACCTTAGCTCAAAGTAGAAAATCTCTTTTGGATAGCAATACGAACACTGATGAAGGTCAGATCATCTTCAGTATTCCTTGTGATACATGTTACAGTGCTGATTAAATGACTTACTAAACTTTCGTAGCCCTAAACAAAAGACAAGTTCTCTCTAGTTAAGAGAATGCCGTTATAAGATAGCAGAAGACTCAAGTAGGGTTTCTACTGTCATGTTACAAACGCTCTGTTGATTTTACCAGATCAGAACTCTCCAGATTACTATCAGTAAGAACTTTCTCACGAATGTTTTTGAACTACTAGTGTTATGAAGATAAAGTACTCCTTCTGCCTTCATTTTTAAATCCCAGTTTCAAAATAATTTCAAGATAATCGCAGGAGGCAGCTTTTATAATGTCTTTGAAGACAGACAGTGAAGAGAGCCATGGTAAATTTTAACTGAAGGGGAAAAGCTACAGCATAAATGTATCCCCTATGCACCAGAGAATCTCAGTGGTAAAGAGGTAACTGAAATTTGCCTAGGAGATGAGACAAATTTGATACCTTGGATGTGAGAATGTAAACAAGTTAAGGAAGTCAAATTTGGTGAACTCTGCTGCTCATAAAATTATTTCTGCTTTTACAGCTTGAATTTTGTTGTAATTCTGATGACCTGTCAAAGATCCCAGAAAAATAACTATTTGCATCTGAACTTGGAGAAAACAAGCTTCACAATATTATCTAAGTATAATATCAATCTGGAATGTTATAAAACAAAATAAACATGCAGAGTGTATGTAAATCAGCTTAAAATAATGGAACTTGATTTTCAGAAACACATTCTGTTGGAAGCTTTCTGTCTACTCATTTTCCATTCAGGTTTAAAACTTAAAAGGAGTCATTTGTTTCCTGAAAAGGCTAAGATCCCCTCTGATAGGTAGAACAGAAGATACAGAGCTTGAAGTGTAAAACAAAAACCCTCATCTACTGACCCAGATCTACCCTATTAATAGGTAGGAGATCATATTGCTATCATAAACACATGAACTGTTTACCCAATGTGTTTGTGATACAAATGATGCCGTTCCAGCTAAGCACTCAGTATTTCAGTATCACATAATCTTGTTGTACTTACATGGAGTAAGTATCCATTACTACTTGGAATGCTCATTTAGCCTGCTCAACTGACTGCTTAATGAGGTCTGAGAAGTAAAAGCCTTATCTGTAAAAAGCCAGTGCAAGAAGCAGCATGTGTGCATGCTTGCTTTCAAAGCATAAAGAAGTACTTGTCTACCCACAAAAATGAATTAGATTAAGAGCATTCTGAAGAGTATAAATAATGAAATATGGATACGTCTTTTTTTCTAATAATGGAAAACAACATTGTTTTTATTTGTTGAATATTTTATTCTTAGAAATTTACTTTGTTTTTCTAAGTATAATTAGGCCTTCAAAACGTCTTTTAGAAGCTGTGCATTCTCTCCCCTCCTGCCCTCTCTCTTTCCTCCCTCCCCTCCCAAATAAGTTCCTTAGGAATTCTACACAGTAATAGGTTCCCAGCAGCTTTTAATAGCTCTTTTGGAGTGTTTATGATGAGTCAGATGCATCTGTTTCAGCTCCAGAAATACAAAAATGGGACATCAGTTGCATTCACACAAGTTGTAGTGATGACTAGTATGTTAGTTAAAAGTTTAAAGGATACTGACAGCAAATATACCTCCCTTTCACTCACTACTCATTTGTAGTACCTGCAAAAGTCACTAAGCAAGCCTCTGTTATTAACTGCTACACCATTGTGGCCAAATACAAGTTAAAACAATATATTTCAATTTAGAAATGGACAAACTGGATCAGATAGAAATCCAGAATTTCCATTTAGATCACACACATTTTACCTTGTATCTTCACTGAAGCAAGTCACCAAGTCAGAGGCTCCCAGCTGCTAGCATTTGGTACCTAATACATTTCAAATTGAAACATAGATCCTACATGGCAAGAACTATGTTGACTGACTGAAGAAACTTGTTTTTCTTTTAAAAGCAGCATTCTATGGAAGTTATTTGTCAGATAACTGAAAGACACCACTTTAAGCAGAATATCTTTTACAAAGGAGTCATTTCAATTTCAATGCTTTAAACTAAGTTGATGCCCAGTGACATGTTTATTTTGCTGTTTTAGATTCACCACCAAAAAAAAAACCACCCATATTTTCAGTGTTCCTGCAATAAATAGAGCACTTAACCTTTTCTCATACATGTTGTTACCTGAAGATCCAGCATAGAGCAATTCTTACATTTGTACAAAGGTCACTAGCACTACTCAAAGTTTCCTTTTAGTTGTTGTAGGTGCACAACAAGAAACTGAGTAATTGACAGTGATTATGATGTGCGGAAAAGATCCGATTTCTATTATTCTAACTGAAATGTTTGTCCCCATTTTCTTCAGTGTGCAAGACTGGGTGTTGGCCAGAACTGACAAATTACTGTTTAATTTTGTGAAGTGTCATGATGAAGCACTCCCTCAAAAAGGAAGTATGACAAAAAGCTGTTTCCTGATTTCTGCAAACTGTGCGGTCACATTATGAAAGCATATCTAACACAAACTAGAGTCTGCTTATTAATACTTTTTCTCTCCACATGCTGACATAGTCATAAGTGAAAATACAAATAAAATACACACAAAAAACTAAAACAAGAATTTCTATGAAATCCACATCCACAGAAAAAAAGGAGAGAAGTTCTAGATCATGCTCCAGGTAACGTTGTGTTAAGAGATAATAAACAAACGGCACAAAGTTTTCTTTACAAATAACTGCCCCAGCAAAGGGCTTACAACAGCAAGATAACCTGACAATATAGCAACAGAACTCAATCTCCTAGTTAAGTGAGAAAACTCCAAGTGAACTAGCCATTCATTAACACAACTAATAGCTTTTTTTTTTTTTTTTTTAAATTAGTGTTCCAGGTTGCTCTAGTATGAAAGATCTTAGTGCTAGGCACTGCTGAGTTACTGGTTTAGAAAAGTTTTAGGACACAGACAAGAAGAAATAACACCACATACACCTGAGTACCATTATCAGTTCTCAGTAGAAGATAAATAAGAAAGCTAAATAAGTAATAATGAAAACCATGACATTATTTAATTACCTAAACACTGACAGTATCAGGTATTTCATTCTACAGTTTAACTATAGATATGAAACTAAGTAGTGAGAAAAAAGAAACAGGATTATATCCCTTCTATCTAACTGCGTAGTGTGGGGAAAAAAAAAAAAAGTGTAGATATACCAAACGTTCCTAAATCATAGAAGGGCAAAGTATAGAAAATGCTCTCCTAAGCACTGACTTTCTTTGTGCTAGTGTTTAACCAATAGTGCTGACACACTGTCATCATAAGTCTGTACTGAGGGAGCAGATGTCAAAGCACAGAAATACAAATAATATCAGGAATAGTAGGATATACGTGAACTAGGATTAACAAGCTTTGGAGAAGATGCATCAGTTTCAACAAAAGCTTCCCCATCTTCAGATGGAAGCATCTGGTATCTGAAATCCCTGCAATAAGAACATTCACCTTGACACTTGAAGGCCAAATTCCAGCATTCTGCTCAGTAGAACTGAACTTGGTATTTTTTTTTCCCCCTCCCAAACAACACTCTGCACTAAAAACATGCAGTTGCTTGTTTGTTTTTAAAAACACCATTAAATTCTAGGTGATTGCTTGTTGGTTCTTACCTACTGTCTTTTTTCTTTTTTTTGAATAAAACTATTCATTTAATACTACCCACCTGTGACGGCCTAAGATTAAAGTAATTGGTCAGGAATAAGCAAAGATTATTTCCTCTATTTCAGCCAAGTGTACAGCTGCTAACTGTTGACAATTCTTGATCCACTAATCAGACAGGATAGCAAGCTTCTTATTATGCTAGCTTATTTTAATTAGAAAAATATTTGCACGAAACTGTGAGCATTGGAGAGATTTGAGTGATCATTTATTTCTCACAGTTGGTATTAGATTAGGGAATTATAACAAGCAGTTGACAACTATCTTCTATTTTTTTTTAAAGATAAATATTATATACAGATTATGTAATATAGCAGATATTATAGCAGGAGATACTGAAATAACAGGCAGGAAAGAAAAGAAGTTTTCAAGACAGCTGTTACAGGGGAAATTAACTTTATAGCTTCAATAAAATAGTAGTCATGTTATGTATCTCTTTATTTACAAGTATGGTTTCATAGCACGCATCCCACCACTGAAATAACTGCAACAAAAATCAAGATATTTTCAGAAGTGCTATAAAATTACTTAGTGAGAGTTCCAGGTTATGGCATTTATTCAGTACCTTCCCCTTAACAGCTGCTCTTTGTAGTAATGAGATTCTTGCCGTAATGAGATTCATGAATATTAAAAAAAGCTGATTACTAAACAACCAAGGATACAGCACTGTAGATTTCCAGTCTTACTATTGATTACATCCCAGAATGACTGTATGAGGAAGTTGTTTAAAGTCCTTCACAAGCATAAGCTTACCACAGTGAAATGCTGTGATATGACAGAAAGTACAGCAACGATAACAGTCACATAGTTCCAAGCTACAGCAAATGAGAACAAATCCAAGAACAGCAGCTATTAATGCAGAAACAAAAGAAGAAAAACTGCTTACATTTAGAAGACCTCAGATATGTAAGGATCTCCAACAAGATACCACTGCCAACCCTTAAATGAGGTCTGGGAAGGGCTGGACCCTGGATCCAGCCCTTCCAGTTACTCAGGTTCATTGCATGCACCTGAGCTCCCCTGGGTTGGCTCCGCCTTCCCACCAGGTGCTCAATCACTGTTTCAGGCCATGACTTAGCATTTCCACTACACACAGCAAATACTGAAAATACGGCTTACCAGATCATCAAGCTAGAAAGTAAAAAATGAAAATCAAAAATGCCAGTATCTGTTCATGCAAAGAACAAGACAGCTAGCCAATAAAGTTCCACTGATATGCAGAAGAATTATCTGCCAGAATCCTGACTCATAAGCAGCTTGTTGGCTCTATTTAGCAGCAGAGGAATGTTTAGTTGATTAGTCCTCCTATAACAATAAATAGGACACTATTGAAGAATGTGGAAACTACTGTTGAGGATTTCAGGGAGCATGACATAATTGATATAAAACCTGAGACCAACAGTTAACAAAATGATGAATTACACAACTTAAAATAATGGCTCTGTTGTAAAAAGCACTGGGATTTGTTCTCAGTTATGTCATCATCATCCTTATCTGAACGTTTAAAATCCTTATCTGATACGGTTAATATATTTTTAACTTTAGTCTCTTCAACCATAACTGTCTATATGACTACATAAGCTGATCTAGTGACTCATCTCACTGAAAAACTGATCTCACAAAAGCTACACAGAAAATAAGTGCTGTATTCTGAAGCCTACTTTTTGCAAAGTTGTTTTTCTGCCATAAAGGAAATCTGTATGAAAGGGCATTTTGTAAAAAAAAAAAAAAACAAACAAACAAAAAACAAACAAACAAACAAACAAAAGAAACCCTAAAAGATATACTCCAAAGGAAGCACTGTAAAAGTTCCTACAGCATACTCCACTAGTCTGTTGTTTAGGTGTGCCTCAATACAAAAGATCACATGAACTCATTCTCGTCAGTTCAGAGTTCAAGCAATGTGACATCATTATTCTTTGTAACAGAGTGACTAATTTTTTTTTTCCCTGATAAGACAAAGGCAACATTGGATAACTGCTGGGTACAAGGATGCATAACCTTCCTCAGACTAAACGCACTCACAGATGATGGTTGTTTAACTAGGCACTAAACAGAAATAAGTACATTTTTCTTTTGCCATAGAAAAAATCCAAGAAGCATTGCTTTTTTATATACAATGTCTGTAAAATTCAGAGAAGCTGAGCTGTTTCAATATCTGTATATGCACAATATAAGGAAAACTATTTCAAATGCATTAGCAACTTCAATCCACATTCAAGACATGCACTGTCAGACATACTCACATCTGCCTAAATGTCTCTCAAGTCCCAACAAAGAAATGGAATCATTAAATTATCCCCTGAAGAAAGACTGGAAAACTACCAATAGCTTTCTCATTCATCTTCTGAGAAAAGGAGTGTTTCATAGTAGGTTAAAATAATGACACTTTCCATTGATTGTGAAAGGGTGTAGCAGTCAGAACAGAACAGAATTTGAGTCTACTAAGCTAACTCTTATTATTTTCCCTACACTTACAAACTCAGTGTCTTAGCACAAAATACTACCGCCACTTTCTCAGTAAGCTCTAAGTACAGATTCTTATCTGTAGATATTACCTTGGGACAAGTATTTGTTCACTAGAAATTAAGGAAAATAATAATTTTTTTAAAAATGCTACAATTAATTTCAAGAGTTAATTTAACTGGCTAATCATGGCTAATAAAATTATACAAAGATTAAGTTAATATATCACAAAGGATAAAAGGGAGACTTGAGTCATACCAACAACATTGTTTTATGAAGTAATTACAAACTTTCAAGAATATTAAGCTTTTCTACTTCTACATTAGGTTTGTTAAGTAGAGGAAAAGTAAAGAAAATAGTTAACAAAAACAGAAATGCCATTTAGAAGATGTGAACTCACACTATGAACTCATGTATGAACATAAATTTGCTTAAAATACCACTTAAGGATCCAAAAAGGATCAGAAGTGAACAATAACAATTGTCATTATATTAATTGATTTGTCTGAAAGTAATTAAATCCAAAAAAGCTCTTTTTGCTCTTTTGAAGTGCAAGTATTGCATTTTTACACTTTCCATGTAAGAATGTCCAGAGCTTTCTGCAGCTGCGCACAAGTCAATAGCCCAACTGAAATACAGCCTGCATTACTGCTTTGGTCACTTTGTTAGGCATCTTCAGTCACAAAGAAAGAGGCATTTGAACAAGATAGATACAAAATAGTAACATCACGGTTAACATGTATACAAAATAGCTTAGATTTAACAAGTTACCTTATTAAGGTTATTACACTATGCTTCTAAAATACCCAAAAGAATCCTTTGTGGCCAAAAAAAGGGCAACAGTAAGTGAAATGAAGTGTTGCTTTCACTGAATGCAACAGTCTAATTATTGCTTTCTAATTATCTTTTGTTAAGTCCTTAATCTTTACAGTGGGTTTGGGATTTTAAACGTTTCCATGTTAACGTTTTTCTTTTTTAATCTTTAAACTACCCCATATCAGACTACAGTTCTCCTTCTCCTCTGGCTCAGTTTTATAGTCATTCTCACAGCTGTTCTTCAAAATTAAGTAGCTTCCAGTACAAGACTACATATCTTGTTCAGATTAGAATAGGGACTTGGATCTCTTAAAGGAACAGACAAATAATGTTGGGAACACAAGCTGGATATTTCTGGAACTGCATGATATGTAAAATCATGGCTCTGAATAAAAACTTAAGTAAGGTGAATTTTAACCCAGATCACTTTTTCAATCCACTTAAAAGTTGCGTGAATGCTTGCTGCACATAAAAGGGAGCACTAGGAGGCGAGAAAAGTAACAGATTTAAACAAAAAGAAACAGAAGGACTAAAGCAGCACCCCCTTCATTTAACACAGATGAAAACCTTTTAAAGAGAAACAACAATTTGAATAAAACTACAACTTCCGACTAATAACTTTTCATTAAGAGGCTGTGAGAATTGCATGTAGGAAAAAGTAAATCAAAAACATAACAGTGATAACTTCTAAATGAAATAATTTACGCACATTAGCACTTCTTTTACTAGCATACACTCCCTATTCTCAGAATGCTAACACCATTTATTGATGAGGGAGCGAAAGATCAAAAGTTCTTGGAGGATTTAAAGAGACAAAATTCCACATGGAATGGTGGCAAAAGGCATTTTGCTTGTTGACAATATTGAGAAATTTCTGCGAAGGGCAAAGTTTGGATAATTGTGTAAATAACCACATATTGCACCACGTATGACTACAGATTTGTGTGTTAGAAGCAAAGTGGGGGGGGGGGGGGAAGAGAATCAGTAAATAAGAAACTAACATTTATATCAGAAACTTCATATAACATCCGGAGTTTGTGTGTTTATTTAGTTTGACTGTTTGTTTTCTCCTTTGGGATAAATTCCGCAACAACAGAAAGTATTTTTCCTCCCTTCCCTTCCCTCCCCCTCCTTTTTTTTTTTTTTTTTTTTCTTTTTTTAAAATAAGTATAATATTTAACTTTTCTTTCTTTCTTTCTTTCAAGTCATTCTGCAAAGTCATTCTGTGCAATTTTTTCATAGGTATATTGTTTCCAGAAAACAATAAAACAATAATAGGGCATGAATGCAAATCCCCCCCCCCCCAATTTCCTTAAAACCTAAAAGAAAATAATCACCTGGAAAAGAGAATCTTTGTTGTGGTCTAGAATTGTAGGAAAAATGATCAAAATATAGAAAACAAAAAAAGTAGAATTCACCTAAATCAGTTAACTGCTTCAAAAAGGGAAAAATGCTTCTGATTAAATACAACAACAGCAACAAAAACAAACAAACAAAAGCAAAGACCGAAAAAAAACCCCACAACACTTTAGAAAGCACAAACCTAAAAAATTGATTTTTGGTATTTTTGGTGAGCCTGGCCTGGAGCAAATCACTAAAGGCTTGTTTAGATTAAAAACAGTATTCTGCTATTTTCTAATTTACCTAAGTTACTTTAATGAATAAAGTGCCTTGACATATGTTGACTCTGTACCTTCAGTGTATGTATCTCATACCAATACCTCATCAGCTTCAGTGCTTTAGGCTTTAAATTAGAGCTAGGCATACTAAGTAAAGGTCAACTGTAGGTCTTCTGTGAAAGCAGAGATCATTACATTGTTAACATATTAAACATAATTATTTTTTTTTTAACAATAGGTGGGAAGCTGTTAGCTTCCTCTTCCTATAAATAGCTACAGACAAAACTTGTAAGCTTACTCAGAACATAAAAATATAAAGCCTAATCAATGGGCTGTTTTGCAGCTGTGTCATGGCTACAAAAAAAATGTAACCATAGAATCTTCTTGAAACAGCTGTGAAGATGCCTAATTTGTAATCCTGATTCACTTATGTAAATGTTCATAATTAGCTGTTTTAATTAACATTTGTGACACTGTTCATGATCGCAACATAAAACATCGCTGTTTTAATGGTCAATTAAGATGAGAGATAAGATAATCCAGGAGGGCAGGTGAGACAATCTGAGGACAGTCTACAGCATTACAGTAGTGGAAGGATTGTGGTAAGTTAATTGTAGTAGAGTGGTTGTGCTCATGATGTAGAATTTTTGGATGACAAGATGTGATATGTATCCCTGGTTGACTTAGCAGCATGTTTTCTTTCTGTGGTTAAGTTAAATACCATATATATTCTCTTGTAGTAGTATGCAGAATAATTTCTATATAAAGAAAAAATTAAAAATACTGCCTTCTACAACCACCCAGTTAGATGGTTAAGACAAATATTTCAAGTTTGTTAATGTACTTCTTCAATACTAGAAACCTAAAGAACAGAATATTTCTCAAGGATTGAAACCTAAGTAGCTGGTTTAGTCACAAGTTGACTTCAATTGTCTTAGAATTGCTTCTCCAGAAGCCTAGCCTTCACTGATAGATGGAAATTCTGTCACGGGATTTATAAAATCTCATATATATATATATATATATATTTTTTTTTTTCCCCAGATATTTTTGGAGTACATAGCTTCTGGAAACTTGCATAGTTGTATTTTTTTACTATGTTTAGATGGAGGATGTTAGAATGTTAAGTTTTTAGATTGCTGTATCAGCCAGTCTTGAAAAGCCTATTCTGTTCAAATTCACATATAAAACAATACATGTTTGAGTGACATACCTATCAGTCTATGACCATTTTATTGTAAGGTAACTGTCTTATTTGTTGCAGTTATGTGTTTGATTGAGATTACACTAGAAACCAAGAGGAGAAATGCATCTACATAGCAGGAACCTTCTGTGGCTACACATTTTTACTATTTTAAA
Organism: Phasianus colchicus; assembly: GCF_987193195.1. Lineage (NCBI taxonomy): Eukaryota > Metazoa > Chordata > Aves > Galliformes > Phasianidae > Phasianus > Phasianus colchicus. The sequence continues at coordinate 14,312,237 of NC_143449.1, forward strand.
GTGAATTTTTCTAAACATAGAGTTATAAAATTTCTGAGATATGAAGCCAAGTTAAGAACATCTTGTACAACTTTTTTTCACCCTCAGGCCATACCTAAGTTGCTCTCGGAGATGGGCCAAAACACCACAGTGCAAACTGGTTGCCAAAATAATCTGAGGTTTGTTTGGTTGCCTTAAGCAGTTGTGGTTTTTTGCTTTTTTGGGGGGAGGGAAGGAGGCGGGTGGGGAGGGAGAAGTGAGGGACTCTTTCATTTTAATTTCCTAATTGAGATAGTTGCATGGTATCACCTCACTTTTTGCTTAAAATTGCCTGCAGAATTTATATGCTCATAGGTTGTTGGTTCATGTGTAGAAGATGCTTTTTTCATTCTCAAATCTGAGTGGGGGTTGGGGTGGAGTAGAAATAGGAATACTAACATTTTTAAGTATAGCTAAAAAATTGTTATTAATACAAGAAATGCCAGATAGCTCCACAAATCTCAGGTATGCTTTAACCATGTGTGTCAGTACATGTGTATGGAGACAGAGAAGGGAGAAATTTACAGGTCTGGCTTGCACACTGAACATGAAAAGGCTTGCTGTGGAAGATGTGCAAAACTGGGAACATCTTCTAGAAGATAATAAAATGATAGATTCATATATAAATCTGGACTCTAAAGATTTTTAGATTGCCCTTGTCCTCTCATGACAGACTATGACTGTTTCTATGGCTGTTTTCCTGCTAACTTAAACATATGCTCAGCTATGCCAACTCAAAAAGCCTATTTTTCTCTCTTTTGTGTAACAATTATATTGATACAGGGACATACATGAGATCCAGACAAAGGGATTTTGGTTTTTTTTTACATAAACTTCAGGCAGTTTATTTTGATATTACGAACCACGAACATAGGCAGAAAGCTCAGAATTTGGGGACTAGACTTCCCAAATGCAATGGGTAAACAAAAGGCTTTCATCTATGGTAACTCAATTTTAGCCAACATGCCACAGTTACACTGTGCACCCAGGGCCCTAAAACAAAATGCAAAAGAACGTGTTTCAGTCAGAGACACCTTATGAAAAACCCTGCGTGCAGCACTGATATTCCAATGTGTGAGGTCTTTCCTGCTCCCAGCACTTTGAGGGAAAACTAAGCCAAGTGCCTTCACAATAAACCCACCCAACTCACTAGCTCTGTACTATCTGGCCCTATACCAGCTTTTCTTACTCTTCATCTTTCCAACTGGAGCTCCTACTCGCAGGCGGCACCCCTACGACGCCATTTCCGGCCTCGCGCCCGCACGCTCACAGTTCATGCGCACTACGTCAGCGCATGCGCAATAGCGGTCATCTGTCTGCGCGCATGCCTAGAGACGCTCCGCGTCTTAGGCGGTTGATTGGGAGTAGGCGTCTCGAGTACCACCAGGAACTGCTTTAGCCGCCATGGGGAGACGCCCCGTTGTGGGTGCCGACTCTATGGGGCCGTGAGGATTCAGCCCTGACGAAAAAGGGGCCTTGTGCCGAGCGCGGAGCCGCCGGTAGGATGGAAGATCAGGCAGCTCCGGGCTCTGGGGGCGGCGACGAGCCCCCGGGCCCTAGCAAGATGAACGCGAAACGGAGCGGGCGCTCCTCGGAAGAGGAGACCCGGAATAAGACGAAGTTGGTGAGTGAGCATTGGGGTGGGGGTGGGGGAAGCCTGGGGCGGAGGGGCACGCGGCCGGGCTGGGGGGAGGCTGTTTTTTTGTTTTTTTGTTTGTTTTGTTGTTGTTTTTTTTTTTTTTAAGGAAGGGTTCAATAATAATCTGTGATGTTTTTTGGGTACTCCTTGCTCTTGGGCTGGTGGTAACAGGAGGAAACGACGTGCGGGGGGTGCGCGGTGCTGGGAGGTGCCGGCTGGGAGGGGCGCGGCGCAGCGCTGGGCCGGGCGGCTGCGGCACCTGTTGCCGTAACCCGGGCCGAGCAGCTCGGCGCTGTGAGCGTGCGCTGTGCTGTGCGGGAAGTGGGAGCTGTGATGCAAGCGGTGTGCTTCACGAGTGAGCCCCTGAGTTAGTGTGAAAATAGCCTAAAGCGTTATGTGCGTGGCAGGGAGATAAGGGGGTGTGTGTGAAGATGCTGGAGTTTTTCTGGTTTCTTTGTAAGGAGCAGGTAAACTTTTGATTGCGTGAGTCCTCCTTAGGCCCGTGCTGTTTGTTAATTACAACTGCTTTTTGGTCTTAAGCAGTGTATTTCTTACAAACCCGGTGACATGCATAGGTACGTTTCAAAGCCATCAGTCCTGTGCTGTATCTCAAATTATAAATGGAGGAGTTGCAAGAGAGGTTAATTATATTGGCATTTACTTTGCTTACTCCAGTTACTTATGTTTATTTGGTTTAACTTTGAATTCATTTTACCCTCGTATTCTGACTACCTTTCCAGAGAAGCAGCAGAGGGGTTAATTAAAACTTGGCTGAGACTTCACATTGATTAGAGCATTAATTACAAAGTTTTGGTATAACTTGTGCAAGCTTTTTCACAGGTAATAGTAAAACTAAGTTAATATTTATTTGCTCCCACCTTGGATTCCTCTCATTAAGAGTAATGCAAAGGAGCCTTTGCAAATCAGCTGGAAACCCGTTTTTCTTGATGAAAACTAACTTGAAATGCACATGGGGAAGATGTTTAATTCATGTTGTGTGGGGCATCACAAATGCACTGAAAGTGACAATCGTTTAAAAGGAAGACAAGATGCTGAATAACTTGAACTTTGCTTGTATTGAAGGCAACCATGTATATATTAACACAGCATAAACAAATACTGTGGTTTATTTTGTTTTCTGGTGCTATTGGAAACAAAGTGTCACTTCCTTGCACAGGATACATAGTAACAAAGTTCTTATTCTTAAAGTAACTAGCAGAACTGCTTGTAGACGCCTCGGAGGGAAGAGATTTTAAAAAATAGTCTTGTTCGTAGTTTTTGGATGCAGGAGGCTCCTTTAATTTGAGGGAAAAATTTGGACATAAATTTTCTGTTGCAGAGGAAAGGACTTTATCCAAATTAAAATCCAAAATGTTATAAACTTATGTGAGATGAGCTCAAAATTGGATTGAGCAGGCCAGCTGTTGTGTGCTCTCTTCAGTTACTCAGAGTCAGTAGGGTTGAATTTTTTTGCTGCACTTAGTGGGACAAATATATTCCCTTAGTACTTCAGTTTGTATGCAGACATGCTTTTGGTTTTTGAGGAGATAATTACACGCTGGCAACAACATGAATGTGAATGGTAGTACCTTCCTTGAACTCAGGGCAGATCTGTCTTTCAGAAGGTCAAGTGACTTGCTTCTGATGGTATAATTGGGTGGATGTATTGAATGGGGGAGGAGATGTCTTATTTTGGATATGATGTATGCAAACTCTGGATAAAGCTATAATGAAGTGGGATGTACCTTTGAGGAAAGATAAGGATGGAATTAAAGTGTATTTGAAGTTGAGGAATGTGAGCAGACAGATTCATTACTTCATGGTATCAGTTTATAAGGGAGGAACAAGACAAGCCAGGGAAAGGCATCATTCGTTATATAGAAGAGTAATCTTTTATAAATTTTGCGTTTTTAAACACTGAATAAGGAATTGATTTTGCTGAGGCTAGCAATTCCTTTTGGCTATTGGAGAGCTATCTTGCATGTACTTATCTTTACTGTGCAAACAAGACAGAGGGGTAGTTGAGACTTCTGTAAGAAAATCTATGCTTCATGTACAAGTATTAAATTGTCACTGAGTTTGTAAATGAAACATAAATTTTGGTATGGAAATTTCCTTGGTTTAGCTTCACAGCTTATAATTTACAAAGTTTCAGTAGAGTTACATAGATGAATCAACCTGTAGGTTGTTGGTTAATGTTTGGAACTGTATGACATACTTAGAGGTGTGCCTCTTTTCAATAATCTCAAATATAAAGTGGCATACTGAAAGGGACTTTGTGGGACAGGGTAGCTACGTATAGCAGCAGATTTATTTTCAGTGTCTGGCATCAGGCCTTTGGAAGAAGGATGAGGGGGAATGATCTTTATGTGGAATGTCATAAAGTTCAACAAGGCCAGGTATAAATTCACATGGGTTGGGGCACAAATACAGACTGAGTGGAGAATGGATTGAGATTAACTCTGAGGAGAAATGTCTGGGGATGAAAAGCTCAGTGTGAGCCAGCAGCAGTATGTGCTTGCAGCCTGGAAAGCCAGCTGTATCTTGGGCTGTATTAAAGGAAGCGTGGGCAGCAGGTTGAGGCAGGTAGCTCTTATTCCTCTGGTAGAGGATGCTCAGAGGGCTGGAGCACTTCTCCTATGGATTCAGGTAGAGAGAGTAGGGGTTATTCAGTCCCAGAGAAGGCTCTAGGGAGAACTTTCAGTATCTGAAGAGGGCTTGCAGGAAAGCTAGAGAGGGATCCTTTATCAGGCTATTGATAGGAGAAGGATTAATGTCTTTAACTGAAATAGGAATGGTTCAGGTTTGACATTGGGAAGGAAATATTTACTCAGAGGGTGGTGAAGCACTGGCACAGGCTGCCCAGAGAAGCTGTGGATCCATAGAACTGTTCAAGGCCAGCTTCAGTGGGGCTTTTGGTAACCAGATCTAGTGAGAGCTGACCCTGCCTATGGCAGGGGGTTAGAAATAGGTGATCATTAAGGTCCCTTCCATCCCAAACAGTTCTGTGAAACTTTTTTTTTTCTGTAAAACAGCTAAATTGATACATGTTCTCACATACAATCAAAGTTGAGCTGCATTAAAACTCCTAACTTTTTTTTTTTTTTCAGATCTGGGTTATTTTGAGAGTCATGTAAGTCTAATATAACCTTTTGGACTTGACAGAACTGCAGAGTGACAATTTAGCTCTAGTTTTTGTACTAGTAGTGTGTGTGAATTGGAGTAATTTTTATGAAAATCTTGTGTTCCAGGCAACATCACTACTGGAAGGACTCTGGTTTAATCTTTTTTCCACATCATTTTGTGCTAATGCAAGGACTGGAGGTGGGAATGAGTGCCTAGTGTTTCTGCCACTATTTTCGTTTATAATGGAATGGGCAGGAAAAAATGAAATTGTTTTAACAAACAATCATCTGATCTCATGTCAGCCCTAGCATGAGACGACAGCGAACAGCTACATATTTACCTTGGTTTGGCAACAGGCTTGTTTTGCCCACTTAAGAGTATGCCTGCTATACTAGTGGAAACACACTAGATTAAGTTGTCTCAGCAATTTCTGACTTCTGGGTTTTAGTCCTTAGCTTGGATATTGTTTGTGTCTAACACTAAAATAAGTATGTAGTAATGGTAAAAGAATTATTTAGGCTTTTTGGCTGTGTAGGAAACAAGTGCATGCTTGAAAGTGTTGGGTCTGTTTGGATGTGGTTGTCATAGTTTAGCTGAACCCAAATATGTTTCAAGTCTTTCCAAGACTTTTCAAATTTTTTAATATGAGGAGCTGAAGCCAGGCTTTTTACAGAAGTTCATATAATGAGAATGATAGGCAGTGGAAAAGTGAAGCAGTTCTGACTGGGTATAAGGGAAAAATGGTGATTAAGCTTTGGAACTGATTGATCAGAAGTACTGTGTATCTTAGTCATTAGAAGCGTTTGAGACCTGGAAACATGGACAAAGCTTTTAGCAGCCTGGTTTGTGTTCTGTGTTGACTCAGCTTTTTGAGCAGGAGTTAAGGCTGGACACCTGAGATATTTTCAGATGTCTGTGATGATATGAATCAGTGCTTGAAAAGACGACGTTAGAACAGGATATGTGGTGCTTCCTGACTATTTGAATGTTGCCTAGCTAGAAGTTCACATGGTCAATATTTTTTGTCTGAGTCAAGGTTTTATAGTATATCCTGTTGATTTTCTATTAGCATAAATAGAAGTATTTCTGTGTGTGTAGTGGCCAGTGCCACACTGAAAGCATGCTTCACTACTCCAAGTTAACTTCATCTTTGTGAGGTAGTTGAACAGTGATTAAAAACTGCACTTAGCAACAACCTTAGTTCTCACAAAGGGTTGTGGTATGAGTATGGCACTGTCTTTAAAAGTAGATTGAGAGAAAGAGCTTGTAAAATGGGGTAAAAAATGTTAGGGGTAGGAGAGAGATTACTTAGTTGGAATGCAAGTAAATGCGATGATGTGGATTTGATGATTCATCCCACAAGGAGCAACTCATACTTGAGTTTAAAAACAGAAATTGTTTATGCTTCATACTGAAGCATTTTAAACTCTTTGAGCTCTAAAATCAATCAAAAACTGAGAATCCAAGAATCTGACTAATGTGCCATCAACTAATGTCCAACAGTGGAATAAAGGCTTTTATCTGTTAGCTTATATACAGAATTAAACTGACTATGCTTGCCTGATAGGTTTCTGTGCTGCTCCACCCATGTTTGGGCAGGAATGCTTTAAGTGAGCTGTCAATAGTGTTGAGTGCTCAGACAGTGTTTTACAGAACCTACATGACGTGACCTTGTTTAACTCAGGCTGTTGGGTCTCACTCTTCTGTGGAGAGAGAATATGTTCTTTACAGATGACTCCTTTAGATGTTTGTATTCTGCATACATGAGCTATGAGTCAGGGTAAGCAGATTTTAGCGAATGAATAAAATACATTTGAGATCATAGTGTGTCTCAGTAAAATCAGTGAATGCCTCAAAGGATTCTTGCTTCACACAACTGAAATTACGGTGCAACCATTACTGCTGGGTGGTATTGATGTCTTAAGAAAACTCACTTATTGCAGGAAAAGATACTGATTTGGCAGTAATTCTAATATGGAGCAGGACATAGTGCTGACTAGCTTTAGCTTTTAATGTGAGTTGATATTGACACTGTTTAAATGAGGTGATAGAGTGATAAGACTATCTGCTTGTGGTAATTGAACTTCCTGAACTACTACTTGTAAGACAAAACTGTAGAGATATTCTGGATGATACAGGAAGCTTTGCAAACAAAGCAGATTCCACAGAGGCAATGTGGAAGAGATTTACAGAGAACAGTATGCATATCAAATAGGGGAGGTGTTTTCTAAGCTTTAGAGGACAAAATTTTGTTTTTATGTTACAAATAGCCTGTAAAACATTAATGATTGTTGATGACACAGGAGAAGGAAAAGATTAAAATTAATTATCTTGTGGGCTACAAGGAGTCTTCATGGTTTTTTTAATCAACTGCATTTACTTAGAAGTAAACAGAATTGGCTAATAAAATTCCTGTGATTCTTTAATTGCTACCTATACCTAGGGACAAAATAGAAGATGTCTGTTGCTGAAGCTACTGTTGGTTGTTCATCAGTTTACTTGTTTAACTTTAAAACCACAAGAAATTAGGATATGACTAAAATCATATATTTTTTACATAGTTCTTACAGCATGTGCATCCTGCTTATTTTATCATTTAATAACTTTATTTTATTTTGGAGGAAATAAGCTCATCACTACAACTTCTCATAATGGGAGAGCAGGTAATATTTAGTTGGAAAGTTGGAAGTCTTTCCTTGTTGTTTGTTTAGCATTTATGAAGTTGCAGGTAGACAAAGCTAATTTGGACCAACTTCAAATTGCATGTTATTTCTTGTATCAAACTGAAATTTTCATTATGAATGAAATAGTTTTGTTTTTTTTTTTTCCGATGGTATTGAAGGAGAGACCATCTCTAGAGCTCCTGCTTTCATGTATAATTTTCTAATAGTAAATAAACTAAATCTTGCTGGACTAAAGTAGTGATAAATTAGTAAAGCTTTATAGCTGATAATCCATTGTATGGAGGAAAGAGGTTACAAAGAAATGCTGAAGCAGTCACTTATTTTTTGGTGAGTGTCCTGAAGGAATATGTAGCCAACATTTGTGACTTTAAATATATTGTGTACTGTTAGGCTTAAAGTGTTAAAAATGGCCTTAAAAATAGTTCTTAGAAGACAAAGAAGAGGAGGCTATCAGCTTTACTTGGGCAACGGCGTTGGCCTAGTCTGCGTGCCCACCTCAATGCTTTGATGACTTTTGTGTGGCAGGAGGACTAATGAGATCAAGAGACAGATCCAGTAACAAAAATCTCATTTATTTCCTTTCTTCTTTGATTGTTTACTGGAACTCCTAAGTTCATTTGTTTCCACTATTAGATATGATTATGATTGCTTTTCAGCCATCTAGTGATAACTGTTTAATTGGACATGGAGTGAAAGCAGGATATTAAATGCACATAAACAGATCTGAAATTTACAATAGCAATTAAATGATGTTGTAATACACATCGTGAGGTAGTCCACAAACTCATGTGATTTGTTCAAAGAGAGAAATACCTTGCAAGTTTATTTCATGAACAAGCAAGCCCATCCGGAAAATGTTACAGGATTTGATAGAGCCACAAGAAGTATTGGGCTCAACTGGGTGTGGTAACATTTGGCATTATGGTGCAGTGCATGTGTAATATTACCACACCTTTCCTGTTACATGAAACAGAGGTGTTCCTACTACTTACTAATATGTGAATGTTCTTTTTGTGTAAATGAGACACTTTTTTTTTTTTTGGCTTCAGATTTCACTCTTTGCAGGAGAGTGAGGGAACAGAAAGTTCAGGGTAATGCTTATTACAAATGGCATTCTTCCTTCTAAGATTCACTGCTTGGTGCTTTCATCAGTGTTCAATGATTGGAGACAAGATGGTGTTAGAGGAAGTAGTAGGTCTCCTGAGTCTGATGTGTCTTTCAGAACAGTTAAGTGTGCTTAAACCTGTTCTGAAGATGTAGAATGTAACTGTAAAATCTCACTAGCTGATTTAAAAAAATAAAAATAAAATGAAGGGAATCCTGCCTTCTGTTCCTCAGGGTGATTTTTTTTCTTCAACAGTTGTACTTCACATTTCCTCTGCAATTAGGACAGGAGTAGAAGTTGTGTCTCTACAACAACAACAAAACACAACTAAGTAACATACTTAATTCTCCTTTTTACGTGAGAATAAAGTGAGAGAACTTGAGGAAAGTGGAACTATCAAAGCAGTGTTGTCTCTTAGTCTAGAACAAATTTCTAAATAAAATTACTAAATTTGAAACAGTAGAGAATTAATACTGCAAAATGCGAAGACTTGGGGCTCTGGGACTGGAGGCATACAAGCAAGGGAGCAGCAGTTGTAATTTTGAGTTATGTAGGCCAGTGGAGTTACAATAAATAGGTGCAGGTGGATATAGATTGAGCCTTGAAGGTTCATTCTTTCCTGTTTCTTTCTTCAGGGTTTAGCTAATTAATTGCTAATCACTTTGTCCTATGTGGGACTGCATTTACAAACCACATCATAATGAATATTTAAGCATAAAAATGAGAAGAAATGACCGGAGACCTTAAACATTCCCAATGATACCTCTTGATGGCACCTCTGTGCCACAGCTTATTGGTTACACATTTATAACCAACTGTGTACATTTCAGGGATGATTGTTGAAAGGGAAAAATAAGTACTTTGGTCAGGAGAAATGTTAGGTGTACAGTCTTTCATTTAGTAGTATGGTGAGAACTACTAATGCTTATTAGAATATTGGCATTCAAAGATGTCTGTGGTTTTTGTTCCTCACAAAGCTATGTTCATGAGGGAAAAAAAGCAAGCACTAGGTTCACTAGATACATGTAGTTACCTGTATAATATAGTTTACTGCTTTTGTTACATTTTGGTTCTTCAGATTGTGCTGTGATTTACTTTCATTTCTGTAGGATTTAAGTAACTTCTAAAATAACTGTGGCTTCATAATAGATCTGTGCTGGAATATTTGCATTCAATTATGTGTGAGGAGATGAAAATTTGACAGATATTAGTATTTCAGACAGTTACATGCAGCGTTCCAGATGTGTTAGAGTAGGTAAGTATTTGCATAAGAGAGCATATTGAACTGCAATGGTTGCAGCAGTGTAAAAGCAGAAAATCATTAGATCCTATTTCTTAATGTACTCAAATAGCTAAGCTAAGCATATGTATTGATGCCACATGTATTTAGTTTTTGGCCCACACATCCAAATACCAATGCATTTATAGTAGACCCAAATAACTTCATGTTCAAGTCTAATAATTTTGATACTGCATCCTTGAATGGTTTTTGTTGAAGATCAATGTTTACGGGGAAAAAAAAAGGAATTTAGGCAGTTGAGTGTCAGTTACATTTCATGTTTTCCTTGGTAAGAGAGCTTACTTCATAAACTACACCTCCAAAGCTTCGTTTACTAAAAACTTGGTACATTAGAAGTGTATTCAAATAATTTCCAAAATCCCCAAATCCTTTCAGATGCATATACAACTTTTTGTACTGTATTTTGTGCTTGGTAGAGGGAATAAAAAGAAGAATTCCAGACAGAATTTATTAGAGAGTTGTCTGTTGAAATTGTTATTGTGCTGGTATTGTGCAGGATTGCTTGTCAGTATCAGCATATTCTTCTTATTGCACCTAGATTTAGGTTTGGAAGAAAATTTATTTCCTTTTTTTTTCCCTATGAGAGCAGACTGAAATCACTTGATCACTTAGTCACTGAATCAACTTCTGGAACTGCATTACAAGTGAATGCAGTGTAGCACTAAAGGTACTAGTGTGGTAGATGGATTGTTTGAATGCTGATGGTACTGGCAGTATTTGTTGATTTTTCTGCTGGCAGTGCTTGTCAGTACCATATTAGGCCCTGCATCTCTGCTAGCTACTTGTTTTTCAAAAAACACAATTGTTTGACTTCTGAACTCCTTTATTTTTTTTAGCTTAGGGAACTTTTTTAAAAAAAAGGCAGAGTTATTTTGAGGCACATTTGAAGTAACGTTTTGGAACACTTGTTCTGATATAGTTTTTCCAAAATCTTGACTTATTAAGTGCAAACTTGATCTCAATTTGATGCTTGCATACAAGCTATTGATTAAGCTTTTTCATTTCAGTGTAGCAAAGATATTTTGCTAGATAGCAATACTTGGTGTGCATCAAATTGGCTCTACGTATTCCTTTCTTTTTCTGGCCTATTCTGTGTGCAAGAAGCTGTTCTGTTCAGATATGTTATGGAACATCTCAGACTGTGTAAAAGCTATTATAAAGCTAATGAGTTTAGCCAATTCAGTGCAGCAAAAATAAGCTGCCACCTTTATATCTATTTTTAAGAACTGGGAATAACTTTTTTTATTGTGAGGTTGAACCTCACTCTTAGTCAAGACTTTTTACCCTTTTCAGTGCATGCAGCTCTTTTAACTACTACTATATGCTTTGAACCTTGGAGTGATCCTTTGTTGAATTAGATTTTTCTTTTAAGATGAGCAGCGTGTGGTTAACTTTAAAAATGAGAGTTCTTTTTAAGTCATTGAGTTACTGTGCTTTGGTTTGAGAAAATTCTCTAGTACTTACGCACAAGTCTGTGTTGTTCATTCCTGTATGCTTGTTTTCCAATTGGCAGTGCCCAAAAGTATAGCCTAGTAGAAGTGGTGGGCTGAGTTTGTATGTACTTTGTGTCTTGCAGAGATAGTTTGGTGACGATTTTTAACTGAAGGTGATTATAGCTCTGGAACACCTCTTGCTCTTGTGGGTAGAACAGATAGTGAAGTAAATGTCACAGTTTACTTGAAATTTCCTTTGTTACTATTTGAGGAGATGGCTAAACAGGTAAAAAAATAGCTGTTGGGAGGAAATTTATTTAATTAACAATAGAGCAGAAGACAGGTAGTAAGTTGCAAAAGTTGACAGTGCCCTGTGCAGTGGAGGATTCAAGGACATACTGGGAAGTTTCTTAAAAATGAAGTATTTTCATTTTGGTAAACTTTCAGAAGGGGGGGGTATGTTTTTATTGTTTAAAAGTTAAACAAACTACCAAAATACTACAGAACCCAACCAGCAAAATCAAAGCCTTCAAAGGAACTACTAGCAGTATTTGATCTCTTCATGAATATGTTGTTGGTAAAGTCACTTTTTTTCCCCCCCACTAGTAATAAACTTGATATAATGCAAAAAAACTTGGACAAATGCTGTGGCAATGGAGTCTGGCTTTTCCTCAAAGAATACAAATTGTAGGTCCAGAAATACCAGCGCACATGGACTACAGTGCAGCTTAGTAATCAGAGCAGCTGCTTAAACTGAATTTACAGCTGCTGTGATATACACAAGGGCTTTCTCCTCCTTTTCCCATTCTTTCCTGTTTATAGCAGCTTCCTGGGCAAGTTCTTTGTCCTATGGGCAAGAAGGAAATGAAGCAGGATGTGAATAGAGAGGAATTACATTGTATATAGTAATGAGAAAGCCAGTAGTATCATTTGACGTGGGTTCGGTTGGGAATTCCTGTTTAAAAAGGAGCAGGAATTCAGGATTCAGGTGCTTGTAATGGACTATGAGGAATGTGAAGTGTTGTTAAAGGAGGAAGTAAGCAAGAAGTGTTGTATTATCATAATGCTGTAATATTTTATGTGCTTAAATTACCCATGAATAGTTACATACTATTAACTTTTTACCGTGAATTTGTGAAACAATTGTTTTTAAATGTTAACTGATGGGATTACTGCTTATCTCAAGTTATTCAGGAATTAGCTTGAATCTCAGAGCACTGTAAACTAACGTTAATGGAGTTGGGAAGCCTATCTTATGTGCCCAGGCTTTTTCTGAAGTTCAAATATGAACGCATAGGTTAGGAATTAAAAAGGTCAGAGTTAAATAGTAATCAGTTTACAGATGGAACTTCATCAAAGCATACTGATGTACTTCCACCTCTGTTATTTGGGAATGGTTCTACTGTGCTGTAAATAAATTAGACAATGAAAGTGCAACTGTACATGAAAATCAGAGAATGACATTTCTGAGGACCAGTGTACAATATGATTACTATGCCTCAGTTTTCTTTTCCCTCCTATTTGAGAGCAATGCTGAGGCATTCAGTGCTCCAGCTCAATTTTTAAGCTTTCTACCCCTCTGCTGTTAATCACAGAGCTTGGTGACCTTCTGACTTCCACGTGAAAGTTCTGTCCTCTTTTCCTGGTATTGCTCACTTCTGAATGGTCAGTCTCCTTTTGGATGTGGGAAGAAAGTACAGTAATTGATGTCTTCAGCAAGCTAGGAAAGGATTAATCTCCTTTCATCTTGTAGTGCTGTGGCGGTTTTATAGGTGGCTGAAAGAAGAATGCTGGAGGACTGATTGTGAAAACTGTGATACCTTAAACTACTTCTTGGGGAGGAAAACTTTTGGTTTCTGTTCTTACATGAGACCAAAAGTGGTAGTTAAAAGACAGTGTGATTTCATTGTTAGTGTAAGAGACTGTCAATCTGTGTGTCAGTGTGATTCTGCAGGCACATAACTGCTTTGCTTCTGCCTCCAGCTAGTATCACTTGGACCTGTTAAATGTGATGCTTATCTTGAGTAGCTACAGGCAGTGCTGTAGCTTGTGTACTGTAAGGAGTTTGGAGAAGTGAGCTGGAGATGTCTAGGGGGAAAAAGGGTGTGAGGTATCTTGCTTTCATATTCAGTATTTTGCCCAGAGGAGTTTGAGTGACACATGCAATATAAATGTAGAGATGGAGTAGATTATCTGCTGGAAGTTCTGGGAGAGATTGACAGTGTTTAAATGAAAGGTGGGAAAAGGTATTTTTGGTAGAAATGACAGCTGAAACATACTCTGAGTTCCTGAACTTAGTGCTTACGTAGCTGTCTCTGAAATCATGGTTGGATATTTTTCCTCTTGGCGGTCTCGCTGAATAATCTTCATTTTAGAAAGTCTGATCAGACTAGGGACATCTTATTTTTAATTTCAATATTGGAGTATTTTACTTCTGACTCATACTAAATTTACGCATTGATAATATGTAAGAGGTGTAGCTGGAAGGAACATGTTTGAGATGCAGTTAGAAAGGTAGGAGACAGGCGTTAGCATCAGGAGTAGTAAGAGAAAAATATTTTAGCTGTGTGTCCGGATCTGACTGGGAAGGAGTAGTGTTTGTTTTTTTTTTTAAGCACTCCATATGCTGCTGTGTTTTTGATAAGTGACCAAAACAGTTTATATAATGCACCAGTGTTTTAGCTTTGGCTAATTAGTGCTTTTACAGTGTCAAGGATCCTTTTCTTGTTTCTTACAACTTCCCAGTAAGCTGGGAATGGGTGGAGGCTGAGAGGGGACACAGCCAGCACAGCTAACCTACTCTCACCAAGGAAGTATTCCATGCTGTGTTATATCGTACTCAGCCATGAAACTGGTTGGGAATTTTGTTGAAGTAGCAGTTGCTTAGAGTCTATCTGGATATTGGTCTGAATGTGGTGAGTTGCATCTTTTGTATCCATTGGGGTTCTATTTTATTTTATTTTTTCTTCACTCATTAAACTCTTTAAGAAAACTCATGAATTTTGTTTTACTTTTGGCCATGTAACACTGATTCTATTGGGGTGTGTGGGTGGAAATGAGTGGGTCTTGCATGCCAGCCAGGGTCAATCCACTGGTGAGAATACATCTGAATGTTTATTTTTCATCAAAGTTTTTAAGAGTGAACCTGTTGTTCTTCCTTCCTACGTTTTTAATGTTAAAACACGTGAGATATAGACTTCTTTATTCTAAGACAGTAGGTAATTTTTTTTTCTTTTATTTGTGTGTGTTTTTGTTTTGATAGAATATCCAAATAAAAACTTTGGCAGATGATGTGGTAAGGTCTTTGGAACATCTTAATTTGCAATGATAACTCACACTGCATGCTGTCTTACTCCAAATGTTGTGGACAATATAACACATTCTTATAAGGATGTAAAGCATTACATTTTAGAAAATTGAGTCACTGTACTTCAATGCCTTCATTTGTAACAACTTGAGAAATAATTGAAGAAGCTTCTCCGAATTGGTATCATTGAGCATATTCAAAATATTTTGTTAATACTATGTATGTGTTGAAACTGTTGGTGTTATTTCCTTTGGCCTTCTTCTCAGTGGTAAAGATCTACAGCAGTTCTTCAAAATTAGCCAAATGAGCCAAATGGAATTACTTTGGCTAATGAAAATGCGTTACAAGCACCAACTTTGTATTTAGAAGCATTAAGTTGGTAAACTTGAATACTTCCATATGCTTGATATTATTTCATTATTTCGAAATAGATTGTAGTAAAATTACCAACTTCTGTTTTCTCTATACGGTAGTTAAGCCATGCTGGCCATTTAGTTATATTTAGCCATATTACTTATCTGTGAGATTCTTTTGTCTTTGAAGTGGTCTTACATTGCAGTCCAATTAAACAAATTTATTGTTAATGAAACAGATCACATTACAATGAAAAGTGATCTTAAGTGACGTTTTGACTGCTGAAAGGGCATTTATTAAAGAAGGAGGAATAGAACTGCATTTGATGTTGGTTGGTTAATTTGGGTCCTGTCATTCCAGCATTATGTAATATCTTGTGGCCTTTTCAGTAGGATATGCCCCTAATTTCAATTTCCAAGATCCATAAGTAAACTATTATTATAGGAGAAAAATGTGTTTAGAGTATATTTGTTGTCTTTTTAAAGACTTATAATATCCTTTTAAGTAATGTGTTTCTGTCCACAAATTTAAGACTTATTAGAGGGAGGGAGGAGAAAAAAATCCACAAACATAACTCCCTAAGAATTCAGGGGGTGGGCAGCTTATCTAGGGATACTCACTGTTCACAAATTTAAAACAGACATCCAAATTCTCAAAATAAAACACAGAAAAACAAACAAACAAGAACCCCAGACAAGCAGAAACAACAAAAGCTACCACAGTAGAATGAAAGAGGAAAAAATAAACAATTACTGTAGTTTGGATTCCAAAGTACTTACTCAAAATTCTCTCTACAATTCGGCTTAATCTAAAATTAATCCAGATTTCCTCCAAGCAAAATACTCCTTTGAATTTTTTGCATCTCACAGATATTCTGTAATTTCAGACAACATAAATTTTGTTTTGTATATCTTGATAGATATTGTGATAAGTGCTATGAACAATACTGGTAACTCTATATAAGCTGCTGTTACATGAAAGCACATCTTAATAGGCTGTTCCATGCCTAGAACAAATATGCTAGTATTTGTTGATGGAAACAGTTAATTTACCAAATCTTATGTAGACCTAACATTCCCAGTGTATATGTATGTATGTTCATGCATATATATTTACCCATCTACTTAGCTTCTGTCTATTACAGCAGTTTTACTGAAATAATTTCTAACTCTTGATCCATCTCTGTTTACAGTAGGAATTTTAAATAATACAGTGACAATTGGCCTTGTAGGGAAGGTGTACTTCTCAGTTGTTTCCAATATTAACAAATTAACTGGATAAGCATGCTTAATAAAAATATAAAAAGGAATGGGTTTGGGTGTATGGTATATAACAAATCAGCCTTAACCAGTGTCATTCTATGGTATGCTTTTACTAATGTCTCTCACACGTATTTAACTATGAATGGCTGCTTTTATGTGAGTAATTTGTTACATTGCTTTTGAAAATTGCCCATTAGTTTCAGGAATCTGTGCTCAAAAGCACTTCAAGGAATTGTGAAATAGCATTAATTCCTCTTCAAACTTTTATTTTACGTCAGCAGGATTGTTTTTATAAGTCTGATGAACTTGTGGATACTTTCTTCCCAGCGTTAGCTTTTTCAGTTGTCCTCCAATGCTTTAGAACTCTAAAGGTGAGGTAACACTGGACGTGACCTTTGTGGTTCCATATTTTCTCACTTGTCAGGATAACTAGGGAGTAAAAGATCAACTCAAGATTTTGGAATTTGATGTAGGTAGTATACTTTCGAAACTATGAGTAATAGTCATGTGCCATTTGCTCAAGTTGTCTGAGTTTTACCTCTGCTGCTGAAATTATTTAAAAATGTATTACTACCGTGTAATAGAATTAACATCTCTGCTTTATATTTGTTGATCTCTGCTTATTTTCAAATGGGTATCTTTGCAGCGTGACAGAATAACGAGCTTCAGGAAATCAACAGTGAGAAAAGAGAAACCGTTAATTCAGCACCATGTTGACACACAACCTACTATTAGTGAAATTCCACTCGCCCAGGCGCTTCTGGATGAACGGTGCATGAACTTATCTGAAAAGGAGGTTATGGATCTCTTTGAGAAGATGATGGTAAGATGTTTAATGAGTGTTTTTTGAGTTCAATACATAGTAGTAACTTCCAAATGTTGATTTGGAAGTACTGGCACATAAACAATTGAGTGACTTAGAATGCCCAAATAATTTAAACGTAAAGAATACCAGCAACTTCTTCAGAGGAAGCAAAAGAAAAAGCCAGAAATGAAATTAAAAACAAGCTGTTGCTATTGGTTATTCCATTAAGATAACTGATATATATATTAACAGTAGTTAGGCATTACTCTTGAGAGCTGGTTTTTAATAAATTGATTATTAAGTAGAAACATACGCTTAGGGGGAGATTTAGGTTAAATATTATGAAGAAATTCTTTAGTCTAAGGAGTAAAAAATAGGAGTGAGGCACTGGCATAGGCTGCCCAGAAAAGTGGATGTCCTGTCCCTGGAGGTGTTAAAAGCCAGGCTGGATGGGTGTGGACAACCTGATCTGGGGGGATACAACCAGTCCATGGCAGGGTTAACAAATGCGTGGGCTTTAAGATCTCTGAAAACCTAAGCTATTCTATGAGACCATCTATGATTTATGATGCTGCGTTTTTAGTTTTTTTTTTATGGTTGTTTTAAATGTGTTACATGAAATACTTCCACATCTACCCTTGTTTCAAGTTAGTAGTCTTTATATCTCAGCCTCCTTGTTAGATATAGCAGGGATATTGTCAGCGTTAATAAGTTTTTTTATTTTTATAAGAAACAACAGGAATGTGGTAGGCTTATTGAATACTTGTGTTCAGTATTCTAGTTTAATTTTTGAGCCAAAAACGGCAACTGCTGCTAATGCAGTCGTGATTTTGGCTAACTCTTGAGAACACCAGATGCTTGAAGGAACAGAATTAGTTGAGAAAATCAGGTAGATCAGAATTAAACAGATTAAAATACAGATATGCTTGAAGAAGTCACTTTGTTTAAAAATGAGCAGTTTTAAATAGGAAAAGGAGTATAACAGTAGCAAGAAAACCGACAACAACAAAAAGAAATTAAAATCCTGGTGTCGTATGGTCATTCTCTACAGGAGGACATGAATCTTAATGAAGAACGGAAAGCTCCTCTAAGAGAGAAGGATTTATCCACGAAACGTGAGATGGTTGTCCAGTACATTTCTGCCACTGCTAAATCCGTAAGTAGTTGTCTCTCCAGGACAGGTGGAACTAATAACTTCAATTTTTTTTGTCTGGATTTACCTTCTAAGAAAGGGGAGGCTGCAAAATCTCTACTGTTTGCAGCTGTGTCTACGACTGTATCTGCAACATTTGCATTTTGTTTTCTGAGCAGCGTGAAGACTAAATGCTGTTCTGTAAACCACAAGAAATTGTGAATCTACTCATCTAAAGTAGTGGATAGGTAATATTTCTGTGCAATTGGTTATATGAATCTTTGGAATGAAAAGGACTTGGAAAGGGCAGCATGACTTCATAGTTTCAGTAATGACATCTGTACAGTTTTCAGTGCTGAAGAGTAAAAATATTGAAAGGATTTAAAATGAAAATAAAGTCAGTATTTTAGCTTAATTTGAATATGTTGAGTAGTGTAACTGGCTTGGAGATGGTACTAAATGCTGTGCTAAGAAATATCCTGAAGGTATTTTATGTTGCTCCTTTAGTGAAAAGATTGTTGTAAAATACAATTTGAAAATGTTTTTGACTAGAAAATTATATATTCAGACCTTCTAATTGTGTTGGTGATTCTATATGAAGAATTTTTGAAGTTGATCTACTTCAGGGTAATGAAAATGTATGGTTCAACATTTGCTGGGATGAAGAGACCTAATTTCAAATACTGCAGAGCTGCAGTTTATTTTCTGCAATAGTGGGAATATTACCACTAAATAGATATAAAATGAAACTGTAAATGCCTTTTCTCTGCTTAAAAAATTGACTATGGCAAATATTGTTATTTTTACATAATCAGAGAATGTATCACAAAACTACACAGATGTTGTATGAAACACAAATGCAAATAGATGTTTTGATTTCACTACAAATTGCCTGCACCCTGATTTGTGCCTCTATTTGCTGTATATAAAACTTTAAAGAAGCTTGTACTGAATTCTAAGGAATTGAATAAATTGCAGTACTGCTACAGCTTATCTGCACTGGGAGCAAGTGGTAGAGGAGGGTTGCTTTTCGTATTCAAGGAGCAGTAGCGTCTTCACGTGATGAGATCTGTTGTCAGCATATTTCTTGATTTAGATAAATATGTATGGTTTTATTTAGAAACTAGGATAATATATCATTCTTTTTTCAACTCTTAGCCTTTTATTGAAATAGTATCTTACTAGAAATTAAGCCTAAGTAGAATAATTCTTCAGATACCTAACAGCTGCAGCACTTCTTTCTATGTAGCTGAGTCTCCTTTCAAGAAACAGATAACATTATATTAAATATCTGCTTCTTGATTCTATAAGCAAAAAGCTCATTTAATCAACTGTGTGGAGTTGAATTTCAAGAAAAAAATTGAAACTAGAATCTAATGCAATTGTTAAACCTAATTGCTTTGCATTAAAGAGTATGAAGTTATATGAAGAAAAACTTTTGCAAATGATGACCTATGCTTCTGGCAGTGGTGATCTTCCTGCATGTAATCATTTTAAACAAAATCAGCAGTCTTTTACTCTGTCATGTGAGTAATCAACTGCTTCAAGCATTGTATTGCTAAAAATACAAGTTACTTGAAAACTATTTGTGCTTATGCAGTGAATCTTAGAATATTTTCAATTAATGTGGTTTGCCTAGACAATCTCTGAGAACTATTGCTTGTGTTGTAACGTTTTGTCTTTGTTTGCTAATGAATGTTATTTCTCAATTTTTTCTTAATAAACAAGAGTGTTTTTGTTGAACTACTAGTAATTTTCACAATGGAAGTACCTGCAGTTCTGTCCCAAAACTAGTTAGGAGATGGTGCTTTCTTGTTTGTAATGGTGTTGGAATGTAGACTCTTGATTACTATGATACAGTAGTAGAGTAAGAAAAGCATGGCTACCATTGCATGTCTAGCTGCTGAAAGTTTTAACAGACTACATTACTACCATCATGTGAGCTGCAGCATGGAAGGTAAGGTAACAGAATCGAGAACATGTTAGCTCACTGATGATTGAAGTAGAAGGGGAAGAGAGGAGAAAACCCACCAAACTAAAAATCCCAAATAAGTGAACATATGCTTTGATCTTAAGTCAGCTCCAGTGTGAATGTTTTATAGATATGCAATATATTTTTTTCTAATAGAAAAAGGGCTTGTATCTGACTTTATATGCTCCTTGCAATTGCAAGGAGGACAAGAGTTGAATGAAGTGTTTAAGGTTGTTTGGAGACATGAATGACACTTCTTGTCACTTCATACCCTAAAAATAGCTAATGTCTTAATTGAACTACAACTCAAATGTAAAAATATTGATTGGGATCTTATAATAATGCAAGGCTTTGTTTTCATTTTTAATTACATCTTCTGTTTAGTTAAATTGTTATGCGACTTAGTTGAATTCAAGCCCTAACCAGTTTATACCACATCTTTATTTGGCAAACTTTTATTTTCCTCAGACCACCTTCAGCTTTGTCTTCTGTGAAATTGCTGACTAAACAAAAAATGATATTTCTTAATTTTTCCTCCCTTTCTTTGGTCACATAACTATACATTTTTCATCTTTTCTGTACTGAAGATACTTTGGCTTTTTCTTCTGCTTAGAGCTCATGGCTTGTGAAGCACACTGGACAATTGACGTGGCTTTTCCAGTTCCATTCCATGTTTGTTTTAATTAAAGCTTTTGAGCTCTCCACTCATCTGAAATATGACTCTCATTTACTCCTATTGTCTTGACCAAACTTAAAAGTCAGTGCTTCATATCCTTTGCCTTGTATGCCATCTGCAGCACGTTGACCATGCTTTTCTGAAACACTCTGCTGTCCTCAGAGTTCTGAGTGAGAAAGAAACTTGATTTCTTCCGTGGATGAAAAAGGCTTTCCTTTTCCTTGGAGGACAGAGGAGGCAGGAAAGCTAATAGGCTGGATCCTTTGATGTCAAGTACTTAATCTGTGGTTGTGATTTCTTCTATCATTTGAAAATTGTACTTGGGAAATGGTGAAGGCTCAGAATTCTGTTTCAGAACTGAACTTATTGACGTCTTGTGTTGTACTGAATGAGTTGAACATTGAGAGAATTCTGTAAATTAGGAAGAAAGATTTCCTGTCTGGTGATGACAGTTCATCTTGTGCTTCTGGAGGAAGCTTCATCAGCACGAGGAGAGAAGAGGTGATTGTGAAAGACTTGCAAGGACTGTCTTCTGAAAGGGTTCCTAAATGAGTAGTGGAAAATATGAGTAGAAAATGAAGCAGATAGAGGCTGAACAGATACCATCAAATTCAGATCATAGCAAACGAGGACGAGAAAAGTCCTACAGTATTTAGGGAGAAATCCATAGTGCTAGACTTTACAGGAACATGGTCATTTGCACAAAGTGGTAGAACAGGGCCAAGGTTTGCTGATTTTCTGCCATGTGTTTAGTCTGTGTAAAGTCAACTTCTTGTTCATGAATATGCAGAAATGCTGTTTGATGGTGAAAAACAGAAAATGTCAGTTTGTAAATCACTGGTTAATTATCCGTGTAATTAAAAGTATCCATACTGAGCATTTGAGGAAAAAAGCTACATGAGTTTTTCTGAAATACAAGTTAGATTTATAACTGTAGGCTGTTTTTGATTATGAAAACTTAATTAAACTCAATGACATCATCTAAGTAGTTCAAAAGTAGCACTGTAAATGAAGTGTTGTATGTACAAGGAAGTTAGCATGACATTTTTTCTGTTACTTTCTTGGTGTCATATGTAAAATATCTGACCTGATCATTTGAACAATATGGCATATCTCTTAATCTCTCAAGATGTTGATGTCAAGCTAGGTATTTAGCTATTTGCTTATGAATGTGTAAAATACTGATGATTCATCAGTGGAACATAATTTCAAATCATTTTTCCTACAGAAGAACTACTGTTTTCCTGTTGAGGAACTGTAACTCTTAAACATTTTGATTAAACAACAACAACAAAAGAAAATAGTGTACTAATAAGTAATAAGTAAGCACTGAAAAAGAAATTGTGTGATGCTACATCCTACTAAGTATTCTGCTGTGTTTATTTATGTATTATTATTATTATCTTTTTCACACAATAACTTCTCTTGGCTGACCACTGCATGCAGATAGTCGGAAGTAAAGTTCCGGTGAGTATAAACATGACAGTTTTGTTTCCTTCTTACATTTTGATTGTTAGAGTCTAGGTTAGAATAATCTGGACTTCTGTCATGGATTTAAAAGTTTAGTGGGCATTAGTGTATCCTTCTTTCATCAAAATAATTATCGAGTACCAAAATCAGATTTACTTTACCATTATCAATTCATTTATTGCACTTAGAGGGATCCTTTTTGAGTTTTTAAGGATCTGTTTCCAGAGACTTGAAACTGAAAATTCATGTTGTTCATCATGAGCAACAAATACAATTTAGCCTTACCTTGCTTCTTATTGAGGGCAGTCAGTGGAAATTTTAAGTTAGTTGTTGGCATATTTCAGTCTGTTTAGATGTGGATTTTTGTGATGTTCTAATTGTTAGCAGTCACAGGTGGTTGTAAAAATGTCAGCTGCTGGATATCAGTGTAAATAGGATTAACATAGAGGGTAAGTAGTTTAAGATGAGATCACTTGCAGTGTAGCTTTTCTCCTAATAGGTTCTCTGTTACATATTATATTAAGTCATTGTTGAATTTAGTAAGGTTTAGCTTTCTTGAGCAGGAACTTGAAATTTCATTTACGGGATAAATCCAGGAAAAAGGATACAAAAGACTTTCTGGGAATGATTACATTTTAAATGATCCCTGAAAGTAGAAATGGAAAGATTTTACTTTTAATTGTAGCCAAATCAAGCTTTTCAAGTGTAGCAAGGTTTAGTACTTAGATTGTATTCAGTACTTCTGTTTTACAGTTAACAGGAAAAGCCTCTGAAAAACCAAACAGTCTCTGACAGAAAACTGCCTAATAGTTTTCTCAGAATTTTTTATTAATCTCCAACCAGTTTCAAGTAATTCGTGCTCCCATGTCATTTCCTTAGAACACGAATAGTTAGGAAGAGCTTCTTTGTGAAGGAATTTAATGAAGGAAAACGGTTAATGAAGTATAGAGTATAGGAGGATGTTTTCATCTTCATGTCTGTTCTTGCTCTTTGTCAGACCTCCAATTAATAGTCATGCATTAAAAGCATGTTTTTGCACAAATACTTTGCAAAATAGAAAATAACAAATGCACCTCTTAGTGTATGGCTTCTGTATCTTATTGTTTAAATAATGCATAATGCATGTATCTTGTGCATCTTCTCAGCGTGGCTTTGTTTTGTTTGTTTTTTTATTGGATTAATCTGCTGGAAGCTGAGTGCATCTGTGAGCGTTAATGTTGTACTCTCAGAACTAGAATGATAACATTAAAAAATAACAGCTGTTATTTTTAACTTACTGTTATTACTTATTTTAACTTACTGTTCTGTAAGGGCCTTGAGGCAGACAAAGCCTCCTGGGTTGACAGACAGCTATCTTGTTCACTTCATTTTTTTGTTGTGTGTGTCACATACAGTTATTTTCCTGAAGATTTACAGTTCTTATGTGTAGGAATGAGAACTTTAGACTGTTGATAGTATTACTATTGCAGAGATTGCAGTAGTAATTCTCTGCAACTGCTAGACTTGCAGAGAAAGAGGTTTGCCTGTTTTGTAGGGAATGCAGAGGTAAGAGACTTAAGCTTAAGGGACATTGCGTGCTGCTGCCACTTTCCATTTTAACTGACTGTTTAGCTACCTTTCTTGTCTTTTCAGGATGATGATAATTCCATTGAGTGGTGGCTGTAAATATGTTTGTCTGTGAGATGCTTAATCTGGATGCTCTGATGTAGAGTTACATTGTTGGTGCTGTTTGTAGTAGGTTTTCATGCTTTTCTAAAATATGAGAGATGAGATGGTTTAGCATGAGATGAAGTCTCTATTTCCTAATATAGGAGCTCATGCAATGTTTACTCATGCCTGAACAAATAAACGGGGCTACCACACAAAACTTACATCATCAGGCTTTGTTGTATGCTAATTAAAATTTAATTGTTTTCTTGCCATATCAATGGACAGTATGTAAAACTCCAGTAATTTGTTGTGAGATATGGAGAGAGGGGGAAGTATAAGCTACTACTGCTATTATATTAATATTATGCAGGTACCAGTTGGTTCTGTAACAGGTATGGTAAATTGAAAAAGGTGACCATTACGACTTTGTGATATTCCTGATCTGCTTAATCACTTAAATAGTGTCAGTGTAAGCAGAGTAGTTAAAACATCTTGAGTTCTTGAGCTGAACACAGCTGTAGTTTGAGATCTAATGAGATCTTAATTATCTGGTGTCCCAGAGAGGAGCAACTTGTGCAGTCTCTTCTGGTCTCATCCTTTAACTGTTAAAGCCCATCCATTTGATGTGGATATGTTCAACGGTTCTTCACCACTCAGCGACAGAATACCTGCTTATTTCTCAAGAAGCTTAAAATGCTTTTGAGTTCCTGTTTTGTTGGACAGTAGTTCTCAGGCTTGTTCACTGGCCTCCTCTGGTGACACATCTGAGTAGCGTATAAAGCTGGGCACCTGCAAAGACCCCTGTAGTATTTAATGTTACTGGTTGAGGAGTTTTTGTCTAGCTTTGAGATCACTTGTCAAAATAGAAGAAGAGAAGCTGCAAATAAAAATTTTAAATCTTTAATTATATTGCTTGGTTTTCCAAAGAATAAAAAATTGTGCAGAGACAAAGACATGCCTACATTTTTCTTCACTGTGTTCTGTATTGTAAGCTGTCTGTCCTGTCACTGTTATCTTTTAAAGCCTGGAATATATATAGAGTACACAGTTGAATTGATTAGGTTTACATTCCTTGAGAAAGCAAACTAGGTTTTCTTTTATACGTTTGTTTTCTGTGATACCTCCAGGAATTCCTTTTAGCATGTTTCTTTTCTTTCCAAGTTCATAATTTCTAACTTCTTCAGGGAAGAATTTTACGTATGTGACCTAAGCTTTCGTTTGAGTGATTGTGAATGATTCATGATTCATAATAATGAAGCAATTACGTACCTTAGTTGTAATACTGAGGTGAGTGACTGTGAAGTAAATCAGTGTGAAAATCAAAGGGGTTAGAAATTAATCTCTTCAAGCTTCTAGTGTGGGACCAAGCCATCCCAGTCCCTTTGTACTTCATTTTTGACTTTGATCTTATCAGAAACTCATACATGGAGCCTATTACTTAACTGAGCCTTTGTACTCTTTTTTTCCAAGACTGCATTCAAAATAACTGAGAAATATGTATATTAAAACCTGAGCCATGGCAACCTGAGGCATAGCATTACTTAGAATGTGCAAATCAAACTCTTCTTGAATAAGGAAATAGAAGAAATAGTTCCTGGTTGTAGTGCTTCATTTAGCACGTCTAGAGCAAAGATGGGTTGAGTGAGACTGAGAAAATGCTTGCAGAAAATAATCATGTTAAGAAGCTGAGAATTTTCTAGCATAATTTGCACTGTTTGAATGAAAGGCTTTGAATGGATTTTGAACCACCTGTTCTGAAGAGGACAGAGGGATAAAAGGGAAGAAGAGAGATTTCTTACTGTTATGCAGTTAAAGATGCTTAGTCCTGCCAACAATGGAGAATACCTGTTCCATAAAACATGATAAGATGTAAGGGATTCTGCTGTCAATTCCTTTACTTAATCTGTTGCTAATTTGTACCTCTTTATGAGGGAAATTTCCAGTTTTCTGGGGAGAACGGAGCTGCATAGAGGAGAAGAACCTAACTGATGTCCCAAGTACCTGTCAAAAGAAAAGCAAACAGAGGCAGCAAGATCACATCCTGGTTTGGATATGAAAGAATCTTGAATTCCTCATCTGTATAGGAACTTTATTTGCAGTTTTCAGCAGAATGCAGTGGGAAGGTTTGGTGCAGGAAATAATCTTTTGAAAACCAGATACGTCGTCCTCTTTCAGAGAGCTTTTTTAAAGGTCTAATTTAATATATAACGGCATCTGACTGGAGCTTGCATTATTTTTTTCTTTGTATATTTGTGTGACTTACAGCAGTGCTTCTGTGGTGTGGTTCTTATTTATACACTCAGGATTTGGGGAACATCTGTTTTCTGAGATGAAAAAATTGTGTATAATCTTCTCTAGGTTTCCATGCAGTGGAATAGACAGCATAAATTTATTCCTGTTTACTAGTTCTTTACACTGTGGTCTTTCAGAGTAATGGTTTTTCTGTGCTATTATGTTTTTTAATATGTAGTGCTAATAATACTTCTCTAATTTGAAGCCAGGTTTGTCTTTCATGTAGCAGCAGCATCTTGTTTAGAAAATTGGTAGTGGCAGACTGTAGTTCTTTTATATTCCTTTTCTTATCTTTTTCTCTATTCTGGTCCTTTCATGCATAACTGGCACATTTTGTTTAGCTAAAGGCACTTTGCATGTCTGCAGCAAACTTCTTCAAAAGCTGACTCAAAGTTGAGGACACTCTTGGCTTAAGATGTTCACAGTCTCTGCCTGACATTTTTGTTAAAATGTTTTGTGAACATTTTGGTAACTTGGTTATATGCATTAATATTGTAATATAGGTAGGTCAAAATTTCGCTGTGTTTTAGAATTTCAGTGACGTAAAACAAACTTGACATTTTTAGTTCTGTGGAGGGGTCTTAGGTAGAAGATTACAGCAGTCAAAGATCCCGATAGGAAATAAAACCACACAAATGTAAATGCTGTTTTAGGTCTGAAACTTTAAATGCTGCCTTTACACCCATGACACATCTTTATCAGGTTCTCTTTGGCTGAGCTTAGAGAGATCAGGGGCTTCAGGGACTGCATTTACTCTTAACCACTTTTCTTAGATAAATCAATTATTCTGCAAATGATCAGAGCTGTACAAAAGATTAGTTACAGTATTTGGTAAATTATTTTGCGCACTGTTTGAATGCTAACTGATTAACATATACTTTAATGCTGAAATAGCTTTGTAAATTGTTAGTCTTCTGTAATAGTGCTACAGCAGGGAGGTGAGCTCTGTGTCAATTCTTCTACATCATCTATAATGTTTTGAAATAAATACTACATGAGATTGTGTCCTAAGCAGTCAAACATACCAATACAGCTATAAGATAGGAATACATTTTTATATCCAAGAATGTAGTACATGGACTTTGCTCAAGAAAGTGAGAAATATTCTAGAAAGATATTTACCTTTTATGATGCAAAAGGTAACATGTTCTACACTTTTCCAGTCAGGTTTCTTAAATAGTTGTACAGAGAAAAGAACAATTTTTGAAATTCATGCAAAAATATTGACCTTATATATTGCCACCTACTTAAATGTTACCATGATTTATGTAACATTAATGAGCATTCTGTCTTCTGTGATAGGGTGGACTCAAAAATAGCAAACATGAATGCACACTGTCATCTCAAGAGTATATTCATGAGTTACGATCTGGAATAGCTGAAGAAAAGCTTCTTAACTGCCTTGAATCGTTGAGAGTGTCTTTAACCAGTAACCCAGTTAGGTAAGTAATAATTTCTGTTGTGGTTTTTGTCATAATGTGTAAAGAATTGGCAACTGGACAGACTTGGTATATTACTATTTGATTTTTTTGTTATTAGCTGATAGACCTTTGTCATGTGTAAGAGAGCTTAGGTTATTAATGATGCTGAAGCCATTCAAGTTATTGATAGCCAACAAGTTATGTGATGTTGGGAAATCCTGAGAAGTTGTGGAAAAATTTTCCTATTTGCACGAGAAACTTCAAATGAAAATTTGATTCTTTGCCCAGAAGTTTTTTTCAGGTAATAATAATACTTCTGTAGGGTTGGTTTTATTTTTTTTTAAATGTTATATTCCATTGTTGTGTACTGCATATCTCTGTTGCCTTTTGGTTGTTTTATTTATGCCTTCTTGTACCTGTGTTTGTTATAATTGTCCTAATTAATCCATATAAATCCTGATAACTTGTTACAGCTTTAATTACAGACTGTATTAAAGCTTCTCCAAAGGAAAGATCTCATGGTTAAGCTTTGAGTTTTGTGTTAATTTGAGAAGCAATTAAATTATTTTTTTTCCTGCTTTTCAGTTTACCACTTTTTCTGAATATGGCATTATAACATATGCTTCTTCAGAATATATTGGAGGAACTCTGTATGGGAAAGCATAACATACACCTTTATGTAGAAACTTGCTCTATGCTACTTCACAGTTCCTTGCATTGTTCCAAGAATGATTGCCTAAATCATTCCTGTGATACATTGCATCCTGTGACAAAGAGTAATGAAAAGAGTACAACTGCTCTATATTAAGAAATGAATAATTGCCTAGGAGGTATCTTGACAATCAGCTGCTGTAAAAAGCAGTTTCAGTTAGTAAGCCTGATAGCAGAACTCTCTCTCTGCTATGATGGATCTTGAGAATGAATTTTGTATTGATTGTAATAAATTTTGTTCCTACTCAGGATGTGAATGGTACAACAGTGGTATTTGGGCTAGATCCAACTGGTTTTCTAAATCTGTTTAGTTAAAACATGAAACTTTGTTCTTAATGCGAACTACCTAGACTGAGTCTGTTTTATTTGAAACAGAAGTTTTGACTGAAGTTGTTAAAAGTACTGTATGTCCCTAATGAGATGTTGATAAAAACTTTGTCATATTTCTGTTATTGAAGAAGCATAGTTTAAACTCTATTAGCAAAGTTACGTGATACAAGATTATTATTATTGATTTTTAGTTTCTGAATAAAAGCCATCCCAATTCATCAGTTTTATTGTAACTTTCAATGTCTTAAAGTATGGTTTAGGACTTTATGGGGAACTGAATGTTTTCAAGTGATTTTTGGGGGAAAGAGAGGGTACATTGAGATATGGGCAGATTTAACTTTGAGGATTAAGAGAATTTGTGTGAATGGAGGATCTCTTTTTCCATTAGTTGCAACATGCGAAAGCACTATGCCTGAAGAGACGTACTAGCAGTATTGGAGGTACAGAGGCATAGCTTTGCAAACTTAATGTTGATTAATAAATAATGAAAAACATTTTTCCTCCTTTTTTCAGCTGGGTTAACAATTTTGGACACGAAGGCCTTGGACTACTTTTGGATGCCTTGGAAAGGCTTTTGGATAAGAAACAGTAAGGAATTGAATCATTTGATGGGATGGCTGGGGTTAGCTAATGAAGATTGTACTTACGTTAGTTTTCTCCTCCGATCCAAGACAGGAAAATATCGACAAGAAGAATCAACATAAACTCATCCAATGTCTGAAAGCTTTTATGAACAACAAAGTAAGAAGTATTTTTAATTCATAAGTTTTTAGTAATAGTTTTTTGATTTCAAGATGAATGTAGCACGTTGAATCTTTGAAAAGAAGGAAATCTCGTATATCCATTGTCAGACTTTTTAGGAATGTAGATCTCAAGTTAGTATGACTTTCTATTGTTGATATTGTCTTGTTCATAAATCCTCCTGTTAAAGATAAGTTGTCTTTATTTTTGTTAATAGTTTAGAAATGAAAATATTTGACAAATGTGATGATGTTTGCACTGAAAGTGGATAAGGAAATTAATTTCCATGTGGAAGGAAGAAAAAATACTTTGGAATTGCATTAAATTCATGTTTTTGCTAATAAAAAGCTCTTTGCACTTGATCTGAGTTCAGTATAATAATATTTTAGCTACTATTTTAAAGTTGGAATGCAGTGGGTAAAGAATAAAGCATTGGTCTAGAGTAAGTTGAATTTATTTCTAATGTGTTTTCTCCTGTTCAAAGTATGATAAAGTATAAGTTCAGATGTTAAACTTGAGTTACCTGTCAGTAAAGGAAAATTATCCAGATGTTATTGCAGTGATTTATCCTATACTCTTCCACCTTCCCCATAATAAATGCTAACTGTAATATTAATTTTAACAGCTATTATTTAGCTTAGCAAAATCTAAAACACTTATGGAATAGCTTGCTGTATACACTGGATGTTTACTCAGATTTTTTAGCCTGTCTGATGTGGGAATAGTAAATTTCAATGTTCATATTTCTTTTTTATTCTCCTTACTATTCCTACACATACAGTGTAGCATCTGAGAACTAGAGGTCTGATTTTTCTAACCTGTAGTTAATGAAAGTTGAATAATAATAAAAAAAAAAAAAGCAAAAACTATTTTTTAAAGAGATGACAACTTGTAAGGTTTAGATTGTGGATTTCTCTTTGTCTTTTACCTGCAAAGGAAATGAAATAGGATACAGTAAATAAAAGGCTATTAGTTTTTTACCTTTCTCATTCAGGATGTTGCGTGAAATATTTTGACTTAGCCAGAGACTGATAAACTTTTGGATTGCAGGGATATATGAGAGTAGTAGAAATGAAAGAATAAACTTTTTATACTTTTGAGGTTTTTCAGATACAGACTAGTAGTAAATTGGTCCCTGACTTCTATGAGTTTGAGTGTCTTTAAGTTTTTTTTTTTTTCCTTGGGAAAAAGCTTCAAATAAAAGATTTGAAGACTGATTTGCATCCCAAGCAGTAATAGCCAGAAGGCTTTAGTAGAATACTATCAAGATTCATGTGAAGGTATTTGCATTTGAGGATACCTAAAGTTCTGAAATCTGATGATGAACATTTGAGGCAAATATTATCTTTTCACTGTAAGCTTTTTGTTTATTTAAGTATGGACTACAGCGGATTCTTGGAGATGAAAGAAGCCTTTTACTTTTATCAAGAGCGATCGATCCAAAGCAGCCGCATATGATGACAGAAACTGTAAAAATACTTTCTGCTATCTGCATTGTTGGAGAGGAGAAAGTGTAAGTAAGATTGTTAAAGCATCATACTTGATTATGAATGTGTGAGATCTTAGTTAGGAAGCAGTGAGAAAATTTGTCTATGAAACTAAGGTAATCTGTTATATGTTCAGTTTTTTAATGCTACTTGTAGTTTAAATGGAAAGAGACTTTCAACTGTTCTGATGCATTAATACAGTATTAAATCAGAAAAACAAATAAGTAGAGAATCTGTGAAACATGGCCTGTGTGAAAGGTCTGAAACAAATATGATGGCTTACTGTATAGGAGACTTACTGAGCTGTAACTGTTTTTAAATGGCTGCTGAAAACAAGCAAATGTAAGTAATTTCACATATCCCCGAGAAATGTGATCAGGAGTTGTAACCTTGCCGCAAGAAAATCTATCAGATTTAAAGACAATTTTAAACAGTGCACGTTTTGATGTGAGCAGTGGGCTGTGTCCTTAGATTGAGAATGTTGGCTGTTGTATGTTTTTTGACAGTTTACCTTTTTTCTTAGTCTGGACAAGGTCTTAGGAGCTATAACAACTGCTGCTGAAAGGAATAATAGAGAACGCTTCTCTCCAGTTGTTGAAGGACTGGAGAATCATGAATTCTTACAACTGCAGGTGGGTATAGTGGTTTTTTTAAATATATGATTGCTGATACTTCTGTGTTTTGTTTTCTGATATTCTGAATGAAAAAATGGGTTAGTGTGAGTTTTTCTTAACTTTCGAAATACTGTTTTTTATACTGATGTTTTCTAGGAACTGTAGCCAAATGTTTATATGGCTATGAAGGATTTTGTTAACTTATTCTCTCTGATGACAATTTTGATTAATTCCTGACCTATTTCTGATAATTTTATGAGGATTGGATGTGTCTAGTTTTGTCTGGGGTTTTCTTGAGTGTAGTGCAGCAGAGCGTCACTGCTACTTCTGTCAAAAAACAGTGCTCTTCCAAGTGGAGTAGTCATTTTTCAGGATACTGATTCCTTTACTATGTCACATGTTCATCGCTGCTTAAATGTTAGCATATAAAGGTGTTCTATCTGTATACCTGAATAGCCCAAAAATTTCTATTAGAATGTAACATTATTTTCATAAGAATTTCAACTTATTTTCTACTCATAATGCAGTACTTGTAGATTTCATATTGCTGAAGTACCGTGATAGCTTTCTATAAAGATATCTAGATCAAGAAAGCTAGAATTCAGGAAGAGCACAAAATTAAACTGCATAGAAGGTATCCTCCAGTTCTATAGATTGTGTGTTATCTACAGCAGTGCTCTAAAGTTTGGTTAATCTTTTTTCTAATAATCAGTTTTTTTATAATATCCACAGAATGGGGTTTCTGCTCTGCTTCAAAAATTGTCAATTTTGAGAATATCAAGCCAGAATTTTTATGAAAATTATTAGCTAAGTTTAAGTTAGAAAAGTATTAGTTAAATTACTCAAAGATTGGCAATTAAAAAGCCTTTATGAGAAATGTTGTAAAATACAAAAAAAAAAAAAAAAAAAAAATTGCCCACTTGGTAATATAGAGAATCCCACATGCAATTCAGTGATACTGGAGTCAGTTAAAACTATTTCTTTCTATTGTTTAAAAGTACAGAAGTAGAGAAATTATAAAACACTTGCATTTTTTTCCCCAAAGTTTTTAATTGCGTTGTCATAAATTATTTTCTAATATTAACAGTTTAGAATAAACATAAAATAAGTTAAAATGTTTGACAAATGCCACATACTATGAACATGTGTCTTCCTGAAGGCCTGAGGTGAAATGAAGACCAATGATCACATCTTTCTACCACTAGTGTTCTTTAAAATCATTTTGAACTAAAATGTTTCCTTACCTTTCTTTTGATATTCTGTAATGAGATTGCATCTACTTGTTGCGTATTGATTTAATACTAATGTTATTCCAAATGAAATTTGGTTTAATGTCATTGACTTTTACCTTGCTGATTTAAAAACAACAACAACAGAAAAAAGAAACACCACTTAAAAACAAAATCAAAAAACATCCTAAAGAAACAAACAAAAATAGGAAACAGAAAATACACTAATAAATATACAATTGCAATACTCATTAACTTGTTTATGATAAAATTGTTCTTTATGTGTAATGTATTAACATAAGCCATTAAGCCAACATCTCTTCAGGGCAAAAACAATTATAGCAGATGGCACCTTCTCTCTTTATTTGGATTGGACGTGTACTTTTGGCTTGTTAAGTCATGTCATAGTAGTAGCATAAGAGTCATTCAAGCAAGCATGATGATAGGATGTTATCTGAAAATGTAGCTATATAGAGGTAGTGCCTTTTGATAGAAATTAGGACTCCATAAGGTGTTTCATTAAAACTAAATAATGAATGTATTTAGAACTGGAAGGGTGCATTTATGTGACACTCCTTCTTTGCAGCTATTGTTTGTTTATTTCTACCCTGATGCCACTTGTATTTACACTTAACATCTTTTACTGAACTTGGTATTTCCCTGGAGTCCTATTTTAGACCTCCAATGTGCATCAATGCTTTAGCACTGATGATATTGTCTACCTGTTTTACAATTAATTAAAGTGCACAGCTGCTTAATTGAAGCATTAGCCAGTAGTGTGAGACTTCAGTCATTTTGCAAAAATGCTGTACAGAAGTAGACACCTGCTGATGTGAAATAATCAGTGATTTTTTTTTCCCATGATTTCTGATTCCTATAAAACAAGATTGTTTTCCAATTAGCAAGTACTGGGGGAAAAAGAGGACTTGCAGTGTGGTATTACAGTGTGAAATAACTTTCTGAAATAAAGCTTTATCCTTTACAGCTGATATAATTTTGAAGTATCAGAAGCACTAACAATATGAAAACAAAACAGTATTTGATACAGGTTAAGCTAAATGAAGTCAAGGGGTTGCCAGTGTATGACAATGAGTAACATTCATCACTTGATATTTGTTTTTACGAAGTAAACTGGAGTAGTCAAAGATAGAAGTATTTATGTGCATTGTATGCATACTAAAAAGTTTATGCCTCTTTTTCCAACAACAGGTAGCCTGCATGCAGTTCATCAATGCCCTTGTTACATCTCCAGAAGAACTTGATTTCAGGATTCACTTGAGAAATGAGTTTTTACGTTGTGGCCTGAAGAAATTATTGCCTGTAAGTAGTTTGTATGTAGGAATTAATCACAGTAAACTGATTGTGTTTGTTGAAGAGAACAAAATTGTTCTGTGAATGACTTGGGGTGAGGGAGGTCCAACATGGAAGGCCCGTCAAACCTAATTTGCTTATATTCTGTATAGTTGCAGATAGTTATGTTACCTTCAATTCAGAGTTAAGATTCTGAAAAGTAATTTTTTTACTTAGTATACATGAAAAAGATTTTAGGCTCTCATTAACTATGTAAACCAGGATTGTAGTTGAATCAAATCAGTATATTAGAAATGAAAGTAGTCATCAAACTGAGCATAATTTCTAATGTATAAGTTACAATATCTACATTGAACTCAGGTCACGAATTCTGAAGGAAATTAATGTCAAAAGTATAGAAGGATTTTTCTTTTTTTTGTTCCTTTCTGTGATTAGGGGTTATTTTTCAAGAAACCTAAGTGCTCAAAGATTCTGAAAAAAGAAAAATTCAGTAGCATCCATGTTTCTCTGTATGAATGCATAATATGCTTCTCTGGTTCTCAAACATTAGAATCAATATATATTCCACACAAAAGAAATTAAAAGAAATATAACTTTCAGTTCATACATATCTGGTATGACAGTTCTAGGTGAATTTTCATTTAAAGCATGGAGTTCATTCACACTAGTGGCTTTTGAAATAATTTTTTGTTTCTATCATTTTTCCCAGTAGGAAGCTAAAATCGACGATTAATTTCTTTTTAGTGGATTTGTGTGTGCATATTTTAAGGAAAAGTTTGCTTTTTTCCCCCCAGCTACAACTGTTAAGTTTTGTGTTTTTTAACATGTGAATACTTCTCAGTGTACCATAAATGTTTTTGTGCTGTGATGTAGATAAACTATCAATAACACATGTTGTAGGCATATCTTCTTTACACTTATTTTGGCTCCCTAAGTTCACTTTTGTGAATGTCTTGCAATGTTCTTATGCTTCAACAAATCTGAATGTCAGCTGTGTTCATTTAGAAGTCAGTGCAGTGAGGTTTCATGTTTCTGTAGTCTATAGCTGCCATATTGGTTTAGATTGTGCCCTCCACAAAAGAAAAATCTCAGGCAGTGTGCAACTTGCTCCTGTTTAAAACTTATTTTCAGCTCCAAAGGTTGATGCCTTATATTTTGTTGTGACACAGCTTTGAAGGGGTGGTGGTGATGGAATTCTTAAGGGGAAAAAAAAAGCGCGTGTTAATTTTGCCATCTTGAACATTAGGCCTTGAAAGAGAAGGAGAATGAAGAGCTTGATATTCAGTTGAAAGTGTTTGATGAGAGCAAAGAAGAAGATTTAATTGAACTATCACATCGTCTGAATGATATCAGAGTTGAAATGGAATATCCTTTATAAAAACTGTGTTATTACATAGATTAATAACTTTATTAAATATAAGATAGAATGCTTTATGTACAGTTATTTTGTCACAATTATGTATTATACATGTAAGTGCTAAGCAGGTTTCATTCCACTTTTTAACTTACTAATTTTTTTAATATCATTTATTTGTAGTCAAATCAATACTTAAGTGTGTGGGTTAGATATGTCATTAGGAACTCAATTTTTCATAATTACAGTTTATTTAATTTTACTAAACAAAATTCTGACTTATGATGCATGAAGATATAAAATAACAGCCATGAAAGAATATAATTTTTGAGAAAAAATAACTTGAATATCAAGTTGAAAGAAAAATTTTAAAGTAGATTGTGAAGCTTGAGATGCATGTGTTTTGTTACTGTGAAGAAGCAATGGATTTAAATTTAAAATCATGCAATTTCAGGATGATTACTTGCAGTTTAAGTTGGAAGGGGTAATGGCTGGTACTGAAGAAGTAAAGGAATGTGAGTATAACTAATGAGTGGTGTATAAAAATAAATAATATTACATTGTAGAATGGGTAAGTTTCCTATTTAAGAAATTAAAAGAATTGTTTAGTAAGTATTTGCCGGTAACCTGGCTTGCTTTATAATGAAAAAGAGTTTTGTGTGAAATATGCTTACAGGATTCTATGCAAGTATGTAGTATAACTTTTCCTGGTAGTGGAAGATGGAAGATGTTTTGATGATTAAATGGGATAAAGTTTCTATGGATAGTTTTATCAGAAAGAATATCTATACTAGTAAGGGGTAGCATTTCAGAGTGTTAAAACGTTTTACTGAAGCAGTAAGAATGCAAACCTAGGGGAGCTGGGTTGTTTGTGGGAAGCCAGTTTTTAATTTATTTTATTTTTTTAGAAAAAAACTTGTATTTCCTTAACAGTGTTCTCACTGATGTGAATGAAGTATTTCAATTCTTGTACAATATATTGAAAGATACTTCTTCTGAAAACCATTTTTTGTCAATTCTACAACACTTCCTTCTCATCAGGAATGATTACTATGTCCGGTAAGAGTTTGATTTTTGGAGATGGAAGAGGAAGAATAGAAATTGAGTTTCTCATGATTACACATCAATAATTCTCTTAGCTGATGTCTTATATGATATTTGCCTTTTTGGTCAGGGTTAATTTTGTTAAGATCACATGAAGTGTAAGAATGCTTCTTTAAAAAAAAGTGAGCCTTTTCTGTCTACCAACTTCATCCCCAAATCAGTTAATTTATTGAGCAGCTTTTTCCCTTAGTCATGTATGATTGCTTCTTGATCTCAGTGAACTTAAAGTTAGTTGTATAGCTAATAATTCAGAGTTTTCCAGGATAACTTATACTTCTTGTTTCCAGTGTAAACTTATTATTGTATGTATACCTCAGTGTCCTATCAGTGTTAAAGTCCACCAATACAATTTAAGAATTACTTTTTGTTGAAAATAGCTATAAAAACAGTTGATGTGCAAGATAAAATGTAGAAGTTATATATAACCTGTGAAGTCTTCAATTTACATAAATGGGTGTGTATACACACATATATATGAAATTATGTATATACACGTGTGTGTATATATAAATATTGGACGTTTAGAATATCATCAGTTTAGATTTGAACATTTCCTACTTTGTGAAATTAAGAAGTGTAGTACCCTTCACTGATTAGAAGCAGTAACTCTGAGCATAGAATCCTTTACAGTCAGAGGTTCTTGATACTGTTTAGAGAAGTATATCGAGCAGTTAAGGTAATAGTAAAATAATTTTGTAAGTAGTTGAATATTGATACTTTTTCAAGTGATGGAATTCAATGTATTGAGAATATGGTAAAGAACGGCTGCAGCATGTATCGAAAATGCTAAAGCAGTCGTTCTAACAGTGCCTTATTAGCTCCACCTTGATGCACAAATTATTGTTCATGTTCTTATCTTGTAAAATGTGTGCTTTTTTGTTTTGTTCTGTTCTTAAGACCTCAGTATTACAAGGTAATCGAAGAATGTGTATCACAGATAGTATTGCACAGCAGTGGCATGGACCCAGATTTTAGTTGCAGAGGAAGAATGGATGTGGATTTTACTCATCTTATTGGTTTGTATACTACAAGCAATTTTATGGTGTCTTACTGAAGTATATTTTCAGTTTTCTAGAAACTACAGGTGTAGCTGTAGAAAAGGCTAGATGAAGTTCTGTAGCCTTGAATTAATGATTCAGAAAAGTTCCTTCTCCAGTGCTGTACTGAATGCATATCTTTATTTGATAGTCTTCGTAGCTGAAAGTTGCTTGTTCATAAACTTTATGAATTTCAGGTCTGTAAGAGATGTAGACAACTTATATTAATATTACTTACATTAATATTACTGTTAATGGATTCTAAATTGTTATATGGTCAGTTCTAAGAATGTTTTCCAAGTAATTGAGATTATGTAAGTTAAACCAGTCAGTTAGCATCTACGGTCACTCAATTTATGTGACTTGAGAAAGAAGTAGCTGAATAAATACCATATAATTCAAATGGCATTTATTAACATCACAAAAAGTGTTGTTTTATGCCTTTCTTAAGGTTGATGGAATAGGCCATATTCTTGAAATAGAATGGCATTATTTGACATGAATGTATAATAAAAGGAAGTACTTATTCTTTGAGAACATCTTCATTTAAGAAAGTTTTTTGTTATAGTAAAATGAACTGAGAAAAGATTTTGTATGTGTTGACATGGAGGGGGTGGACAGGGAAGGATTACTTTCTAACAAGTATCATACATATCTACAAAAGTGCATCAGTGTATTTGTAATTTTAGTCTAGGAACCTGATCATTTGACCTTAACTCAAGATCATTCCACTGACCTACTAGTTTTAGGAATAAGTGGTTTGTATATCTACCAATTCCGACCTGTAATTTAATTTTGTTTATATTCCTTACAAAATGTTTGTTCTTTAGCCTCCATGAAAAGTCAATAGAGTGAAAAAATCTGTGCTCTACAATCGGACCAAATTGTCTTCACCTCTGACCTTTATTAAAATGAGAGTTTTGATTTTGTATTCGTAATCTTAAAAGGATTGAATTCTGAATTGAAACCTCATAAGTAAATGAGGTTCGTACTAGTGTAAAAATCCTTTTTCATCACTCATTTAGGAGTAAGATTGAGCTGAAGGAGGAGGGCAAAAATGATTACATGCGAACTCAAATCTATTACAGACAGAACAACTGTGATGATTCATCTTTAACTTTATTGGTCGCAGGTTTTTCTTTGCCACTTATTTTTATCGACAAAGATGTTCATCAAAATAATTCATTAAATGTTTGGACCTATCAGCCTAGTAATTCATTATGGTTTTTTCTCTTGATTTGGTGTCAGGAGTTCATAAGGTAATTATGTTAAGAAAAGGACCTCAGAATTATGATGTTTTATCTGACTTCTGTTTGGTGATTTATTTAACTTTCAGATGCAGCTGTAGACAAAACTAAAGTAGAAGAGAGTGAGAAAAAAGCAGCAGAATTTTCCAAGAAAGTAAGTACTGGTTGCCACTCTTCTCAAGCTATGGAACAGATGCCTGATAAGAATACTGTAGACTTGTTTTACAGGAGAATCTTCGTGGAAACTGGGAAGTAATGAATATAACAGGATGGCTGTTCTTGCATAGTTCAGAGTTCTGCAGGCCTTTCTGCGCAGTGCTGTGATTCTGACTTTCTCTGAAATCAAACGCAGAAGAATACAATTAGCTGCAAATCTTATTTGGTTGAATTCATCTACTGTACATAACTGATGGGGGAAAAATTTCTACTTGATGTTATTTGAGTAAAGTATACATATATGTGTGTGTGTGTGTGAGAGGAGGGAATGTGACAGTCTAGTCTAGTGGCTGGTGTCCCTGCCCATGGCAGAGGTTTGGAACTAGATGACCCTTAATGTTCCTGCTAACTGCTGTGATTCTGCGCTTTATAGCTCTTCATCTAGCACTCACTTAGGACCTGAGGAAACTTATCTAAAGACAGAATGTTGGAAAAAAAAAAAAATAGACAAACATCTCTGTGGTTAACTTCACAGTTTGACGAGGAGTTCACAGCTCGACAAGAGGCACAAGCAGCGCTTCAGAAACGAGAGGAGAAAATCAAAGAACTTGAAGCAGAAATCAAACGATTACGAAGCCAGGTAATAAAACTGAGTTAGAGTAAGTTGAAAACTATTTGTATAGAATTAAGAGTAAAATGCCTTAGAGAATATTGTTGGCATGGAATTTGAAATGTATGTTATAGCTGTATTTGTTTTTAAGCTAGTGTAAATTACTAAAGCTTTTTTCAAATAGTATGTTCAACATATCTCCTTTACTGAGAAGAAATTTTCTTAGTTTGACTTTTTTTTTCCTCCATGTAGTTGATAATGCTTAAACATCACTACTTCTATATGTTTTGCAGAAAGTGTTTGTTTCAGAAGGCTGTGATTGTTTTGCGTGTGTAATATACATACTTCTAAGAATGGGCATGAAAATGGAGTCTGTTAAAGCACCCACTTCTTGGACTTTTGAAAGAATGATACAGTAGTTTTATAAAATCTCACAGATAAATGTAACAAATAAAAGACCTCGAAAGGGAAAGTGGTGCTGAATTTACTTGCATTCATTTCTTGATTAAATTTTGCTCACAAGCACCAAAATTGTATGTCCTAATTATCAATCCAGGATCACTTGTGATGCGGAAAGCAGGAGATGCTGTTTGTTATGCTGTCAACACATTTATTGGTTGGTTCTTGTTTAATGAGTTGGCCTGTAGGAACCAGCCTTTGGTACCAGCAGTTACAGTGGCTTGACGGTTATGCCTCACTGAGTTATTTCCTACTCCTTGAGTCTTAGGCAACTGTCTGTTGCCTTTTCTTCTAATTGGAGCTATCTTAATGACTATTGTCTTCCTTCCTATTTGCATAACGGGAGGAATTTCATGTGTTATTTTGCTGCCTTTTTCTGGTCAGGATGCAGGTCGTCTGCTGCCATTATCTGTGGTGTAGCACTTATGTAAATGTTACACTGCTTTTAACAGATGAATTGCTGTTTGTTATATTCTTGGTTATCAACATAAGTAATTCTTGTAACCAGTGATCCCTTATGGTTTTTATTGCTGTCTTCATACAAACTTATGTTCATAATTACTTCATACCCACTTTAGTGTTTGTTACAGGTCTCAACAAGAAAGCCAAGAGTTGTTTTTTTTTTGGACTAATCAGTTATTAAACCAGCTGTGTTGTTAATGCAGTTGAAATTACCTAGATATCACAGCTCATTCATAATAATGGTGCAATTAAAAGTCGTATGCCTTAAATTTCTAGTATATTGTTTTTTCTCTAGTGTTAAGCTCCCTGTTTCCATTCTCAACTCCTTTATAGAATAGTGACATTGATTTTTAGGTGCACTCAGATTTGTCTCTAACCATTGCTCCCATTAAGCTAGAAACAGTAAATAATTGTGTAGTGAAGGAGCATGAAAATTAAATTCCATGAATTCCATGTATTACTTAACATTTTTGTGACAAAACATCAGCATAGTCCAAATTCATATTAAAACTCTCCCTCCTCAGATGAAAAAAAGAAATGTTCTATTAAATTTCAGGGTCCTCCTCCAGCAAGTGTGAATGTGCCACCTTCTACAGCATCTCTGCTACCTAATGGAACAGCACCACCTCCGCCGCCTCTTCTACCTGGTGGGATGGCTCTGCCGCCACCACCACCACCAC
This sequence comes from Phasianus colchicus, assembly GCF_987193195.1. Classification (NCBI taxonomy): domain Eukaryota; kingdom Metazoa; phylum Chordata; class Aves; order Galliformes; family Phasianidae; genus Phasianus; species Phasianus colchicus. Next base: position 14,353,415 of record NC_143449.1, read on the forward strand.
CATCTCTTGGTGCGACCGTAATTCCTCCTCCGCCTCCACTGCCTGGAGCGACCGTAATTCCTCCTCCGCCTCCGCTGCCTGGTTCGACCGTAATTCCTCCTCCGCCTCCGCTGCCTGGTGCAACCGCATGTCCTGGTTCGACCGTAATTCCTCCTCCGCCTCCGCTGCCTGGTTCGACCGTAATTCCTCCTCCGCCTCCGCTGCCTGGTGCAACTGCAACTCCTGCTGCGACCGTAATTCCTCCTCCGCCTCCGCTGCCTGGTGCGACCGCAACTCCTGGTGCGACCGTAATTCCTCCTCCACCTCCGCTGCCTGGTGCGACCGCAACTCCTGCTGCGACCGTAATTCCTCCTCCGCCTCCGCTGCCTGGTGCAACTGCAATTCCTCCTCCGCCTCTACTGCCTGGTGGAGTAGCAGGAGTGCCGCCGCCACCGCCTCCACTGCCTGGTGGTGGAGGAGGGCCTCCACCTCCACCACCTGGTGGGCCTCCAATGGCACCATTTCTTGGTAGTTATCCATTTGCTCCTGTTCCAGTGATGCCAGCATTACCACACGGAATGAAGGAGAAGAAAAAATATAATGTGGAAGTATCTATGAAGAGAATCAACTGGTCCAAGGTATTGACATGGTTGTTTTTCTCCCATTAATTAAAAAGTGACTTTTGAGGTAGGAGGTAATATTTTAGGGTTTATACTAGATTGTTGGTAGTACTTGTATAATCAATGAAAATTATATAAAGGAATATTATATAATTTAATAATATTAAGATGTTATAATAATGAAATAAGCAAGAGAGTTAGGCACAGCGAGACAAAGAGAATAAATAGGAGGCTTACCCAAGTTGTGGGCTCGCTCAGGAAACTCCAGTGGAGTGGATCTTCCAAAGAGAGAGAAAGAGATCCTTCCCCACTGGTAGTCAACTCTTAAATGGGTCTAGGAGAGGTGGAGCCAGGCTCCACCCCTTCCTGCAGCACAGGTGAATTGCTTTCACCTGTGCTCCCTGGGCTGACTCATTGCTTGCCTCAGGTGACTAATCAGAGGTTCAGGCTGTGACTCAGCAGTTCCCATACACTCTACCCCTTCACGGCGTGAACCAACGATCAGGTTGACTAATGGGTAAGCTTTTCCTAATACAGAGACCCACTATATCACGACGCTTATACAATTTGCATCGTGACGCATGTTGGTACAATTCAAGGCAAGTGACGATTGGTGAACGTTGATATTCTTGTATGGGCCAGTGCTCGATGAAGTTACTAGAGGCATGTGGTCGTCAGGTGCAGGTCCATCTTATGTTCCATCAGTCCCATATAGGCCATCACCGGGTGTCGCACGTGATCTGACTGTAACACTGGAACGCTTTGATGGCATTTCGTTCCTTCCGGTGATCCTGAAGGCTCGAAGACTCACGGGGAGTAATACAGATGTTTCAAGGGTACCAGGAGGGGAAGGTCTGCTCTCCAGGGCAAGATACAGGCCGTATTTCTATCTTGGGTCAACACTTCCTCTTGTACTGGGGCATGTCCCGGCCGCCTGTACCACACCTTCTGGCCAGATATCTGTGGCTGCATAACTATGTCAGGCACCAAAGGAGGTATCCTGATCTGCCATAGGGACATGATGGGGGTCCCTTTAGCAATGAAGATCGGAGTGTTGACCACAATATCAGTAGGCCATGTACCTATTACTGGAGGGACTACTGAGCCTCCCACCTCCAACAATCTCCCCCAAGGTGCAAGTAGGCCACACCACTTGGGTCCTACCTGAACCTTCCAAGGCCATTTTATCCTATGGGTGCCTGGTTCTAAATTCTCAGGGGCAGGGAGCAGAATATTATTTTCATCGCCAATCTGGGGTCTTACCTGATAATCAGTGCCCGTAATTTGGATCCTAAGCAGGGTGGCCCATGTTGTCTGTAGCATTCTCAGGGCACTGGGTCTGCCGTCTCGGGGTCTTTCATTCAGGTCCTGCAAGGTTTCATATAGTCTTTTCATCCACCCCTGCAGGGACTGGGAGTCTGTCTTCAGGGCAGCCTTAAGAATACCGTTATAACGTTCAATGAGGACTGCCCCCGTTGGATTATATGGCAGGTGGAATCGCCATTCGATGTTGTTTTCTTCTGCCCAGCGCTGTATCGTTGCACCAGTAAAATGAGTCCCTTGGTCGCTCTCGATGACTTGAGGTGTCCCGTAGGCAGACATCAGTTTAGTCAGTGCCTTGATGGTATATGCCTGGTTTGCTTTCGGTACTGGATAGGCCTGCAGTAGCCCACTTGCAGTGTCGACGCAGGTCAGAGCATATCTCGCCCCCTCAGACCGAGGAAGGGGCCCAATGTAATCGATCTGCCATCGCTGGAGAGGATTGTGTCCTCTAGCAAGATGGGCTGTCGTTTCCGGCAATGATCTCGGTCTCATCTTAGAGCAAGCGTCGCAATCCTGGCATGCCTGGACAATGTCAGGTAGTTGTATGGGCAGCCCCCATGCTTTAGCAGCTGCCCACGTTGTCTTTTGTCCTGCATGCCGTAGCTTCTGATGTAACCAACGGGCGATGTTCTCAGATGGTGAATTCTCAATCCATTGAACTCGGGCCAGCGTGTCAGCTTCATCATTTCCCGGTGACTGTAGGGGCTGATGACCAGAAACATGGTAGACACGTATAGTCCTGTGTTTGACCGTATTCCATATGTCTAACCACGTGTCTTTGCCCCAGATTGGTTGGGCGTGGATAGTCCATTCCTGGGTGGCCCACTGTGCAATCCAAAGAGTGAGCCCCCAGTACACAGCCCAACTGTCTGTACAGATATTCAGGATACCATCACCGGGTTCCTTGGTTATAACCATCCACACAGCTCGCAGTTCTGCCCATTGGCTGCTCTGACCATCCCCCTCGTCAAACCAGATTGTCTCAGTCAAAGGATGGTATGCTATCGCTCTCCACTTGCTCGGGTTGCCCTTGCTGGACCCATCTGTATACCAGGCATCTTCAGGGATAGGATATTTCCCCTCCTGAACGGGGCTCTTCTCTGGTGGAGCAACCAGTGTTTCTTTTGGTGCATCACAATGATAGGTTACTGGGCCTAGGATCTTCTGAAGCTCTTCTTTTAAGGGTGATGAAGACAGACTGCTCCTTTGGCTGAGGTAAGCAACCCATTGTGCCACTGTTTGTGCTTGGGCCACCCCTGTCTTAGGAAGGTGGGTCAGATCTTTCACCCACCCCTGAATCGGCAGAGTGGTCTTCACCATAACTTCAGCCATCTGGGTTATTGGCTCTACTGCCTGTAATGCTGAATAGGCAGCCAATAACTGTTTTTCAATCATACTGTATCTTTCTTCTGCTCCATGCCAGACCTGAGACCAAAAACCAATGGGGGTCCGAACAGAACTCTGGCATTGCCACAGGCCCCAACCAAAGCCATCTTGAGTAACGTGAATGTCCAACTCGGCTGGGAGGGTAGGATCGAATATACCCAATGCCTGGGCTTGTTTAACTGCCACTTTTGCCTGTTGAAAAGCATCCTGTTCTGTTCTCCCCCAGTCCCATAGCTGCCCCTTTTTTGTGAGTCTGTACAGTGGCCTTAACAGCTGCGCTAGGTGAGGTATAAAGGAACGCCAGTAACCCAGTATACCTAGAAACTCTTGCAGCTGCTTTGATGTTGTAGGGACTGGGAACGCCTGAACCTTATCTATGACAGCACTGGGTAGTACTTTGGTCTTTCCTGACCAAACCACCCCCAGGAATTTTACAGACAGGCCTGGACCTTGCACCTTTTGGGGATTTATAGCCCACCCTCTCTGTTGTAAATAGGCGGTTAATGAATCTGCCGCCTGCCCTACTGCCTCCAGTGAGTCAGATATCAGCAGGAGATCATCGATATAATGATACAGATTAACATCATCAGGTTTTTCCCAATCAGCCAGGTCACATGCCACTAGATTGTGACAATAAGTTGGTGAATGCACGTACCCCTGTGGCAGGACCTGAAAGGTCCACTGCCTGCCTCCCTATGTAAACGCAAATTGATCTTGCGATTCCTCAGCAATTGGGATACTGAAGAACGCATTTGCTAAATCTAGGACACAATGATAGGTTTTTATCTCCCTACTTAATGTATCCATTAGGGAGGCAATATTGGGTATGGTTGCATGAATAGGCGGCGTGACCTTATTTAATTCTCTGTAATCTACTGTCATTCTCCATGTGCCATCCGACTTCCACACTGGCCATATGGGGGAATTATATGGGCTGTGTGCAGGTCTTATAACGCCCACTTTTTCTAATTCCTGCACTGTTCTCGATATTTCATCTTGCCCACCTGGGAGTCTGTACTGTCTTACATTAGTAATCCGGTGCAGTTTCGGCAGGCAAATAGGCCCATGTTTCGCATGGCCTCTTAATATTGCCTGCACCGCCCGGATACTGATACATCTCTGTCGAAGTCTGAACTCTCCCACAGTTGTCTGGAGAGCCAGACCCCATAGAATATCTATGCCCAAGATGTACTCCTGGACTGGGGCAATAGATACCTTATACTCCCGGGGTGGGAGACGCCCAACCCCCAGTTTCAACCATGTTTGGGTGACAGGAATAGTCTGTCCCCCAAAGCCACCAATCATCACTCTGTCCCCATCAAATTTGGTCGGATCTCCGTAAATAATTGATGTTTCTGCTCCGGTATCCACTAGTGCCATAACCCTTTGAATGTTTTTTCGGGACCAGTAAATCGTTAATTCTACGTAGGGCCTCCAGTCCCGTCTGGAGGCCCTAGGGGGACTAACATCCTTCGTCACTCCATGAATTGAGCTATGGCCAATTCTTTTGCTTCCGGTGGCTCAGGCATTGTAGCCCGAGACACCTGAGGTGGCTTTTTTTTCCTATTAGGAACAATGAAATCCTCTAAGTTCCATGTCATTGTTGGCGTTCTTTCTATAACCCTTACCCTTGGCTTCTTAGGGTAGGTCTGAAATTTTTGGTTATCTTTTAGTTGTTTCCACAGTTGGAGAAGGATATGGTTGGGCTGGCCGTCAATCTTAGCAAATTGGACCCCAGCCCGAATTAAATCATTAAACATTTGTTTTCGGGAGACCCTTATGGGCCCCAACTGAGGAGCTCGGGTAGCCGGTGTTTTGGTTTTAGTCACCGGCAAGACCTCGGCTTCTTCTAGTGACCGAATGTTGCGCGTATTCCGCAGGCGTTCTGTTTCTCCTAGATCAGCCACTAACTGCACAGCCTGCTGGACAACTGCTTCTGAGGCCACTAGGGGATTTAATATAGAGACCAGAGTGCCATAGAGATGGGAGGGGGCTTGTTGTAAAATTAGGTCTCTCATCCCCGCTGAGAATTTGACCAGATCTGGGCCAAAGGTATCTTCATAAATTGCTTCCCTTACACCTAGCTCACAAATGTAATTTTGAAGGTCCTCCATGGAGGACCACATCCCTGTATGTAAAGGAATATCAGATTTATTGGGCCATACCGTATGGCAGGCCGCCATTAACCATTCTATTATAGAATGGTTTTCATCATTATATTGATTACCTGCATATAGTCTCTGTCTAAGAGCAGGATGGATAGTCATTGTGGCCAGTTTGGCTATTTCTGGGCCATTCACCAGAACACTTTCTGCCCCAGAATCCCATAATCTAAGTAACCAAGCTGGCACACTTTCCCTAGGTTTTTGCCTGAATCGTTGGACTAAGTCCATCAGTTCTGTTGCTGTGTATGGTCGGGCTGTTGCGTGCAAATGGGTTTGAACGGGGGGCCATTGATCAGGCGGCACCCCTGCCGGTCTGTCCTGTACCTTTTTTGTTTTTTGAATTATAACAGGACGGACTTCTAGTGCATCCATCAAAATTGGGGATTCAAGATCTGACTTAGATTGTTTATTTTCCTGATCAACACAGTCTGTTGATTCAGGAGCCTGGTCATTGTCTATTGAAATACTACGAACTTGACCTATTGGAAGACGTAGGATTGGTTTTTTCCCTGTTAATAGGCCAAGTTCCTGTTCTAACTTTTCAATACGATTTTTTAAAAGTTCATTTTCGTTTACTAAAGTATTATTCCTTATTTCGGCATTGTTTAAAGCATTTAATAGCGGCCATGCCACTGTAGAAGCAGCTAATTGTCTTTCTCTAGTGACTAATATATCTTTGCCTAGTCCCTGAAAGTAATCCGCTAGGCGATATGGGGAAATGTTTCCCACAACACGTAGGGGGCCCCATTTTTCAATGATAGTTGCCAATTCATAATATGGGGATCCTGCAAATCCTGGGATCTGTCCTGGAATTATTTTATCTAGGGGGGTAGCGTTCTCCCCCTTGAACCATTTACAGAAATTCCAAAGAAAGGACATAGTGTAAGTTTCAGTATATTCGGCTTGCTTGCCTGGCTCGCCAAGTGTATAATCAATGAAAATTATATAAAGGAATATTATATAATTTAATAATATTAAGATGTTATAATAATGAAATAAGCAAGAGAGTTAGGCACAGCGAGACAAAGAGAATAAATAGGAGGCTTACCCAAGTTGTGGGCTCGCTCAGGAAACTCCAGTGGAGTGGATCTTCCAAAGAGAGAGAAAGAGATCCTTCCCCACTGGTAGTCAGCTCTTAAATGGGTCTAGGAGAGGTGGAGCCAGGCTCCACCCCTTCCTGCAGCACAGGTGAATTGCTTTCACCTGTGCTCCCTGGGCTGACTCATTGCTTGCCTCAGGTGACTAATCAGAGGTTCAGGCCGTGACTCAGCAGTTCCCATACAGTACTCAAGATGTTTGGGGAATTCTTTTCTTCCTTTATCCAAAATACTTATTAAGCACTCGTGATACTGATTTTGGTTTTCAGGGACACCTTACGTTATGGGGAAGATTTCCAAGAATTTAATCCTGCCAAGAGCCCACAACATCTTGTTTTCAGAAAATATGGGTAGCTATCAGATGTTAAAATATTTGAGTAATACTGCGTCAATTATGTTCTGTGTGTCTTCAGACATAACTGATAATTGCCTTTTCACGCAAGCACTTTGGAAGTTAAAATGTCGTGTTTAAAGCAGGTTTATCAAATAGTCATTTAATCTGATCTTAACCATGTTAAAACTACTTTCAACAGGTTGAGTTGGTTGAAGTGTTTCTAGAATATAGGAATTTTGGAATTGACAACTGAGTGAAAAACTATTGGGAAGACTATTGCTTATGAACCTTGACAATCTGGCAGTTGACGGAAGAGTCCAGAGTGAAGGGATGACTACAGCTGTGTTTGCGTAATTAAAGCAGATATGGCTGAGTCATGAGAAAAAAATATTGCAGTAGGAAATGAATTTAGAGAATTTGAGTCACTCGGAATAAAATGCAGTAAAACTTGATAGGACTGTGTATATGGAATTTTGGATGATAATACAAAGCAGAGTTCTGAATTTATTTTTGTATGCTACGGGATAAGAAATCTGTGGCATCTTTAAGTTGTATTTTGTATGTGCAATAAATTATTTTATTTTTTGCTTGAATGTTGAAAGTGGACCAGTGGACCAGGCTTTCAGAGCCAGTAATATTAAGTTTGATGTTGTTTCAACTTGACAATGATTTGGTTATGCTTTCTAGGAGCATGCTATTAAAAAAAAAAAAAAAAAAAAAAAAAAGAGAAAGTCTGAGTGAAACTGCTGTGCTGGCAATTTATTGTGGGTTTGTTTTCTTTCCTTTTAAAAGCATTGCATGAAATGTAAGAATATGATTCTCCCACCCCCACCCCCCCACAAAAAAAGAGTAAGAAGACATTGGAGAAAGAATTGCTCCTAGTAAAAACATTTATAATTGTCATGTTAATGAGTATACAGACTTAAACTACTAAAACATTCTGCTAGGGATAGATGTCTTGATATGAAGTAATATTTTGAGATCAGTTCTGAATAAATACAGTAATAAACTATAAATGACAGCATCTAATTAGGAAATTAAGCAGTATTTTCTTCTCATTCTTTTGTTCATGTGATATGCTTGTTATAAAAGTTTTAAAGGAATTTTTTATTTTTGTCTTTCCTGTCAATGGTAGTTATACTACAAAATCCATCTGAACAGTATTTTTCATGTCTGTTTTTAAGATATCTACCTTTTCTCTGAGAAAGGTAGATGCTTACACTTAATGCAGGGCTTATCAGAACGTAGTAAAAGGAATGATGTTACTTAAATATGTGTTGTTGTAGACACTGGGGGCTTTTATATTCAGTAGTTCTGTGTTTTCTGTCCCTTTTGTCTTTTAACTTCTTTTAAATTAAACTATCTAAATTATTACTTCATTTAGCAGCATGCAGTTTTAATGTTAAACTGGTAAGTTACTGCTCTATTAGAGCTGTGAAGCTGATGTCCCTCCCAATTTATTTTGAGTTTTTAATGCGCTGTTTCTTGGCAGAACTTTCTGTTCAATGATGGACAGATCAGTAACCTAGGAAACTAGTTTTATTGACATAATTCTTTTTCAAAAGTTGCACATTGCAATCCATGTAAAGATTATTTCTTTACATGAGAGGTTTCAGATGATGCATGCTAGACTTAGGAGACTTATGCAGTGATGGGTAAATATTTTTTTATGTTTGGCCATGTTCTCACAAACCTGTCCTTGTGATACAGAATTACAGAAGCACAGAATTGTAGGGGCTGGAAGGGTCCTCTAGAGATCTTGGAGTCCAGTCCTCCTGCCAAGGCAGGTTCCCTACTGCAGGCTGCACAGGTTGGAGTCCAGATGGGTCTTGAATATCTCCAGTGAAGGAGACTTCACAACCTCTCCTTCAGCCTGTTCCAGTGTTCCATCACCCTTACCATGAATAAGATCTTTTGCATATTGGTGTAGAACTTCCTGTGCTTCAGTATATGGCTATTTCCTCTTGTCCTGTCCCCACAGACCACTGAAAAGCGGTTGGCCATTGTCCCTTTGTTTCCCACACTTAAACATTAATAAGATCCCCCTTTCAGTCTTTTTTCTCAAGGCTGAGCAGACATACCTGTTACTTTTGTGGAGTATGTGGAGCATGGTCAGTGAGTGAATGAATGCTCGCTGGATTTTCCTTCTGCTGAGTATTGCTAGTTTTGTTAGTCTGTATCAAACCAGAGTATGACTCATGTGAGAAGAGGGGGCACTGTTCTGTAAGGTGTAGTGAAAACTGAATTGTAACTTTGCATCAAATTGCATTCCTATATGCAGTACCTTTCTAAGAACAGTTTTAAAATAGTTTGCAACAAGTAGTTATCTAACAGCATCTCATTTAGAAATCCATTAGATTGATATCTAATAGTTGTATGTTCAGAGAATATTGATATCTGTCCTGTAATGATATTTAAGGTATTTATCTCAAATATTTTCGTTGTTTTCAGATTATTTTCCTGCTTGGGGAGGGTTATGGCCACTAGGAGGAGCTATGGCACTACTCAAGTGAAACGTTTGGGCACCATTATGTTGTGCTGAATGTGAACCTGCATAGTCTGTGTTTACATTTAAGCAAACTTAATTTAAAAAAAAAAAAATCTTCAGATATAAATACAAACTTGAACAGTGTGCTTCAAGCCAGATTAGAGGACTTGTTCAAAGATTCTTACAAAAAATTGTGTGGGTTGAGGGCATTTTGTATCACTGTGTTCTGTTCAGGAAGCTTCTTGAAGAAATTATAATACATAAAACATTCCCAAATACAGTTCAGTCCAATTCTGTTAGCAGTCTTGTAGAGCTGTGTTTAGTTCCGTCATTGAAAGTACTAATTATTAACTTTGAAAATGATGTTTTTGTTTCAGATTGAGCCTTATAAGATAGCAGAAAACAGCTTTTGGGTAAAAGCTGAAGAAAATAAATTTGAAAGCCCAGAACTATTTGCAAGATTGGCAGTCACCTTTGGAACACAAATGAAAGGTACTTCTAATTTGTCTCATGCTTATATTAAGTTTAAAGCTGTGCAAAGGTGGTATTTTTATTCTTTGTACAATATTACAGAATCACATGGTACTTTAAAGCAAGAAAGTGACATGCAATGTATATTTTAGCATAGCCATCTGTTACAGGAATTGCACCTCACTCTGTGGCCTTGGATAGTAGCAGTGATATGCAGTAGTATGTCTCAAAGCTGCATTATATGTTGCAGACAGATGTGAATCTTCAAATTAAATCCTAATCTAAATTTATATTCAGATCCTATAATCTTGTCAGGTTCTTCTTGGTTTTCCATGTTGGGAGGGTTTAATGTGTAATAAAAATCTACTTATATTGTTGTGGTAAATCAAAATTCTGTACAACTAAAGCCAAGACTTAAATTTTATCAATTAAAATATGCCCTTAAATAACAACTAAAATGTGCCTGTGAAATAAACTGTGTTGAAAACATTATTCTCTTTCAAGATTTTGTGTATATTCAGGGATATATTTTTGTTGTTGTATTCTGTGTTGTTTTAACTTGGGAACAAGCAGTTAAAGGACTGATTGATCTTATCAGGTGAAGGAGAGTCAACATATAAGTGAATACATGCGTAAGTGGGAGAAAACTGACAATGTTCAAGAAAAAAAATCTTATTCTGACTTAGTGTTTATCTTGTATTCCATGGGAATTCAGAATGCCAGTGTGAATACCTTGACTGGTAGTTCTACTTCAGAATGGAATTTTGATTTAACTATATTTAAAGAATAAGTATAGGGTTGCTTCTTTATTCACTGTTGCAACATTAGATATTTAATATAGATGTACTGAGTGTGTTTTAGATAGGTTTAAATTACTACTAACACTGAAACTGCAGTAGTTAGTCTGTAAAGTAAGTTATCAAGCATAACTAGGAAAACAGGGAAAGTGCTAAGAAGTATTCTCTGTAAGATCTCAAAATCTTTTGAAATCTTGGAGTTTGAACTAAATCGACTTAGTTAACAATTAATAATTAACAATTAACATTAATAATTAACAATTATTAATGTTGTAGTACAATCTTGAAGGATTTTCTTCTGTTTTCTTCAGAAGAAATGAAGAATCTGAATACCTAGTAAGGGCTTCTATGATGAATGGACTCCGGGGCTTCAAATTTTCTTTGAAGATCTTACATGAATGTTTTGAGCTTGTAGTTGCCCTTCCAGATGTAGAGATGGACATTGTGATTATAGTCTCATGGACCATTTTGACAAATGATATTTCAGATCACATGCTTATCGTTTAAAAAGTCGAGTAATATTAGGAAGTGGGGCAGTCGTGTACATGTTTCCTTGTGTGGCTATGCAAAGGAAAAGATTACAGATAGTATTGCTTTCCAATGAGTTACTTTTTCCTTTTGACTTTGTTAATTATGAAACTGTATCATCCAGAAATTCATACAGTGGTAAAAATGTGTCTAAAGAGGATGTGACATAAATTATATGAGCTGTTGTTATTAGCTGGATTAAATAGTGTTAAGCACTACTATATTCTGTTGTGTTAAACTTGATTCTACTTTTTAAAAATAAACAAAATCATTGTATTATTCCTGGCAAGAACCAGTAATGAATCTTCAAATCATGTAAGCAAGTCATTTTGTTGTTCAACATAACTTTATAATTTAAAAAAAAAAAAAAAAAAAAAAGGTTTTGCTTTCATGTCCTTATCTGATATCAAACTATATAGTCAGCTACCTACTTGAAGAATGCCATCAGCAGTAGCACGATGACTGGTGTTTTGTGAAATATGATCTCAAAGGCTGTTTGTTGGTGTTCAATTTTCTGGGTATTGAAGACACAATTATGTGTCGTCTGTTAAGTGGAAGTGAATGATCAAAATGTTATGGCACAAATAACTTTGTTATAATGTGACAGTATCCAATGTATCTGGCCTGCTGCTATCAAAATCACTTTTCGTTGTTTGATTGATAGTCTAATTGCAAAACGCTACAAAGCAAGTTAATGCCTTCTCCCTAAAGGATCATGTTAATTTCTGGCTCTTGTAATTTAGGTTGTGTATTTTGCCAGTCAGGAATGATAGTGGTACTCTGAAGAAATTAATTATGTGTACAGTAGATCTGTAAAGGTAGTAATTAGTACATAATAGTCTGTAACTACTGGGATTGTTCCAGTACAGAATTCATTATCTATCCAACTTACCTCAAGGGAAAACTTCTTGATCAGAATTCTGTTGCTTCTTTATGATGAGACTTATAAAATATAATTTAACAATAATTTTGATGCATGTTTTGAAGATTAAAGTAAGGTTTTAATACCTGAGTTCATACTTGTTTTTTTATGGAAATCTGATTGAGAAAGGACAAGTGAAAATCAACCTGTACACAAAATATTATTGAACAAAATATTTAGGTTTATATTTTTATGTCTAATGAAATATATTGAGTATTAATATATTAAATAGATTATTTTAATATGTTATTGTTTTAGCAATTGGAATATGAAAATTTAAGTGGATATCCTAAAACTGAAGTCCTACCTTTGGTATCTAAATTTGAATGCAATTTCTAAAACTTTTGAGTCTCAGTTTTAAAATGGTGATCAGGAAAAATTTATAAAACATTAATTAAAATACTATTGTTACTAATTATATAGCTGATTATTAAACAGTAGTTCACTGTTTAACTGTTCTGCACGTTCTTTTTTATTTCTGTAGTAACTTATCTTCTTTTCCTTTTTACACATCACTCAGGTAGTGAGGAGAGGGAGGAAAAAAAGGAAGACAGACTAGTTTCATGGGAAGCCTGTAGGCAAAACTGTCATCTTTTTCCCCACCTTTTGCTCTTTTTGTAGATAGATATGGATGACAAATTCTATTTCTCCACCCTCTATTACCACTTAGTTTTCCAAAGCAGACAGTGTTCATTCTTTCATCAGGATTAATGTTTTAGCTCCAGTCATTTGTGCTGGAATCATTGATTGCATGTAATAAAAGCAAATTTTAAGTTTTCATTCTATCAAAGTCATGTAACGTTTCAAGATTGGTCTCACTTCTTCAATTGATCTCACACTTCAAGTATTTTTGATTGAATGTTACAAAGCTATTGCAAAGCAATATTCTCTTAGCTTGGAGTAATGACACATTCTTAGTGCGGGAAAAAATTTTTAATAATCACTTCTCACCTATTATTTACTAAAGAATTAAGTAGAAACTAAAGAATAAGGTCTGTATATCATTAAACTTAAAGGATAACTGTTTGCATTTGTTGACATTTGTTATTTTTAAATGAAAGGAAAAAGGATTAGAAATTCTAAATAATAAATGTGAAATTAGTACAAGTGCTGCTCTAAAAGTAACGCTTCCTGTTTTATTGGCCCATGACATCAGAGGTGGATGTTGATAATATGGTGGTAGAGGTTCCACTGTCCCACCAATATCATATTAAATTTTGTTCCTGGGACAGATAGCAGCAGAGGGGCAGTCTTGACAAAATGGCTTTTGACATAGAAGTATGAAGTGAAGGTGTGTCATTGAATTCCTTCTTGTGGAAAAAATGACACCCATTGACATTCACTGACTCTTGCTGAAAGTTGATGGAGGCCAAACAGTGACTATGAGCACTATGATATGGTGGGTAGTGCACTTCAGCAGTGGTGACAGCAAGAATGAATCACCACTGCTGGTACAGATTTGTATGAACTCAGTATGCAGGCTCTTGATCTTTGCTGGTGAAAATCCGTAGCTCATGGTGGGACTGGGTTGAAAAAGCGTTTCGTAGATGAGAATTTGCTCAATCAAATATTGTTATTGAGCTCTTTGTATCTGTTGAAGTTTCCATGGAGATAAATAGGAGGTATTACCTTCATAGAGACCTCTGTATGTTAAGAAACCCAGATAAAATTCACTTAATTCACTTAAAGCTTGTAAAAGTTAAGTTTTGTCCAAAATTCCTGTAGCACAGTTCTCTGTTTGTAGTTGTGAGAGTGCTAGTTCAATTCAGTACAGCAAACAGCATATGTTGTGTTAGGTCAACTATATGCACTCTCTTGGTGAAATAAAAAGAAAAAAGAATTTAACTCCTACCTAGTGAATTTGTTTCTGAATTCCAAACTGCAGGTGGCTCCCTTGGTCTACAGGTTAATTCAACATGTCTTTTTCATTCCTCTCCTTACACTCACATTTTCAGAAATCTGAATTCAAAGAGAAGGAAAATAATGCTTTGTGGTGTAGGTGACCCAGTGCTTCTTGTCTAACAGGAATTTAATGTAGTTAGACTGTTTGATTATGTCAGCAGATTAATATCTGAGCTTCATATATAAGTAATCTGTTTTCATCTTTGAATGTATCTGATTTATTTTTCAACGAAAATAAATTCAATTACTATGAAAAAGTAAAAACCAATAGTAGGTTGCCATTCTTTGTTTTTTTTCTTTTCATTGTCTTATCCCATTAGTATTGTCAAATTAGGAAATGAAAGAAGTTTCTTTTGCTTAGGTAAACTGATGTCTGCAATTGTTACTATTTGATATAGATTTATATAAAAATGCATTTTAGAGGGTTTGTATTTGTGAGGAGGGTGTTCATTCTTAAATGATTTTAAAAGTAATTGTGTAAGAATATGTTTCTCAAGGAAAAAAAAATTGGCTGTAAATAACAATGAAATAAGTTTTTCTGCCTTTAAACTGCATTAAGTGCTTTGTACAAGATAATGATAATTAGTCTTACTTTTCTGAAAACATTATGAGGAAAAAGGATGAGCAGAGGAAAGAAAAAAACCAAAACAAATTAGAACCAAACAAACCTGAGTGTTCTATATATGGAAGGTTCAGTTTTGCATTAGATACTAAAATGTAACTGTATTTCTACTGCCTAATAGGTGTTTATTTTATAAATGAAATTTGATAGTTAAGCAGAGAAGCATGGTTTTTAAATTGGCACAAGAATGATGCATGTAGTTGTACTGCAGCTGGGTATTGTTCAGGAAAATCATATATGAGGCCTCCTAAGAATTACTTGTATTTTAGCACATGTAAATTCTTTAGAATGAGGAGGTCACTGTGCAAATGGTAGCTGTTCAGGAGCACCCTCTTTTGTTGAAGGGATGCCTCTTACTAAAATGAGAGGAGCACAATGAAGCGGCCATGGTAAATGAATTAGGAGGAAATGTTTGCCAACTTCAGTCCTTCATATTTGATGTTGTAGGTAAAATGGAGTTCAGATTGTAGAGGTTGTCTTGTACACATGTGCTTGCTATAAGGCCATTGGTTGTGGAATTTATGGAACAAAAGCTGGTTTTGAAGAGTTTTAATAAAATAGTGAAGAACTAAACTGCTGCTTAGCTGTTACTACAAGTTGAAATTAGTAGTTTTCTCAAAGATTCAGCAGTAGAATTCATGGAGGGCTGCTTTCTTCTTTTCTGATGCATAACAATTTTTTAATCTGAATCCTTCTGTGTAAAATACAGCTATGCTGCTTGAATAATTTTAGGCATTTATTGGTACACATCCAGTAATGTTTGGAAATCGCTTGGTAATTGTAAATGTATAACAAACTAATGATCTCCCCTCTGTATTTTTGTCACGAAAATCTGATTTTTGGAAATGAGAGCTGATTTTTCAGAAAGCGCTTGGTGTGGGTGTTATAGTGTATTTGTGCAGCAATGTTTTTGGTGTTTGAAATTTGGGAGACAAATATTTGTGTAGAAATAGCCAAGTGAGCCAAAATGAGACCTAAAAAAAATCTCATTTTTAATAATGTAGTGGCAGCATTGTTTTAGTTGTGCTGTCTTAATATTTGGGTGGCAACATTCAGAACTTATGTATTAATGTGTAAAGCCAAGGTGCTCAGGAAGTAAAAGTGGAAGTACTGAGGAGAGGTGGAGAAGAGTCAATTTTGACTATAAAAAAGAAAATGTCAAAGGGAGGAAACATGGAAATGCATGTTGTTTGTTTTGTTTTGTATTTTTCCTACATTTATTATCTCAGAAGTACCCATTAGAGAACAGTTAGTTTTACTATGCAGATAAGTGTGTGTTACTGACAAACATATATTCAAGACATTTGGAATTCCAGTCTGCTGTATGGTGACTCAGCTAGTATGTATGTGGAATATATTGCCATATGCCTTGTTTTTCTGAGGGAAATAAAGCTTCTGTTTGTAGTGGTTTTATAAAGTACAGCAGAGGAAGAAAGGCAGGTTATGTGTTCTGAAATGTCTATTTCAGTCTCAATGATGCAGTGCTCAAATGAACTATAGCGCATTTAATGAGTAGTTGAGGACAGAGACACATGTACTAAGCACACCAGGGAAAGGGATTGTGTACAAGGACTAATTAACATGAAATATGAATACATTCATGAAGTAGTCTTCATCTATAATGCTCTTACAGAGTTTTTTCTATGAGTTCAAAGAAAAAAAATCAGAAGTTGAACTGAAGAAAAGATTCTTTAAAGTGTTTGTTTTCAAATAAAAATCTATATGTATTCCTGGAATGAAATTTATTCTGTATCAGTAAGAAAAAAAAAAAAAAGGACTTGAAAGAATGCCTACTCTAATGTCAAAATAGCAAAAAGAATAAGATACTATTTAAGATTTTTTCATTTCAATTTCATTTTTTGCATAGGAAATTAAGTCAGATAATAGGAAAAAAATATGTAATTTGACGCTATGTACTCAGAACATGATTAACTAGACTTTCATGCTGTTGTTAAGATAATATGAACAACTCATTTAAGGAAAAACTATCTGTTATGGAACTTTTCTTCAAGTGTGGTTTATCTTTCCCTGTGCAAGTACATAGGTTGCTCTGGAAGTAATGCCTCCTATTTATTACCACAGAAACTGCAACAGCTGTGAAGAGCACAATAACAATACTTGTTAGAGTGAATTCTTAGCTACAAAACACTGTTTTTCAAAATAGTCACTGCCATGAGCTAAGCATTTTGACCAGCTATGAGCTGAGAGCTGTAATACTGGTTCTTCAGCAGAAGTTCAGCCATGTAGGTGTTCATGGACCAGTTCCTTTTAAATATTTTGAAAGGCCAGCTAATCAGAACCAGACTTTATTCTTACATCTGTTAATTTTATGAGCAGAACTGATTGGTTTTTTTTGCTCTTAAAAGGTTCTCACCTACTTTTGAGGTTGCAACTTGTCTGATTGTTAGCTGCTGAAGCCTTAATATTATGAAAAGGTGCTTTGAGTAGAGTATCTTTTATTTGAAAAATGTCTGCTATGTATACATAGACTAAGATAGATCCATTATCTAAATGAATTAAGGTTCTTTGGAAATAGATACATTTTTTTAAAAAAGCTATCTAAAGCATTGAGTGAACAATCATGCTATTAACATTCTAAATTCGTTGAGAAATTTAAAATACTAGATACACATGCAGATAAAAAGTTAATTTTGTTGAGTTAATGAATTACTTGTCAATGATCCCTCAAAGATGTAAAGATGAAATTAAACAACACTTACAGAATCTGAAGGAATTAAGTGTTTTAAAGTAAGAATATAGTTATTTTCGAACTAATAAAAGTATATTTCCCAGTGTGGAGAGGTGGGATGAAAAAATAACTTTTTAAAAGCAGAATCTAAGCATGATAAACTGGTTAATTTTTATAAATCGGTGTGAAAGTATCTAGAATGTTCTGGACAGTAGTTCTTGTGGAGGAGTTTGGAGACTTTCTAACATTTTTTGCTTGTGCACTTAAGACACTTTCATAATTTGTGCTAAAATGTTGCCTTTTTAATGAATCATTTTGCTTATGTTGCTAAAATGAAGGTAAACAAAGCATAAATTGCATCTTTTTATATTTAGAATAAAACACAGATTCTGTGTATACGATTTAAATGTGCTCAGGAGAATAGTGAAACCTGACTGTTGTTAAGGTTGAGGGACTGGTGCTCGTGTGTGACATGACTATCTTAATCTGCTACAGCATAAGTGGCTTACTTTTGTTGGTGATGCAGGCTGGTTTAGTGATGGGGATCATTGTATTAGTTTAAGGACCAATATATTAAGTTTAGCAAAAAGAGTCAGTGAGTGCTACTTCTAAGACATTCATTTCAGTTTTGCTTGGTGTGTGAACAGCCTTGTATTTCTCAGTGATTTTGCTTCACAAAAAGCACTGGAGTCATAATAGACTATTTGTATCCTACTTGTGCCTTTGCATTCACCAGGTGCAAGGACTGTGTTCTCAGATTTTACATATATTGTTTTGGAAATTGCTTATTATGGCCCAGCAAGCAGTGGATGTTTGCCAAATCGGGGAAAATCAACTAGAGGTCAGCAAAAAATCTCTCACGGAGCTGATGATGGAAAAATAGGGAGAAAGGAAGAGGTCGTATGACCACCTTAGATGCAACAGTGCATGCCCAGAGGGATATTAGTGTACATTAAGGAGTTCCTGGAAAAGACTGAGTATGTATGCCAATACACAATACACAGTTAAGCCTGGTATTTTGAGTTTAGTGGGTGACTGAGAGCTCCCCAGCTTCCAAGATTCCAGTTCTTAAGGAAGATATTTCCTTTGTTGTTTTTAATGTCCTTGCTCACGGACATGATTTAGTGGAAGGTTGTTAGAGTTAGGGTAGTATGGGTTAGGTTGTGGTTCGTATTGATGAGCAATTGTAGGGTTCTAGTATAATCTTTTCCCCATGAATTTAGTCTTCGGATCTGATAGCTGTGAAAGTATCCCTTTTAAGGTTTTTCTATTAATCAGTTTAATACAGCAATAAATTTCACCTAATTACCAGTTGATAACTATTTTTCTCAGGCATAGTAATTTTTTTTCCTTTTCAACTTGAAATTAGTGGGAGGATGAAGAAGTTCTTAGGAATCATTAAATCAAAGTTCTCATACTTCTGAAGTACTCAGTCAACAGAGAAGGGTAATGCCCTGTAGTTCACTAGTTGGGTCTGACTGTAACCAGGTCATGCCATGTTATACTTAATCTACAGACTACAGAAAATCTTTAAAATGATAAACAGATGTAGGTGTTGGAGATTTAAATATATACAAGTGAAACAGTTTTTCATGTGAATTTGTTTTAAAACTTGATGAGAGATAAGTATTTTTTTTTAAAGGGAGATGATATTTGAAATATGCATTTGGAAACATATGATTGCTAGCATTTAAATAGTCAGGAAATTCATAGATCAAATAATACAGTGGGAGGAAAAAACACCTACTTTATGATAAAGCTTTACTCAGTGCAATTAAACACCATTATCTAACTTGGTTGTTTAATACGATTTTTGGATCTTTTGGATTTTTAACTTCATTATTTCTAAAAGTCGTTTGGGATGTGAAATTCCAATCAATGACTTTATTGGGAAAGATATGCCTTCTATGAACCTAGTTCAGAGGAACAATAGCTGAACTTTACATTTACATACTTTTGTTTTTAATAATAACTGCAATTCAGTTTATGAAAATCTTGATGAAATGTTACAGTTCTTCAGCATTTAATTTTACTTTGATTTTAATATCATATCTGGTGGTTCTGTAGTGATGATGAACTGATATCTAAGAGGAGGGGAAACAAACTGAGACATGCAACTATCTAAATTAAAGCTATCATTGCAGGCAGCGTTTTAGTTTTTTGGACAAATGTTTTCTCTGACTCATGTAAAAACTTGCCATGTTACTGCTAAAATGCATTGGCTGATCTTGTGACTGGCAGCATGCACCAAGGCTAAATGTCTCCTCTTAGAAAAAGCCATCTTTTGTTCTGTATACGTTGAAATATGGGTAGTGGCAAAGGGAGAAATGGAGTGGACAATTCTGGGGGCTTTGTGCCATGTAAATATCCATGGAGAGAATGTGATAAAAGAGTTAATGGAAAAGGCTGCTAGCTTTTATTTCAGCTTCCTACAACACATGGTACAACACAGTTAAGTAAGCCCACTGAGGATATTTTCAGTTCAATCAGTTTGCCTGCTGTTTGATTTCTAATGCTCAGGATGAATACTTGCATGTATTTTTGTGACCATTTGTGTTTGCTTAATTGTTGCTATTTGCTCAGTCCTCCAGGCATGTACTGATAGAAAGCTGGAAGCAACTCTAGTACAGAATGTTTATTAAAGTATGCTTTAACTATGCAGCTTAACTGCATGAGTTACTGATGCAGTTTGTCAAATGGCAGCTGAAAATTAGGCTATTTGCAACCATTTTAGGGCAACGTCGATAGAACAAAAATATAAAATATATTCCTTAAAAGAGATGGAGAAATACAATAGCAGTCACTTGCTCTAGAAGAGTAAATACTGTACCCTTGCTGTTTATTAACAGAGCTTATTTATAAAACTAAGTCAGGAATTTTTTCTTCCTTGGAGCGGAATACGTTAGGTTGATGTCACTTCCTCCAGCTTGATTACATTAATTAGGCAAAAACTATATGAGATGTCAAGAGATGTTCCATGTTTTTTCTCCTGCTGTTTTTTAATCTCATGATCTCAAACTAAGAACTACTTTCAGATCAATTGCTTGCTTTATTTGTAATAAAATTGTTTACTGTTTTGTTTCTTTTTAAATGCTGCATTAGCTATTTGATTATTCTGATTGCAGAAAGGACAGAGTGACAGCAGGAGTGCTTAATTAATTTCACTTGAGGAATTGATAACTGAGTGATTTTAGGTGAACTGGAAAATGCCAGGTGGCATTGGGAATAAACATGAAACCACACAGCTGCTGATTTGATTGACAAGAGGGTGTGGCCAGCATCTGTTAATGCTTCTGCATTCATCTCTGGATGTAAAGGAAAGTGGTTTGTGGTTTGTCATGTTTTCAATCTGAATGACCATGTTGGAACCAAACTGCTTTAATCACAGTAAATGCAATTATGCATATAAATATGTGACGTTCTATTTAGCACATTCTGCAGGAGAGGTGATGCAGTGCAGGAGAAAAGTCGTGGTTTCAGCTATGCTGAGCATTATACAAAAGCAGGGCCCTAGCATCTCCCAGAGTCTCTTATGTGGGAGCCATGCAATACTCTTCCATCAGTAACCGGATTGAAGATGATTATCTCCTTGGTGACTGCTCTCTTAAATTTGCGCTGTTGTTTTCTGATTTGCTGTTGCTGTTGTCCAAGCTCTCACTCATTCTTGACACGTTTGCTCCTATGATCTAGTTTTGTTTCCTTGAGCACACAAAAACTTTTCATAGTTCCTTCTGTTTTCTGGAACAAAAGCTTGGTCATATTTTGTCTAATCAACTTGAAACAAGTGGTTGTTGCAAGTTCACAGGCTGAGCCAGCTGTGCTAACCAGGCCTCAGGTACTTGCGCTTCAGTTTGAAGAAATTGTGTGGTGAGAAAATTGAGGGATTTATTGTCGGTGTATCAGCAGGGGGAGAGAATAAGTGCAAGTTTGAGATAACATTATGTACAACTTTCCTTTCTCTCTACCTTTCTTTGACTTTTATCTGCTTTGACTTTTGTTGACAGCAGGCTCAACAAGAGCCAGCAGTGTGACCTGACAGTCAGGAAGGCAAACTGCATTGGGCACTACATTAAACACAGCACAGTCAGCTGGTCAAAAGAGGAGATAATCCCACCACGTTTACAACACTCTGAATATTGTGTGCAGTTCTGGATTTCACAATATAAAATGATGTTAAAGTCCTTGAAAGGATCCAGAGGATGGTAGCAAAATTAATTAAAGGGTTGGAAGGCATGTCCTATGAGGATGGGCTGTGGATGGGGGTTGTGTAGTTTGGAGGAATAGAGGTTAAGAGCAGGCTTCATGGTGCCCTGCAACTTCTTGAAGTTTACAGGAAGGTACTAATCTCTTCTTCCTGGGAACTGATGACAGGATGTGGAGGGGTGCATAGGTTGTGCCAGAGAGAGTTCAGAAAAGAACATTTAAGAAAAATGTCTTCCCCGTGAGGGTGGTCAGACACCTGAGCAGGCTTCCTAGGGAAATGTTTGGTGCCCCATGCCTGCTAGAGTTCAAAAGGTGTTTGGATAATGCCCTTAATAATGTTCTTTCGCTTTTAGCTCTGAATCAATCAAGTTTGAACTTGATGGGCCCTGAAAGCCCTTCCCAAATGAACTATTTTAGGCTAGTTTATTTCTGTTGTTGAGTACCTCTGCAACATCTATGGTAACATTGTTGAAAATAAAAACTTGTCAATAGTTTTTCAGGGTCATCAATTTAGGCAAGTTCAATGAAGTTCTAGTAAAATTCTAAAAATTCACCTTTCTGTGGCTTTCAAAAAATACTGAATACCTGTTTACTTGGTGTTCTTAGCTCCTTATTACGATTTTCTTCCACATTGTCTCATGGGATCTCTTTTATTTTTTCCAGAGCTAATATCTCAGCATAATTAATAACTTCAGTTGTTTGAGACATTCCTGTATTTTATATATCTCTGTTTTATTTATGTATCTATGTATATCTTTCACAGAATCACAGAATGGCCAGGGTTGGAAGGGAGCTCAAGGATCATGAATCTCCAACCCCCCTGCCACATGCAGGGCCACCAACCTCCACATTTAATAGTAGACCAGGCTGCCCAAGGCCCCATCCAATCTGGCCTTGAACACTTCCAGGGATGGGGCATCTACAACCTCTCTGGGCAGCCATTCTGTGTGTGTGTGTGTGTATGTATGTATATATATATATATATATATATATATAGAGAGAGAGAGAGAGAGAGAGAGAGAGAGAGAGAGAGAGAGAGAGAGAGAGAGAGAGAGAGAGAGAGAGAGAGAGCGCCCTGTTCTGGCAGTTAATTTTTCCCCATATTCTTGCACCTGTTAGCTTTGCATCTCTTTTTCTGGTAAAAAGAGTAAGAAATAATTTCTTTTGTGTATTTACCTTTGCTGTCTATTAGCAGTAAATGCAGCTGGTAAGCCATCTACCAGATGGAAATAAGATGAACTTAGTCTTTCATTTCCCATGGCAATAAATGGGCTTTTGTTCACTGTGAAGAAAGATTTAAGAGAAAATAGAGAAAATTAAGGCTCAGGTTCTGACAGACTGAAGTTCACTTACATCACCTACATCTTTGTTCTTCCCTCTCCCCTTTTTTTTTTTAGTATATGCTTCTTTTCTATTCTAAATACTATTTTTTATTTTAAAAATGATTATTCTGATAATGCAAATTCAGAAATATAGACTAAGATGATACAGCATGACAATAAAAGGGTAAACACTAATTTCGTTTACTCCTTTAATTTTGATCCTAGCCATATTCATGAATAAAGATTTTTACTGTTAAGCTAAGAAATAAATAAAAGTAGATGGTTAACACAGACTGAGAACTTGAATGTAGAAGCAAATGATTTAACAGCTCTAGAATCATTAAGTAAAACTTTATGTGTTTTTAAAAATTTGTCATCGTGTAATGATGTTCAGCAGATAAATGAATAGGCGTAGAACAGTGATTTTGGAGCCATGTGTGCTTGCTTTTTTGGTACAGAAGTAAGAGGTACTGATGGTAAATTATTTTTTTTAATTAAGTCTCTGAAGTATTTCAACATCTTTGTGTACGTTCTTTGCCATGGTTATCATTAGTCATGGTAAAAGTATTTTGGATTTATATAACATTGCTTAGTGTCACTTATTTTTTGTTTAGACCCCACATGAGCATCTGAAACTGATAAGGACTACCTCAACTCAACAATGAGACAAGTAGTGCCCTTTTTGTGGGATTATACTAGTTCCCAGCTGAAGGTATCACCAAAAGCACCCACTTAAGGTGCACGTGGATTGATTGCATAATACAAGAGCAACAGAAAACAACCCCTTTCAGCATGTTGCATCAGCTTTTTCCCTCTAATGCTGATAAACAAATTTGTTTTTAATAACACAATAGAACTGAATTCTGAATGTAAAAAACAGTGCGGTTTATATAACATGAGAATTTAGATCTATATTTTCTTCAAGTAGACATCTGCCCATGTTTAAATTACCTGACTTCCTTCTGCTTGATCGTATTGTCTCTCTTTCCCTTTCTCTCTCCTCAGCTTCAGATAGATGGTAAAATAAGACCAACCAAAATCAGTGTGAAGTAACTGTGCATTAATAGGTATTTTGCCACCTTTATGATTGATTGTAAATGTTAATTTAAAAGAAAAATAATCTTGCTTCTTCCAATCTGAAGGGAATGTTGATTTTTGTATGCAACTATTTTCTTTCTTGGAGACAAAATTGAAGTCCACACCTGCATGTGCACCCATTTGTGTGTGTATTAATTGCAAAGAAATCTGCATGTTCACCTGTGTAAATATTTGTGAAAAGGAATTACACTCAAGATGAAATAAAGATGTAGAGCAGGATATTAAAAAAAAAAAAAATACTTTGCACTGTCAGTTTGTGATCTGACATAAGGACTACTTGACAGAACTTTCTGAACCTGAACTCTGCTGTGCTTATATGTAGGCCTCTGTCACGTGATGCCAAAATACTTGTGCTTCTAGACTCTTTTACTGGTGAAGGAGATAGTGGCTTGGTAAAGGACCTGGACAGTGTTAATAATATACATAAAAGAACCTGCTATCATTTCATGGCTGATAAAGCAGTCAAGCACTAACGTAAGTTTGTTATGTGTATTCTGGGAAGAAAATGGTGAGCCTTGCATTTGCAAGGCTGTTGGATCAAGCTTGACATTTAAATAGCAAAAAGTAGTGTGCTTAAAAATGTAGAGACAAACTTTTTCAGAGTACTTAGAGGCAGCTGTCAATCTCAGCAGGGATTTTAAATGAGGATAAAGCCTGTGGAGCAAAGCTTCAGGTACAGTCCATTTGAGTTCTAAAGGATGTTTCCCTATAGGGGCAGAATAGCATTATGTTGGTAATCTGACCTGTTTCTTGCATTGCCCTATTAAGTAGTTGTGGCATTTCCACTCCACTATACCCTCTTTATAAAGTGAACTGAATTTGCTATGGAAACCTGGTCATTAGCTATAGGGTACTGCCTACAAGACGTTGTCTTGAAAACGAGCTGATTTTGAATGAATATTCAAGTCATTGCCTTTATTGAAGGGCTCTGACAAATAAGCAGTGCCACAATGACAAATAAACTAAACAATGTCTCTGTGAAGTAAAACAGATGTTTTATCTTCTATATATTTTAATTCTACTTTTTTGAGCTACCTGACATTAAGTGCTATAAAATCCTTATTCAGCTCTCCCTTTGGCTGGATCTCATGTTGAAAGGAATTCTTGAAAAGGTTTGGGAGGTTGGCCACTAGTAGTATTTTGATTTTAAAACTTATCAAGTAGCATTACTTTATTCAGTTATTTTTTTGAATTCTGTAATTCATGGTTGTGCTGCAGTCAAGCCACTGCTAAAATGGACTAGATGATCAGAGGGAGAAAGAGGCACTATGACAGAACAGGAGAGGTGTGGCTTTTGTTAGCACTGATGTTTAATATACTTCCCAGCATGAGTCAATCTCATTTGCATTCTTCATGAGAATTTCTAGTAATTTTATGTCTCTTGTAACTCTTAAGTTGCTAAGATTGGTGTTGATGCTGAGTTGCTATTTTGCAGTCAAGTAAGCATTGATTTAGGTATTTCTCCTTGTTTTTTGTGACTTGGTGTGAAGGTAACTATAAGTTCTTAATCACACACTTGAAACGATTAGAACCTTTGGAAAGAATCTTTAGTCTTTTCCAAATGAAAAAGTTTTAATCAAACCTAGATATTAAGTATTTATATGGCGATTGTGTTACAGCCCTTCAGGCTGAAGCATGTAAGAGTAGCTGTTTATTACAAAATTGTTGAAGGTTTGGTGTTGTGTCCTAATTGTGGCTACTAGTTTCACAACCTGTTGAGTACTGCAGACTGGAAACAATTGAGGAGAGAGAGATTTGAAAACGGGTTATTTGATGAGTACTAGTGTGAATTTTGTGTCAGCCCATTTTATATGGGTTTCTTAAAAAACAAACAGCAACAACAAAAAAACAAAACCCAAACCCTATGATTTAAAATCTGAACCTCTTCAAATCCAGTGTTTACTCATTTACTTATTGGGCTTGTGTAACACCCTTGTCATTAAGTTCTTGCTCATAAATCTGTTTCTCTTACTATTTCTGATCAGGTATATGTGAATTATCCCATGGTAACATAAGTATTTCATTCCCTTGGTTTTGCTTATTGAATACTGAATATTTTGGTTAACCTTGCAATATTTCAAGAATGAAGAGATGCACTTTGGCTTTGATTATTTTGTTTTAGCTAATTAAGGAACAGGTCTGTTGTCTTCTGTTCACAACTGATGTGACAAGAGTAGATAGTGACCAGATTGGCGGCGATGTGTTCTTCACCATGTTTACTTAAAGATTTTATTATTTATGGAGATCCACAAGGTTTCATTCTTAAACAGATAAAGCTATGAATAGGTCACTTATCTTCTTGAGTCATTTCTCCTATCTGTCTCACCAGACACAAGTTTATGATTTTCAGTAGTTTCTGTTCACATAACATAACAAAACTAATAATGTTTATTGCATTGTCACGAGAGAACTCATTTCTTAATTATTTGTATTTTATTTATGGCTGTTGAGTACCTAGTTTTATTTCCTTGTTTAACCAAGGGAAAAAGTAGTGATAAGTATTTGGTTAATTCATGGAGGATCACTTAAGGGTTTTGAACTGTAGCATATTATAGTTAACAGGTCAGTGGGAGTTGGTGGAAGTTTTGAGTATTGTCTGCGTATGAGATTGAAGAAAAGTTGTTGTGTAGCTCTGTCCTTGTTTGGATATAAATCAAGTTGGTCATACGTTGTCATGGTTTTATGAAAAAACTGTTGACGTACGTGCACCCAGGATAATAGCAGGGGGCAATGAAGAGCAAGCAGTGCATTGTTGTAGAGTTGTCTTTTCTTTTTCGCTTTTTCTGCCTTAGGCTTTTCAGATATAGCTGGAGATGAGGGAACTGTCTTGCACTAGTTTAGCTTATGCTGGTATGAAAATGCCCAAGATCAACTAATTATTGAAATGGTATAAACCCAGAAGTGTGTTGAATTATGCAGAAAATCTAGTGTACCTTTTAGTTACTTTGTTACCATGTTGCTTTCTGTATAATTTTAAGTATGGAATACAAAGCTAGCGTTTTGTGTTTTGTTTTGCTCTTTAAAAATGACAAGAAAATTACTAGTAAAAACCTACCTCTGCAAGTTTATAGTGTGATAAATGTCAAATACTTTATCTTATTGGTTTTGAATGAAGATCTTCAAATGGTATTTGTTTCAACAGAGGGCACTCGTGCTTTGAGGTAATACCTATTTGATGCCTTTTTAAAGATGTTTGCAATAAACTGTAGTTCGAGATAGCAGAATGTGTGGGTTAAAATAAGCAACAATTTGATAGTGCACACAAAAAACATGGCGTTGCTGTATAAAAATCTTTATTTCACTTCTAATTTTATAAATTGATGTTATTTGATTCTTTATGTATTTTACAGTACATTGAGGCAAAGGATTCACTTTTCCTTGAGCTGATTCTTACAAATGTAGTATTATAGCTTCCTGACTAAGTTGCTATTAGTCTTTTAAGAGTTGTAATATTTAATAAATAACTTTTTTTTTTTTTTTTCCAGCTAAAAAAGCAGTAGAAAAACAAGAAGAAAAGAAAATAGAACAGTCAAAGAAAAAGAACAAAGTGTTAAGAGTTTTGGATGGAAAAACTTCACAAAACTTATGTAAGTGATGTCAAATGTTTCAGCTGAATATGTAATTATCTTGTCTACATGGCTATTCTTAAATCTTCCTTTGTTTATATCTACAATATATTTTTTTAAAATATGCAATGTGAATTGATTTTTTTTTATCTTCTTAGCTCAGAAAAGTTTTGTACATCTATGATTTAAATGTGTTATACAACTTTGGAAAGCCTAAATGCAACAAAAAATGTTGTAGACTTAAATGTTAATGAATTATATTGTTTTTGTACTGAGAAGGTTGATTCTTTCTATAATTCCTTTGGACAGGAAGTATAATTAAATTATAGTCACTGATTCAGCAAAGTCAGCATTGGTAGGGTTTAGGTTATGGCCTCTCAGCTCACAGCTCTGGTTAGAGCAGTGCAGAAAAAGCATGGTAGCAGCTGGATTTCTAAAGAGGATATTGCCAAATAGGATAAATCAGGAGCAAATAATACTGTTATAAGTTATAAGGAAAATAGCTGCATCTCTTTAACTAATTTTGATTTTTTTTAAAAAAAAATTTAAGAGCAGTACACTTTTATTTGAATAAGAAATATCATAAAATGTCACTAGTTGGTAAAAGCTTGTGGCAAATCAAGTATGTAAAACCAAATCTTTGCATTGTTTATTACCCTCTTCATGAATAAACTTCCCTAAGCAGAAAATATGCTATGACATGAGTGATATAAAAATTCAAACTAGGAATTGAAAATATGGTTGCATAAAAGTCAACCGTAGTAGTTGGATGGAATATACAGCACTTTATGAAAAACAGTATGTTAATCTGTGTGTATTAGGGATGTTTGTGTTTTTAGAACAGGACTCTGTTGAGATGTTATAGCAGCTGGAAATCAATTTACTTTGAGAAATCCATCTTTGAAGTGTGTACAATACATATAGCCTCTTTTATAAGGACTTAGGTTGTTTTGTTTCCTTGCTTTTGATAAGGAATTTTTTTTTTAAAAAGAATATTATGTGAATATTCTACAAATTATTAATTCTGGGAATTGATTATAGCTTGATAAACATAATGGACACTGAAATCTTCAAATGGCTGAACAAATCTCTTCTAAAAGTAATACAAATATGTTGCTTTTTATAAAACTGGAACTTAATTTTAACAGATGAGTAACACCACCCAGGAGCAACTGAGATTGCTTTAAACAGTTAACTATTGTCATTAGTTCATTTCTGAGAAATAAGATTTATTATAATTTGAATAGAAATAATGTTTCATGTAGTTTGTTTTATATAGGAAGCTTTCATTATGAGTTATCTTAATTTGAATCAGGGTGATTGTTTTTGAGTTGCTAGAATTGAAATTTGCATTCTTGAATCTGTCTTTGATTCAAATTATTACTGAATTTCAGCAATATTTTTGGGTTCTCTACGTATGCCTTATGAAGAAATAAAAAATATCATTTTAGAGGTTAATGAAGAAAAGCTGACTGAAACCTTTGTTCAGGTATGTGAACAATGGCTAATTCTGTTTGTTGCTTATTGTACATTTAATAATGATGTCAAAATGTAAGAATTCAGAAGTAAGAATATCTGGGTAAAAAAGTAAGAATTTTTGGGTATCAGCTACAAATGCTTCTCTTGAATGTAGTGTTTTGCTTTTGTTGTACTTTCGCTGTAAAACTGTTTATTAAAAAGATTTTTTTGTTAATAGTACCTTTCAATTTTTCACTTTATGATGTTTCTCTTTCAAAAAGAAATCTCTGATACTAGCTTTTGAACTTGAGACAATTTACATAGCTTAGTCATTAATGAAGTTTCATCATACTTCCTTAAAAACTTTTGTTTGTCTGTAAATCAGACCTGCTCCTGATGTCATTTGATCTTTAAGGCCAAAATTTCTCAGCCAAAGAGAAGACAATGTGTCCTACAGCTTCTTGACATCTCTTTAGATTCCCCACAGCAGAAGAGCAATCTTTTTGGAAGTGGCAGTGCAACAGAGAAACAGGCAAACCTGAAGCAATGTATAGATGTATCTCACTGATGATATTAGTGTTGAATTAGTTTTTTAATATCCTGTGCAGATTCATGATTTTGTAGCTGTTAGCTGATCCAGTCTTCACTAAGTGATGCTTGTCTGGTAAACGTGCTGGGCTGTTTGTCCTTTCATCCTTCACTGCACCTGCTTGTGTCCTCATTCCTTTTCCCTTAAGGCTTTCTAAATGAGTGTTTTCCTCCTTTCTTGGTCCTGAAAAATGATTGTTCTACGGAGGCTGGGCTAAACTGAATTGGCTGTTGTTTACACAGTTAACATTCATAATTTAATGAAAATTTAGCATGGATTTTATTAAAAACAAAATTATCTCTACTGCATTTCCAAACAAACAGTATAAATTAAATTTATCAAATTAAGTTAATTTGGCTGTAATCTGCAGTTTTGTCTGACACCAAGCTTCTCCTGTGCTTCTGGAGGTATCTTCTCCTGAGGCTCTAAAGGAAGAGTTGTCTCTCATAAACCTCAAATTACATAGGTCTCATAGACTTCGAAGTGTATGCCCAGGAGTGCATACTGTTTTGTTTTCTCAGTGTCATATTCTGACCTATACTAACAAACACACAAAAACACAAATTGAATATCAAAAAAATTCATTTGTATTTCATCTGAGATAACCTTTTTAGTACAGTTGATGTACTTAGAAATTAATATAAGTAAGGAGGAAGTCTTGCTGTTAGGATCCAGATATCAGATTGTTTGAGAAGCCTGTAGGATTAGTAATATTAAAGTCATCAGGAACTGAAAAACCACCATGAATACCTGTAGCCTATCCTTGGTCTGCTTGCTGTGTGGGCAGAGTGACAAATCAAGAAGTCCTTGAAGCTGCAAAAGCACTGTTCAACGTTTGCTACTATATTGGTGCATTAGTTTTTGGTCACAAGAAAATTAACTCAATCCCACCCAAATCGTGTGCAGCATAAAACATACAAATGTGATTGTAAGGTGTATCAGTCAATTTCAGTAGGTAATTCTTATGTTTATGAATAATCCACACCTAAGACATTATCTAAAATACTTAATACGTTTTTCAGAAATTAATTTAAAATGGAGAAGCTGAACTTTGAAACTACTTAAGATGAGTGAGCAATGGAGAAACAGTTTACAGAAGGAAGCTAGAAAAGACTGGCTTGATTAGGTTAGCAGTATAAATAGTTGAGAGGGAATCTGACTAAATTATAACTATACTGAGAGATAAGTATAAGCACTGGGGAGAAAAATGATGATACTTAAGTAAAAGGCATTGTTAACCATAGAATATATGTGTATGAATTTGTCATGAGTGCAGTCATGCCAGTAACTTGACTGCTTAGAATGGTCCAAAAAATGAGGCTTTAGATTCATGTAGTAAGTTTAAATTACTTTTATTTGGCAGTTGATCCATTTTTATGAATCATTGGTCTGTTGGAGTTACTTCTAAGAGCAAGGAGACTGACCCCAAGGAGGTTGCTTCTCTGTTTCCAAGGACAATTTTAGAAATGTGTTGAAGTAGAGGGGCTCTATCATCTATCTGATTTTTGTTCTGCTTTATTTTTGTTCTGATCTACCAATTAAGTGACTCACTAACTAATTTACTGGTTTAATAGTCTTCAGTATTACTAATTGGAAAACTTCTTCAAAGCAAACTATGCTTTCTTTCATGCTTAACTAAACTTGAACTTCATGAAAATGCTCATGTAGATATTGCTTTTTTCTAAGTATCACAGTGGTGAAATCTAAAGGTTCAGGTTGGATATGAGAAAAAATTTCTTCTCAGAAGGAGTGGTTGACTCTGGAGTGGATGGACTGCACAGGGAGGTGGTTAAGTCACCATCCTTGAAAGTGTTCAAGAAATGTTCGGATGTGGTTTAGCCAAGAAATATTGGTGGAAGGTAGCAGATTGGAGTAGATGATCTTGAAGGTCTTTTTCAATTTTGATTCTGTGATTCTATTATTGCATAATGGAGCATACAGTCAACTGCTCCTTCCTTTGAGGTACTTGTTTCTTGCTACTTTTTGATCTTACGCTATCATAGTTAGTAAAATTTATTGGATTAAGCAGGTTGTGTATATGATCAGTAATGACAGTGCAGTTCTGTGTACATGATTGATGATAATGCAGTTCTGTGAGAACAGCATGCTAGGAAAATTCATTCTTCATTCTTTTTGTCTTTAGAAGAATACATTTTCTAAGCATACCCATGTAAAATACTATTTTTAGCAGAATTGAGGGCATTTTAAGTAGTAAGTGAAAGCATCGACCTTTAAATATCGGACTTAAAACATTTTCCTCCCTCTACAAACCCTTTTGGGCAGTGCTTTTTATTTGATGTGTGTTTTCCAAAACATGTAGTTTGCATTTCACTGATCATTTATCTGTGGCTGAGTTCTGCATCGAAGAGAACAGTGATCTGACTTCAAGCCTTGGAAGTGCAATGGAGCACATCCTCTCGGAATTCATTTTGAAATGTTCGAAGGACTAGAATGTGGTCAGAACAAAGACCTGCTCCTTTTCTCTCCTATCTTTGAGGACCAAGATGGGAGGGACACAGGAGTTAAAAATCATGTAACAAAATAGACTTTTGGGAATATGGACTCCGCTAAGTTCATGTGCCTTCAAAAATGTTGAAAGCTGACTTCACTTTCCAGAATATTTGTCCAATTTTGAGATTGTCCTGTGTACAGGTATTTTGAATAAGAACTAAAGATTATTTTTACGTGGTTATGTATGGCTTGATGCAGACCATTTTTTCTTGCTTAGTATTTAATGAGTAGTATATTAGAGCAATGAGTAAATTGTGAGGGCAAAAAGGTTGTCAGGTAAAGAATAATTCTTCAGGGTCTGACAGTAGCTGAGAATTTTTTCTGTAGCTTTTTAATACTGAGAGGGCATTCTTCAAATTGAAGACAGTAACAGAGGTATGTATTAATTATTGGTTTGATTTTAAGTTTATATAGTGTTTAAGCTATGTAAATAAAAGAATAATTTTCTTGTGCATTTCTATGTTATGTTATTTTTAGTGTCTTATTTGAAGATCATAGCTCATTCATTATACCAAATTTAATATAATGTATTTTTGTTTTAGGCTGTAATGAAGAATCTTCCTGAACAGGAAGAAATTAATGCCTTAGCTGCATTGCAGGATGAATATAATGATCTTGCTGAGTCAGAACAATTTATAATCGTGGTATGTATTAGTGCACTAATTAACTAGAGAGAATTATTGTATCAAATAGATGAAAAAAAGGAGGTTTAAAGAATTTTGGTTAGTGTTATTGTGCATGAGGAAAATGTTGTTATAGTTATTGATTAGCAATTTAAAATACGAATGCTTTTTTTTTTTGGTAGGAAGTATAGCTTGTAATGGAGAGGAACAGACATTTCTGCAATACCAAGTCTTTTGTCTTATTCTTGTACACTGTGATGTGCGAAAGGCTTTTGTGTTTATTGAATTTGGAGTGTTCTTCCTAACTGTTTAAGAAGGTGAAATTTTAAGGGTTCATAAAAGATCCATTTACTCTATGGCACTGACAACTTCGGTAAATTTATTTTGCTATATTGAAAACTGAACAGCTGAAAGAGATAATATGCCCATAATATAAGAGTATACATACATCACTGCTAAGGGGAGGAAAGATTTCTTGGTGTGAGAAGTTACATTATCTATTATAATCTTATTTTGGTCAATAGAAAGCTTTTTCAGGAGTTGAACTCAATGTTACAGGTGGGTAACTACCACTTCAGGATATTTTATGATAAATATATACATACTATATGTAAATATGTATATATATACATGCAATATATATGAACTCCTGAAATGGTTCTAGAAGCATGAATTTGTATCATAATTGAAACTGAAGATCATTCTGTTGCTTTTTCTATTTGTTCAGTGCATACATCTATTCCAAAAATTGAAATATAAGGTATTATAATGGCTAGAACCAGTCTCTGAATGAAATTATCCGATTTGCATAAACTACCAAATATGTGCTGGTACATGATTATATGATACCAAGTATTAAATAAGACTTGAAAGACTGCATAAATTACTGAATACATGGTAGGTAATTGTTTGTAACTGAGTACTAAGCTAGGACTTGAAAGACTCTTTTTGCTGCTGGTCTTCCAAAGATATTATACAGACTTAATAAATTAGTTGATCTTTTCACTTCAATTTTGTTTTTCAAAAAGATTACATTAAGGATGATCTCAGCTTGGTAATGTTTCCAGGGTGTCCTATAAAGTAAAATACATTGAAACAGAGGTCCTTAAAAGAAGGAAATGAAATAGCTAATACTTTTCTTAAATAGTTTACTTGTTTATTTGAAAGACACTGCCATAAGTTGGCTTCAGAAGTGTCTTTGGTATGATTTGTTTGGATGCAGGGAACATGACATGACCTAATATATATTTTTTTTAGAGTAATTAGAAAAGGAAAGGTATTAATGAATTCTTCTGAAAAATTCAAGGCTATTGATTTTTAAAACTTTGTCATTCGTAAATAATTTTAATGTTTGAGGACAAGGATAAGGAAATTTAGTAGAATGTGTTTGGTAGGAATGTGTTTATATTCTATGAAATTTCCTTATCTTTCTGAAAAAAAAAAAACAACCATGTTTTGGGAACAATTTTATTTTTTATATTTATTATAATGTTTTATGAATATAAGTATGTGGTCTTTTAAAACCTCTGGAGGAATACTTTATCTCCTGTCATTTAACAGACTTTACTGACTAAAACAATGTGATGAAATGACAGTAGTACTTTAAGTCCTACAACAGAAAGGGCTCTTGTTCTCTGGGAAGGAACACAGGTCAGAACAATTGCACTGTCTACTATCTGCACTGTGCCTACTTTCAAAATGGCAAAAAGCAGATCTTAAGAGGGAGTGACTGATGCAAAAAATGAATGTTATCTTACTCTACCCTTGCACGTAATAAAAAAAAATAGGTTGAACCAAGTTGTGCATTGCATGGATTTTGTACAAGGAGAATATCTAAAATGTTTAAGGAAAACACAGGATGTAAGCACACAAGGTAGAGGTTTGGGACAGATGACTCTCTATGAATATTAAATGAATTCAATTCATTTAACTATTTTACTAAATAAATTCAGGAAATCATGTTTAATGATCTTGACTTAAAGCATTACTATAGACATTTCTCTTTTTCACTCGTCTAAGTTTCCTACTGCAGCAGCCTTGATCTTTATAACTAAGTTCTCCCACCTTGATCCCTCCTTTTGCTGTATATCTCTATTTATAAACATCATACCTTCTTTGTTACTTCAGCTTCAATCTTTCTCTTTTATTCAGTTTAACTACATTTTTCTCTTTAGCTTTTACATGGATATATTTTTGGAGTGGAATGCTGTATATCTGCTTTCTCCCATCATTCTGCTATCTAATGTATAATAGTAAATTACTGCTGGGGCTGTGCTGAGTGTTTACATTTGCTGTCAAATATGCTTTCCTTACATGCAGTCAGAAGTTCCTGAACACCATCTCATCTCCTGTTTCTTCTCTCTCGCAATCTGCCTTCAAGGATCCTCTGTTTCCATTTTCTCTCTTTTTTCTTTAGAGAAGTTACAAATGGCAGTTGAGCAGCTATAGACAGAAAAACAGATGCTGTGGGTTAATGTTAATAGGGACATGGAAATAGTAAAAAGGAAAAGAGAGAGCTGCACAATGCGTATAAATGACAATGCAAAACCTTTTCAGTTTTGTTATCAAATGTCTTCATACACTCTATTATTATTTACACTTGGAGACTTTTTATGCTCTTATTTAGTTTTTTTCTACTTCTAATTCAGAAGACCAAAGGCTGGAACAACTTGTTCTCTAGCTTTGTCTTGATGTCGAAATTAATGAAGTTGCCAGGATCCAAGTAGTGTGTATTAAGTATATGTAGTAAGTAGATGTTCTGAGTACTCTTCTTACCTGAGTAAGAATTTGTCATTTTGTTTTGGAGATAGATAGCTGAAAGCCACTTGATCTGAGAGAATGGCCTTGGTTTTTGCAGTTGTTGAATAGTTTAATTTTTTTAATCGAACATCCAACAAATCTAGTACTTAGTGCTTTCTCATTGCTTCTATCTAATAGTATGATTTGTTTCTTATTTCAGTGATTCACTGCAATTCTGCCAGCAGACTTTCCCAGAAAACTATGTATCTAAAGGAAAGTCACTGGGTTGACTGTATCCTGTTATCTTAAAAATATGGCATCTTGTGTTTATCTGACTTGTCTACTGTTGGATTGAATCTAAAAGATTCTTGTTTATTTCACTGGAACGTGTTGTCAAAATCATAGAAATATCCGTATTTGCTTAATGAAAATGGGGATGTTTACCTTATGAAGGGATTAAGTTTCCCAAAGCTTATTGGCATATTCAATTTTACCATCTAGTTTAGTTAAAAAAAAAAAAGAGAGAGAGAGAGAAAACACACTTTTTATGACCTAAAGCTTTTGATGATTTTTTAAGTCCCTTTTTGAATAAAAATTGTAAATTGTCTGATCAAGGTTAAAGCAGATTAAGTAATGTATTTTGGTTACTGCATCTCAGTGAAAGTAGATCCTTTTCAAGGCAGAAGTTTTTAGTATAATGTTTTTAAAATACAAGATGCTTAGGAAACTGTCTCAAGGCTGAATGTTGATGACTTGCAGGGGCTCAAATAAACATTTCTGATAAGGGAGATGTATTTAAAATCTGGGAAGGAAAGAAGAAATGCTAGTTATACTCAAACACTTCCAATTTCTTTTCCTTACAAAAAATCTTGGTTCCTCAAGGAACTGTGGTAATGGTTTGCGCGACAGAGACAAGAGCACATAAAAATCCTTGTTTTGATAGCCGTGATGTGTGATTTGTCACATAACCAAGCTTTTCTTTCAGGGGGACAAAGTCCTTCAGGAACACCACTGATAGTGAATGCATTGGGGGAGAAATCTTTCTGTATTCTGCTAATTAAAATTAAGATTTAGATTTGGAAGGTAATCATTCTTGCATTTAAATGAAAATTTTTAAATGGATTAAAAATTTTCAGTATATATCTTTATCTTCTAAATGTCTTTTATCAATTACAGTCTGTTACAAGTAGAAGGAAATATTATTGATTACTTGTGGAAAATATGGAAGAGAAGGATTTATTTTTGGTGTTTAGAATAATGAAATTGGTCTTGGGGATTTAAGCTAATCAAATTACTATCAGAGATACCTTTCAGCATCTGTGTCAGGCACAGTTTTACTACAGTGTGATTTATGTCAGGAAGGAATTAGTGTTTTACTACTCTTGCAAACAGAGGATAATATCTCAGGGAGAAGTTTGACAAAATTTGTTTAAAAGGACAGAAACATACTGGATTGGAATGCAGGTAGTGTTTTGTTTACACGTCATGATCCCTAAGGATTTGTCTTTTTTTTTTTCCCCCACTGCTCTTGTGGTAATGTGTAACTTGCACTGTGCATCAGCTCAGTAAAAAAAAAAATTAAATGAAAAATACAATTCTCAAGTTTAATCAGTCCGTATGTTTACATTTGTGCTGGTATTAGCACAGGCACTTGAGAGATTGTTGTACTGTTTTGGAAAGAACTGAGAAGCTTATATTCTACTGGTGACTTTATTGGAGCTGTAACAATAAGTTTAGCATATGTGTCTTCAGGCTAATCTTGGGTTCTTCTTAAGAGATGTAACTGGCTTACATTTACTGTGCTGTGTGGAGGGATTTTGGTTGGTATTGTATATTTGTTGCCAGTGAATATGTGCAGGTACAGTTTCTTGGAAAATACAAGGTAAATAATGGAAACATACAGAAAGTGTAGTCTTCTAATGGACTGTCCGGTATTTTTTAATATAAGCTATTTTACACAAGTAACCTTACGTTCTTTTATGTTCTGATTTAATATTTTTTGTTTTGTAGATGAGTTCAGTGAAAATGTTGAGGTTACGTCTCAATGCAATTCTTTTCAAACTTTCATTTGAAGACCATATAAACAATATCAAGCCTGGCATTATGGCAGTTACACTAGCTTGTGAAGAGCTGAGGAAGAGTGAAAGCTTTAGTAAGCTTTTGGAGTTAGTGTTGTTCCTTGGAAACTATATGAACACTGGCAGCAGAAATGAACAGTCTCTTGGTTTTAACATCACATTTCTTTGCAAGGTAAGTTGAAGCTATAATACTGCTGAGTGTGAATTCATGAAGATCTTAGTACATAAGAAACAGCCCTAAGAAGGGAAAAACAATCAATATTGTTCACTTACATATGCCTATTTTTAATAATGGATGCAAAAATACAGGATAAAATGATCTAGAATGGTCTCCTGCTGTAAATGACCTACTCACTGCACTGGTGATTTAAGACAGTTGTTAAGCTGTAACCATAATGAGTGTTTCTGGAGTGTACGAGTGAAACAGCCTTTTTAATTTGAATGTCTGTCTTCTTTTCAGTAGTGTACAAATAGAACTTATTTAAAATATTCTAGCTTCTTGTCTCTCCTGTCTTCCATCCTACTATCCATCAAGCAAAAAATACATATTTGGAATTAAAGTTGGATGTAGTTATTCTACATTAAAATTCACTTGTGGTTTCAAAATATAAGATACAGTGCCAATTTCAGACTTCAAAGAAGTGCTGCTATAAATAGTAAAATGTGTAAGTGTAAGACATTGTTCTGAACTTGAATATATCAGTTCGTGAAGCACTTCTTAGAAATAAAATGATGAAACATCTGTAAACAGATGCAAAAAAAAAGTTAACGTATATCTTGCCAAGTTTTTGTGTGTGTTGTAATCTGAGGGCCCATTGTTCAAGCCTCTGTTTGGGGCCCTGGAGAAGTCTGATGTGTCCCTCTAAGTGTTGTAACCTTGGGGGACAACAACCTTTCAAATACATAAGTCTGATCTGACATATGACAACGGAGAGAGTCTCTGTAGCTATAGTTTATTAAACAGATTTAGCCAATTCTAGGTAAAATAAAAAACTTCACCTGCAAAGTAATTTCATTTTAATAAATGAATATTTTAAACTGTGTCTAAATTCAAGGTATTCTTAAATCCAGTGCTGCCTTATTCCATAGCATTTCAATCTAAAGGGAAATTAATCTGCAAGTACTAAACTATTTCTTTATGTATTTCTTAATTGAGGGGGAGGGGAAGCGATGACTGAGCTTGAGAGATACTTTAGCATAGCATAGGTTCAAGAAGGTATTCTTGCACTCCAGGTGACTTATGAATTGCTTTCAATGCAAATTCTACAGATGTTGACACAGCTAATGTAGATCCTGCAAATTGTTCTCTACTGAACTGAGTAATTGCTGAAGCATAGCTATCTGTGCTTACAGCTAAATTCCATTTAAAGTAATGAGATAAAAAATTTGACTACTTGTCTTGCCCTCAGAAACAGAATCTGTTAATTTTTTTTTTTTGTTTTCAGGACATCTTTCTGTAGGATGTACTTATTTTTCCCAGTGAGGTTTAGAGTAAATATTTAAAACATTCTCTGTAATAAAATACGTACAGTGCAGTGCATATAGGTACTAAGCAGGCTGTGTCCACTTCAGTGGACTTTCTGCTTGTGTGTGGAACCATATTAAGAGAGCTGTTGATTATTATTTTAAAACCAGAACTTTAACAGGGTTCTGTGCATGTGTCTGTGTGTACACGTTTCTATGTATAAAATACATGTAGAAAGCAGAGTTTACTTTAATGATGAGGTACCCTAACTTCATAAATTCCCTTTTCAAGAAAACCTGATAGCCATAAGAATTTTGTGCCTTTCTTCAATTATCTTGATATTAATTGTTTAGTAGATATTTGTTTTAGTACGTGATCTGAAAGAAAAAGTAACTAAAAGGCAAGTATTGATTTAGGTTTTTTTATTTTATTTTTTCAGATGTTCTTGAAATAGTTAGAGCTGGTCATTTGGTTTATGGAAATCTTATTAACAATTTTTAATAAAGCGTAATGAAGAAAAGAAAGCACTTTTAAACACATCTAGTCATAGTTGGAAGCAAACAAAAATCCAACCATTATTTTTAACCATATTGCAACTGTCTTTTCAAGGACAGGAACCCTCACATGTCTGTGAAGTCAGACTAGATAGAAATTTGAAAGAAAGATTTGACTGAACACACACACACACAAAGAAATTTGAACCTGGTTATGATACCATTTACACATTTGAAATGCTTTATCAATGTAATAAATTAAAAGGAAAGTTTTATTATTATGACATTATTTTTTTTGAGCGGCTGTGCTTGCAAGTATCAAGTTCTGTGTATTATTCGTCTTAATCCCTTCCCAAACAATGAATCTCATAGTACTGAGTACTCAGATTCATGCTTTGACGTCCAGCAGAAAGCTATTCCTTACAACCTATGTTGATCTACTGACTTCTTTAACCAGAAGCGTCATTTCCTTGTTCTCTCTCTGATAAAGGCCATAGGATCAAAATTGTTTTTTTTTTTTTTAATTTTAGTATCTATGTTAGTGTCTCCTTTAAAAACAGAGTTGGAAACCTCTAGTCTGTGATGTGCATTGCTAATATTTTACAAATGCAATATGTATTGGCCCTGCTTAAGATCTGAATGATTGTTTACTTGATGTTTTAAACAACTTAGCAAATGCTAATATTAACTTTTAACTGTTATTGTTGGTGACAATATTTATTGTATTTGTAGTCTGCAGGTAAAACAACTTTGTCCTTTTAGGGGAAAAAATGTTTCATCCACTTAATGTAATCAGAAAGATGAAAAAATGCAAATCCCATAGTTCTTGTTCACAGAAAAATTGAAATGCAATTTCTTTCTACCATACAGATGTTGAGACACTAAATCTATCTTTTTTTTTAAAGTTGGAAAACCCTTCATATACGTAACGTATTGAAACCTTTTAACTACATACCGTTACTGAGCATTGTTTAATCCTTAATCACTGATTTAGTATGATTTAAATTGCATTCTTAATTGTCTAAATACCTTATATTTTTAAAAGCCTGTTTTTGGACTGTAGTCATTTATTCTTAACAGGGTAATCCTTAAAGCTGAAAGGCCTGTATTAAATTGAACATCAATGGCAAGCCTGTCATGAGGATTATAGAATTAGAACTTCTAGTGATTTACAGAATGAGAAAACAAATAAGAGATTTTATACACATTTATGTACACTTCTTAAATAAATCCTTGATTTCATTTGTTGTGTATGTTGTAGCTTGTTTTTGTATAAGAACTGTGGTAGATGAGTTAATAATGTTTGGTTTAAAGGTCTTTACAAATACATCTGTAATAGTACTTCTCTTAAGAAGTAAAGTATGCTTAGCTCACTCTTCCATGCACCTACTGTCTCTAACTTCAAATAACAGATAATCTGCTTCCACTGATTCTTCAATCAATTCATAAATTCATTCCTTATATCTGCATGAAAGTGGATAAGCTAAACTTGGCCTTAAATTCACTTTAAAAATCCTAGGTTGAGTCTAGCAGGTAATGCCCTTAGGATAATGGAGAGCAGAGTCATATCACCATCAAGACCACTTGTTTATCTGAGACCACTAGAAATTGCCTGTCCGCTTGAGAGTAGAGTGAAAACAGGCAGTTAGGTTCATAATATACATAATTCTCATGCAACTTCTCCTAAATAAAAGTTTACTTACGGAATTCAGTTTACTGGCAGTTAAGATTATCTTTGCTTGACTGTTGTCATTTGGTATTCCAGTAGGGTGCATTTTAAATTGGTCAGAAATTCCAGTCAAGTTTGAATTAATAGATTATGATCATGTGTTATTCTCTACATTTTTTGCTTCTGTAAAAATTGTGGATTTACAAGAAGTTCCTTTAACATGACTGGTAAAAGAGCAAATATCTTAGCCCTGTGTCCAACCATTCAGCATGTCTGAGACATCACTTTAGAAATCTGGCAGAGAGGGCACTGAAGGAATGAACTAAACTATTCTGTTTAATCTCTGTTCAGGGCTTTTAGTTCTTTTATTATAGCATTTTGAACTGTCATTGCCAAAACCTCAAATTCACATACTGTCTTTGGGTTTAAGAATTGATACCAAGAACAAAAACAGTGCAGCATGGGGTTAGATTCCTTTTGTAGTTCTGCAACAAAGAAGTGCAGTAGTTTGCTGCTCAAAATTTACAGGCCACTGATTTACCTAACTTTTTGCTAACGAATTAAAATGAATCTGGCAGATAACAGGAAAAAAATTACTATTTTTTTTTTACTTTTTTTAAAATTTCCTCCTGTGTTCACTTCTTAGATTATAGATACTAAATCAACAGATCAGAAGACAACCTTACTGCACTTTCTGGCAGAAGTGTGTGAGGAGAATCATCGAGATATCTTAAAATTCACAGATGACCTGCAGCATGTTGAGAGTGCAAGTAAAGGTAAGCAAGTAGATGAAGCATCTAGAGGTAATAGCTGTTTGACATGAAATATTTGCAACATTTCATTTTAGATTGCAGGATTATGTAACATGTAAGCATTGATAATCCACATGGATTTTTCCTGTTCTGATGTTTATTAAGAAAAAGTGAGGGGGAAAACCTGTAATAAAGTAACTTCTCTTCTTTTGAAATAGATTGTGGGAATAATACAAGGTAGTGAAGAGATTATGAAATCACGTATCAGAAATTGTTAAAGCAATGTAATCATGATGATTAGTTTACTATGCTAGGTCTTTAGTGTGTGCCTGATTGCTTGAGAGTAAACACTTTTGTGGTGCGTGTATAAGCACAATATGTTTCTCATTTTAACTCTTGATTTTTATTCAATAGAGAATAAATATGCTTTCAAATGTTCACAGATGGCGTGTGAAAAGTACAGTTCAATTATACTACCAAGTCAACAATGCTACTTACATTCTTGGTCAGTCATCAGTATTGTTCAGTGAATATGTTAGTAAATGAAGTTTCCTATTGCATAGTTTTTATGTATAATGTACTGAGCTTCTTAGTGCGCTGGTTGCCTGGCTATGAAAAGATTAAAATTACTTAAATTATAAGTAATGTCTGTCATAAACTTTGAACAATTATCGTGTAGTCTAAATTGTAATTAAGGTTTGAATTTACTTTGATAGCAATGGAGTGTTGAGTTTTGATTATCTTTGAAATGTAACTATGTCAAACATTCCTCTGGAGGTGGTCAAGGCCAGGTTGAATGGGGTCCTGGTGATCTGAATATGGTGAGTGGCAACCAGACAGAGCAGCAAGGGGTAGGAACTGGATGGCTGCCTTCCAACTCAAGCCGTTCTATGATTGTGATTTGTTGTGTCAAATCTGTGTTCAAATACCAGCTGCATTTAATTCACCACTGCCATTTTTTGTCATGCTTTTTTTTACAGTTAATCTGCTAACCTGATAAGTACGTTTCCGTGCTTTTTTTCCCCTGAATATACAATAAAATTTGTGGTGTTTGATGTTGAAAAAAAAATCTTGATAATTCAGATAAAGCAAAAAAAAAATGTTGATATGTCATCTTTTTGGGGGTTAGCTCAGCAGTTATGTAGAACTTTTGAAAATAGCTAAGCTCCAAGTGAAGGGCAGAACTTAACAGTGAATTTGATACAGATACTAAAGTTCCTTTCGGCAGTTGTTTACTCTCCCAGTACATGATGGACAGAATTCTTTGTTTGAAACCAAGGTATACCATGTGGGGAAAAAAAAGTATTCATTTAAAACAAGGAAAACAAAAAAATAAGCCAGAGAATTCTAGGCAAAATCAAGTGAAAGAGGCCTTGGGGGAGGTGAGTTAT
The DNA here is from genome assembly GCF_987193195.1 of Phasianus colchicus. Taxonomy (NCBI): domain Eukaryota; kingdom Metazoa; phylum Chordata; class Aves; order Galliformes; family Phasianidae; genus Phasianus; species Phasianus colchicus. The sequence goes on from NC_143449.1 coordinate 14,396,696, forward strand.
GTGTGTGTAGCAGGAGTGCAAATTCCTTCTTCATGTAGACATACAAAATATCTTTAATTTTAAAATCAAAATTTTTAAAAAGCTAACATGCTTCTACTAATTGAGACATCACGAGGAAGGACATCAGCAATCAGAAGCACTGTGGATTGCAAATATTTTTATACTTTACGTAGTATATTATTACAAATACTGCATGAAAGTACAATTTTTGAAAGTCTGAGGTATTTCAGTGAGAACTTGTCATAAATTTAGAGTGAGAAAAATGTTTTAAAACATTCTGTGTCATTGTTGTTTTAAAATATAGCAATTTGAAACATACTCATAAGTAGTCGTCATTTTTCTGTCAAGTGGAAGTTTTATAGTTTGTTGCAGTAGAAGAAACAGTCTTTACGAAGAAATCTGCAGTATTTTCTACCTTGCACAGTTTAAATTGCTGAAACAGATTTTGCCCAATCTGGCATGTTAGTGGATATGAAACAGACAATGCCTTCTGGCATGATAAATTTAATGCCTACATCTGTGACTGTTCTCTCCATAATAGAATCTGAAAGCTGGCGCTTTGCATCACAATCAAAAGTCAGTCTTACGCTGCATAGTGACTTCTGTCATTCTTTTCATTCACATAAACTGCAATAATGAAATGTCAGAAAATCTCTCAATGTATTTTTCTGGATGTAGGTACTGCAGGACTCATTTTCCCCTAGAGAAGCTTGTGTATTCACACACAGCATTACCATATTGTTGGTAGCCTAGGCATCATCTAATTAAAAGCTTTTCAACGGAAGTATTCATCTTCATTGACAAGATGTCAGTGAAGAAGATGGAGAAGCAAAAAAAAAAAAATTTACAGATTGATTTTGTGTATTAGTTCCAAGGTACAATTTCTGAACAAGATTTTGTTAGAGATTCAGTGGTGTTTGGGATTGGCTTGCACTCTGCTAGAACATAGGCTACATTTTCCCATAGGGTTTTCAGGATATATTTGGCAGTTACCTTATAATATGCAAAGTCATGGTAGTTTAAACTTTGAAGCTACATTTTAAAGCTACAGTTTGAATTCTGGTTTAAACAAAACTATTTAGTATGGCAGGTTCTACTTCTCAAAGTAATTATCGGGGGCAAAATTAGAGAATAGACTAGATTACTCTCATGGACTGTTACTTACTAAAGAAATTAAAGCATTAAAGAATTTCTGTAGTTAAACTAATTAAAGTTTGAAGACCACTTTAAATGGCTTCTCAAATAATTCCTTAATACCAGCCATTAGTAAGTGTGGTGGTTTAATTTCTATTTCTTTCTTTCTCTTTGTCTGTTCTTGAATTTGCACACTTCTCAGCACAAAAAAAAAAAAAAAAAAAAGGAAGCATGGCTTGCACTTGACTAAATTGGGAAGACCAAATTCCTGTCAGAAATAGAGAACCCCTAAAGAAATCTGTTAGATCAGATTGTTCAGTGCTTGTCTAGTGAGTTTCCTTGTTAGCTGCAGTGGGTGATTAAACCCAGATTGTGTTAGCAGGTTTTTTTTTGCTCCTCCTTCTTTGCATTCCTTATTCTCTGTGATTTTTGCACACATGCACAGTGGCATATCATGTGCCATAGCTGTTGGACAATGAGTTACAGCATATGTATATCAATATCACATTATATAAACAAACCAGGCAAAGTTGGACTACAGGCTAATAGTGATAATGGAAAATATGAGCTTTTGAAATAAATAGAGCAGAACTTTGGATGCCCAAAATGGATTGAAAGGAATAGAATGTAGACATTCAGTTAAACCAGTCAAACTGGTTGTTTAATACGAAGCATACAAATAGTGGGTTATGGTAGAATAGCATATTACAAAGCACTGTTTTTCTGGTGTAGCCTTTATTTAGCTTTTGGTGAGTCCTTTTTTTTCTTTTTTGGAATTGTCAGTGGCTTTAATTATTGAAACCTACCTTTGGTGTTAACAGAGGATTTCACAGACTGATTTATAGAAATCAGTTTAATTTCAAAAAAAAAAAACTTTTTAACGTCTGTTTCTTAAGTCATTTCTGTAACCGAGTACATGTATTAATAAGATATTCATTTAAGCAAGTACAAGCAGTAATAAGGTAAAATCTCTTTGAACCTTAGCAACTTTCTAATCTTTGAATTAGATTTAAAAGAATGAAATATTAGAATTTTTACCACTAAATTTGGATAGAATTTCAATCATTTGAACTAGTTGTAGAATTAAGTGGGACGTTTCCACATTAGGTAGGAAGATTTGGTATACTACAGTAGATATTTTCACTTATTTTTATGAACAGTAGAGTGTTTTTTATAAGCAGTATTTCAGGATCAATTGTGTCTGCTAAAAGGACTAATTCTTCTTAAGACTATTTATATGGTTGTTGTTTCCCCTTCTGATACTTTCTCTTTCTAACCATAATCTGGAATCTTTTTACTTATTAACTATTTTTCTTAGTTTCAGACAAAACTCTAAAGAGCAACCTTGATTCAATGAACAAACAGATCCAATGCATAGAAAATGACATTAAGAAGTTCTCTAAAACAGAAGATGAGCATGATAAGTTTGTAGAGAAGATGAGCATATCCTTTTTGTGTGTCTTTATTCCTGATTTCAGAGTTCTGCTTATCTGGTAAAGTATTTACAACATCTAAAAGTAAGTTTTAATTCTCTTCTTCTGTGCTTTTATTCTAGTGGAGAGAAAAATGTCAGAATAGACTAAATGTAAGAAAACAAAAGGCTACTAAGGAGAATGAATTTCATGATTTGTTCTTTCTCACTGATTAACTGAAAACATTCCAAGGAAGAAAAATGACTCCTTCATGGGAACTATAGTATAATGTCATAAAGATAGTTCTAAATTTTTCTCTTTAAAATCAGTATTTAATGGTATTGAAGTCATTTTGGTCAGTTACCAGACTTGAGAGCAGTACTTATTTTAAATCCAGATATGCTGATTTTTTTTTTTTTGAATGGGAGAGTATGAGTTTTGTCAATTTTGTTTTTTTTTGCCTGATCAATTTTAGAAGAAAAGTATTTACATGTTTTTTAATGTTAATAAACCATGCTTTGGTTTCTGTGGGTTCCTTAGTATTGGTAAGTAAAATCTAAGGGAGATTTCTGTTTTGCCTGCTTTCACTATAAAATTTTCACATCCCTTCATTTGCTCAGAAGTCTATGAAGTAACATGTACTGTCAATGTAAGAAACTCTCTAAACTTGTGTGAGAACTAAGCAGAAGTCTAACTGCAAACTTATTTCAGGAAAAATATTTTGTATAATGTACATTACTGTAATTGTGGAAGGATTTAGAGTATGTTATGTGGCAAAGACAGGTTTTTTGTGCTTTTATGGAAATTTGGGTAATTCATGTGACTGACTTGTTTCAGTGAAATAAGACAACTTATTTCTGTGTATGTCTATGAAAACAAAAATAGGGATAGCTATCTAGATCCAACAGTATCTACTCATCACACTTAAGTGGTGTATGTAATGAAGTGGTTTGACTTCCAGTACTTGAAGAGAGCGTAAAAACAGGAGCAGGGGGTACAACTGTTTACATAGGTTGATAGTGATAGGACAAGGGGGAATGATTTTTAACTGAGTCAGGGGAGGTTTAGGTTAGATGTTAGGAGGAAGTTTTTCACACAGAGGGTGGTGACGCACTGGAACAGGTTGCCCAAGGAGACTGTGGATGCCCCATCCCTGGAGGCATTCAAGGCCAGGCTGGATGTGGCTCTGGGCAGCCTGGTCTGCACCTGGATGGTGACTCTGCACATAGCAGAGGGGTTGAAACTAGATGATCTTTGAGGTCCTTTTCAACCCAGGCCATTCTGTGATTCTATGACCTAACTTCTCTGCGTTCGGAAACTAAGTTTTCTCAGGCCAGGTCTGTATTAGAGGTTGTATACAAATTTTTTTGTTGTGTTACGCAAGTGCTTTATCATTTGTCATTCTGCTGTCTGTATGTTATCCATACTTATAACAATTATTTGTATAATATAGTTCAAGTAATTTGAGTGGGAAAGAGTCACTTTCTATTCTGTTCCTCGTCATGTGAATTTGTAAAGAAATTGTTTCACAGTGCAAGACAGCTTAAAATACTTATAAAATATGATTTGAAAAATGGAAGTGAATATGCAGATCCTAAAAATATGTGAAAATTAATTGTTGAAAGTCTGTTAAGAAGGCAGCTTTGCTTCACTCTGCGTATGTTGATGTCAGAACTAGATTACCAGCTCCTGGTGGTTATGATAGGCACTAGATGTCTGACATGACATTTATCATACCAATGAATTTGGTGGCTTGACAAAGTAGATAAGACTAAGAAATGAACTGATTCTTCCCAAGGGTTTATGTTTCCGTAATTAATAGATGGCCTGACAAATTTTTCTTTTTCAGGAAGTCATCTCCAGTTCTGTCAAATAATCAAATTTGTTTCTACTTAGCGAATATTTTAAGTTTTTTCACTCTCATGTTAATTTTTTTTTGTATAGGAGATGAACTTGGAAGTTAAGAGGAATCGGGAGGGAAAAGATGTGACCTTTTAGTTATCAATATGTGTTTTTTTTCTGTTTTTGTCAGATTGTTGAAGAATTGCTTTTGATAGCACATACTGAGATTAGGAAGTTGAGGATGTCAGGCTTGAACATCACTTAACTGCTTTGAGTGTCTCAGAAAAATCACAACATGTTGGAACATAAATCATCTCTCAGCAGGATCCTAGAATGCATGAATATACCACGATTAATAGCATAGTTTATCTTCTCTTTTCTTGCCCATAAAGAAGGCTATTTACCCATGATTATGAATGTGATTTTCTTCAGCAAGTATGAAATATGTATTTTTTTGTATCCTATTGAACTAATAATCACAATAGAAAATATCATTCATAATCTTTGTTGTAATAATTGGCTTCAGAGAACTTTTCCATTATCTTATTCAGGTCTAGAATTATACTTTACATGAAGAACAAATACATGTGGGAGATTTCCTTATAATTAACCCAGCTTCATGCAGTACTGAGAAATCTGATTCAACAGTTTAGGAGTAGTTATAAACAATAAAAAAAAAAAAAAAAATGGCTCTCACACTTGTTTTTGTTTTAGTGTTTGTACCAAAAATTTAGGGTAAATCTTAGACTCTGAACTTTATACTGGTGTTAAAGTAGCTATATATGCATTGTTTTACTTATAAGGATGTTAGAACATGGTGTTTGTCCTGCTTGAGAGACTGATTTTTATTTTTTTTTGCCGTAGCTGCTTGAACTGAAAGAACCAAAGATCTCAGTTTTCAACCATTATATAAATTTTAAAGAATCTCATGTTTAAGTATGTCTCCTTAAGTGACATATTAATAATTATTTAACAGTTTTATCAGTTACATCACTTACTGTAGTAAAATATATTAACATGCCTAGTTTTGTTACAATCTTTTGTCTACCAGAATAATAAATACAACTACCTTTTTTTTACTTGATGTATTCATGTGAATTTAAAAAATTAACTCATTAAAGACTTTAAAACTTTAGGAAACCATAAATGATCCAAAATTGCTGCTGTTAAACCCTACTTTGAGCTTGTTATTAACTTATTAATTAGAACAGCATTGATTTGTCAACAATTTTTAATTTTCCAAAATGAACCTTATTAATACAGTCCTTTCATTTAAAATAGAAAAAGCTCTCTTGATAGGATTCTCATTCAACTTGAATTTGTACTGCTTGTTCTCTGTAATGATGACTATTGCTATGGTACTGAATGTGAGATTTATTGGTTGGTTACTTGATGTACTTCAGTGGTAATGAAATCATCTGGGGAACAGTGTATTTTAAATGTGTGTGGGTCTTTTATGCACTGAGAATGTTAGAAAATATTTCATGTACACTAAGCTTTAACTGATAATACTCTTGTAGGAAGTACTGTATTACAGAATCTCTCATAATAGGCCACTAGGGAAGAAACAAATACACTGAATCAGAATTCCAGCATCTGGAATTGTCTGTGAAACTTTCTTTTTCTTTGAGTGACTGAGCAGCAGGACATCATTTGCACACTGACTAAGAGTGCTGAAAGAATGTTAATGGCATTAACACTCTTGTCATCTGTTAACACTTGGGAGTTCCTTCTAGCTTGTTATGGAAATATAATTCACTTCAAGTGTTCTAAGATGTCATTTTTGGGAAAGCCTGTTTTGTTTCTGAGACAGTTTGAAATGCACTGTCACTTTCATTTCTGCATGAAATAGTGTTGCCAGCAGGAGCAGGAAAGTGATTATCCCTCAGTACTCAGCTCTGGTGAGGCTGTACCTCAACTACTGTGTTCAGTATTGGGCGCCTCACAACAAGACAGACATCGAGGCCCCTGAGTGTGTTCAGAGAAGGGCAACAAAGCTGAGGGGTTTGGAGCACAAACCTAATGAAGAGAGGCTGAGGGAGCTGGGATTGTTTAATTTGGAAAAGAGAAGGTAGAGGGATGACTTTATCACTCTACATCTATCTGAAGGGAGTTTGTGGTGAGGTGGGAGTCAACCTCTTCTCCCATGCAAATTAGCAATAGACTAGAGCGAATGGCCTCAAGTTGTGTCAAGGGAGATACAAGTTGGATGCTCCTATTATCTAAAAAAAATATATATATATATTGTCATTAGGAAGTACAGTTCTAGAGTAAAAGATTCAAGTGTTTCAGGAAAATCTTGGTTATACATTCAGATAAAATACTTCTCCTACGTAGTATTGAGATGCAGAAAAGTTCCAGTACTGAAGTTAATACATATTAAAATTTTTTCATATTTTTTCTCCCAGGCCAAATTTTCAACCTAGTTTTTATCCATCCTCCTCCTCTCTTTCTCCTACCGCACCAGCAAGAAAAAACTTGGAAACAATGGAAAAGCTTGAGTGTTCTGCGTATTAAGTTCTACAGTGAATAACAAAAGATCTGAAAGATTTCTGCTTCCAGTTAGCAAATGAATTCTAAGGAAACACATGACATGAGTCTTAACACTTACTTAAAACAACTTGAGTATACACGGTGGAGGAGAATGAAACAGGATTGATTTGTTCTAGCTTAAGAGATCAAAACATTGGATCTTATCTCCAAGAATTACCTCAGGAAAAATTAATGCTTAAATGCTTAACCAATGAGTTTTTTTACTGTTTTCAAAAATTAATGATTGTTTTCTATCTAATGTAGAGAAAACAAAACCAATAACAGAAAATTCATGTTACTGATTTTTCATTGTTATTGAGAAATGGCTATAAACAGTGAAACCTCTAAAATTCTTTTGGGTAAAAATGGATTACTTTAAGCTTCACTGAACTCTTTCAAAGTTTGAACTCATAAGAGGGTCAGTTGAGGCTCTGTGATCTATTTTATATTTTCTCCTATGAAATAATTATGTACTTGAAACTGCCCAAATAAGCATTGATGCTTTGTTTCCCCTACATACATAAGAATCACTGGAATCCAGTTATTGAAAAAGGAATCAAGAATATATCATTTTATAAGGGGTTCTATTTAAAAGCCTTTTCTCTCTTAAACACTCGCATCATATATAAATGGGTGTGCTAAAGCAACCGAGATAAACTTGATTAAACCGATCCTGCTTGTAATTCTTCAAAGTACATCTGAAGTTCTGACGTATTTGATCAGTACAGGCAGAAAATCCCACTTCTTAAAGCACAGTGATAGAGGAAGGGAAGAATTAGTACATATGTATAATCTACTTTTCTTTCCAAATTGGCAGCTTTCTTAGAAAATTCAGAACATAATAAAATAAATAAACAGTGTTTCCTTTTCATTGCTAAATGTTCAAGCACATAGCATCTCAGCATTTTGAATGCTATTGAAGAACTGACCCTGTGAAGTTCAAAAGAAGATTAGAAGTAATTTGTGCTAGGTTTAGTTATGTTTGAAATGTTGCCGCTATTAAGCTAGTTTGGAGGTAGAGGACGAAAGGACTACTATTTGGTATAGTTGAGCTCAAATACCCACAGTTGTTTTAGTTGGTAGAAAGAGTATTTCCTCAACATAGACTCATCAGCATTCACAACTTCTGGGATTATTTCTGTATCTTTTTTTTTTTTTTCCATGTTTCAGAGGCAACCATGATGCAAACCCACTTCTGTCAAAGAAAGGAGGAGGTTTAAACGTAGCTTTGGTCTACATTTTGTGTCCTCTGCTTTATTTCCTACGGATAAATGATATACAATGTAATGTGTGAAACAGTGGTTGAAGTAACTGACAATTTGATAGAAAAAACCTTTTTTGTGAAGAGCAGGTGTGGATTTATAAGTGCTTCTTGTGGGGCATAGTGAGTAGTGAGTTTACCTTGAAGCAGAGTGAATATGCTATCTGTTGCAAATCTAAATCCATCTCCTTTGTTGTATTACCTTTCTGTCAGCTCTAACAAGGCGTGTTGAAGGTGTTCAACCTCCTGGAACAAACATAGATGGCTTTCTTTGTATGTTTTCTTAAATTCACACTTCCTTTGTTTTACCTAAGATATGCTGAAATTAAGTAAATTTCCATTTTTTTTTCTTCAGGATTTTGTTTAGATAAATAGGTAGCTGGCAAAAAAAAAAAAAAAAAAAAAAAAAGATTGCTTCATCTTAGACCATAGAGTTTTTCATAAAGTTATTCAAGTTGTTGTCAATTATTCTGCATGTATGAAAATTGTTATATACAAAACAAATTATTAATTTTCTTTTTCATAGCACACTTCTGCTTTTAGATAACTTCTTTTTAAGAAAGAAGCCTTGATGTAAGGTCACAAATGATTATGTTGATATTTTTTCATATTGGATTAGGCTATAAATGTGAGCAGAAGCATACAAACAATTTGTAAAGTGCTTCATAGGCTTAATAAAGGAAGATGTTGGACAGCAATTACATGTGGGAAAATGTAATGATAAGCTGTGTGGCAAACAAGAACTTTAAATGGCTTACTTTTCTAAATTTTATTTATTGACATTTATTCTGTTGATTCTATGTTATGGAGTTCTCTAGGTTATCTGCTTAAGATAAAGTCCAAGTATTTGACTATTCACAACACTTTTGGCTGTTTGATCACTGAGATTAAGTGGATGTACCACATGAGGGAGCTCTATTCTGTTCTGCACTTTACATCTAGAAGTGTGCTTCATAGAATTCAACACTAGAAAAGGGCAAAGGTTGAAGTGCATTTTTCATATGTATTTTGGCTAACTAGAGATAAAATGATTTTTGACAGCAATCTATAGAGAGTTTAGAAAAGAATAAAATTGTGAACAAAGATCCATTTAAATACGTGGAAAATCTAGAATTGCCTTGATTGTGAGAAACTGCCTGAGGGAAGCTGTGCTTTCATCCTTAAATCTCTATTAAAGCACGTTGTCCAGATCACTGAAATAGATTTTTATTTTTTAATAAAGAATTGTGCGCTACTCGCATGTTAGAGATCCATCCTTTATTTGTTGTGTGTTTATTTTTAATTTGAAATTAAAGGGAGAGTGCATGCTCTAAATGTCTGTTCAAACTGATAAAAAACAGATCAGGTGTTTGTGGAATGACTTTTTGTCCTGTGCACTTCTATAACCCTTTGGAGGAAGTGATTTTTCTATCAGATTCCTATCCAGGAATTTTAAAATAATTCCCTTGGCTTTGAACGTTTAGGATTTTGAAATACTGTGTGGTGTGACTTTTATTTTTTTAACTTTTTTCCACAAAATTCTGAAAAGAGAGAAGACAAGGGCTTCCTGGCATTACTGTATTAAAATAATTCTAATATGTCAGTTAACAACTTTACTTGCTGCTAGTTTTTTCCTCCACACTTTAGCCCTGAAAACTTTATCTGGGCAAAGTAACCACCAGGTTTATTGATGGAAACTTGTTAAAACAGGATAGAGCTAGCAGCTCAGACATAACTCTCAATGCAATTCCAAAGAGTAAGGAAAAACTGCATGATCAAAGAGAAAGTGACAGTTGCAGATTCTCTGAAAGATTTAGGGCACGCAAAGCTGTAATTATTGTTTAAGGCAGCTCATTGTATGTTGCAAAGCTAACAGAGTTTTTCTAGGAGTGGCTATTTACTTGTAATTTGCTGAAATAGATTACTGATTTCTTTTGTTGTTGTAGAGCTTCGTATGTCAATGCTTTGTGTCATTTTCAAGTCATATTTAATTTGACTATAATATGTTAAATGTTTTCTTCAGCATCGTTTTGTTTGTAAAAGCTGTGTTTTGTTTGTTCTTGCCTTTATTCCTTTAAATGAATTTGCTTAATTATTCTCAAGGAAGATGCAAGGTATTTTCTGGACTGTTATATCTTTTATATCTGCTTTTGAATTAATGCATAAGTAGTGGTTCTAGTTAATTGTTTACCACCACTTAAAATGAGAGATTTTAAAAAGTTAGAGTAGACCTCATCAAATTATTTCGAGTTATTTCTAAAGCAAAATATTAAAAATGAGATTTAGGCTGAAAACAACATGTTTTCTGTTCTAAAACGTACCGAAAAAGCATAAAGTAGATAGGGACTTGTTTTTAAAGTCCAGAATTTCAGAATTCGAGGTTAAAAAATATATGTATCTTAAAGAGATTTAATGAGAGGGTGCAGATTGTAATGAATTCTGCACAAGTTGGAGATACAGAGGAGAGGGGACCACCCCAAACTGAAAATAACTTTGTTAGACACTGTTTTGGCATTTTTTTTTTTTTTCAATTTAAATACTTCAAATTTCAAAATAAAATGCAGCAGAACTTAACAGTGTAGGTTTGGGGATTATTTTTCCTATTAGTTATGGAAAAAAAATAAATTGAAGACTTCTTAAATTCTCAGGTCATGAACCATCTTTTCTTTAGGGGATGGGGGGGGGGAACAAGTTGTTTTAGGTTAATTTAGTTTAATACCTAACCCTAATTTTGGAATTTTTCCACTTTTTTTCCTCTCCATTTTAGACAGCCAAGATCTTCTCTTCACTAGAAGGTGGCTTTTTAATGCCTGCTTTTTATTTATGCCTTGTATTCTTATTTACTTTCTAAGTTCTCTTATTCGTGCTACCGGATAATTAGTTTTCTTGTTCACACTCTTAATTCAGCATTGTAAGTCTTAGAGCGGTCTTTAATATAAAACTAATTTAAACCGATTTATAAAACAGCCTGCAGTGTTTCATTGCTTGGACTGAATATTTATAAAATAGGCCCTTAATTTTCAGTTTTTCTTAGAGAGTTCCTATCAGACTTTTAGAGAAATGAGCACTGATTGTTGCTTCCTGATTAACAATATATAATTAAAAAAAAAAAATCCTGTTGAAATTATATTGCTATAAGCTTTCTTTTGTGCATATTCAAGTGATGTGTATGCAGTCAATGCAAATAGTCTTTTCATTATTGAAAAGTTTGAATTCATGACAATTAGGAATTGATATGGTTACTTAGAACTAGGAGTAAGTAAACAATGACATTTTCTACTATTTACTAAGATGAAAGTTTTATAGCTATTTCAGGCCAAGTTGGAAAGGCTTAATCTTAATTAACATCGCTTAGACATGACAGCTAGCAATGGTATCAAATGGTTATGATCTTCATGCTTCATTTTCATGAACAGAAACACTGAAGTATGGTCTATGCACACTGAATGCAGTTGTATTAAATAATTCTTGTAGTTAATGACTTCATGTACTAATGAAATGTAATTGAGAATAAGGAGATGTACAGAACCCTCTAGTATAACTGAGGAGCAATGGTTTCCCATGTTCCTCTCAGATTATTCTGTTAAATGATGAATGATGAAGTAATTTGCTTTGTAGTGAGAAACAAATTCTCAACTGAGCTGTTTATGGATATTTTATTAATTAGTGAATCTATAAATTCTCTAAAAGGACATGATTTTGTGTAGACGAATAAAATAGTGTTGTTTGGCTCAGTTTCGATTTCTTTGGTTTCTAATTTGGATAGATAAGTGTGTTGTAATGAAGATTCCTGCCAGACTTCTTTTCTACTTCCAGAAGAGAAAGGCTTTTTACAGGAAGAAAAGATTAGATATATAATTGTGATTCATAATTATTTGTGTATGCTCCAGAAGTCATCATCTGTGTAGTCAAAGAGATACATTATGTATGTAGTGTGAATGATAAAATTGTTAGCATCTGTTTACATACTGATAGCAGGTGAAAATAAAGCTATCAGCGTAAATGACTTACTGTTATTAAAGCAGAATTTGTCTTCAGCTAATAAGGTCTGTTTGTGTGTTTCTTCAGTTCAATTTGAAGATGCTATATTATGGATGAGCTTAGGAATTAGAAACTTAGAGCGATGATACATCCTATATTGAAGATTGACAGTATAGTATCAAACTTTTTCTTCTCGCTAGGTAAAACGTACCTTTAGCTTACTTTGGTATTTCCATAATCCAGAGCCCTGTTTTGAAATTATGTGCATTTGTTTTTGGAAATGATGGTACAATGGATGGAACAATGCTAAATGTATACTTGAAATTTTTTCAGTAAGTTTTCATATTTAGTGGTAGTTATTTGGAAATCTTTTTTATAAAGGCTAATATTCTTGAGTGTGTTTTTGTAGTAGCAATAGGAAGTTTCTACCCTTAGAAAAAGCGTTTCACTCTAAGAACAGTGTGTAGCAATATCAGCAAGTAGTCTACTTATGGCTTGGATATCAAGTGATAGGATTACATATTGTCACAGATAGTTTTGAAGCATGGGAGCATTTTTGTGGTTGTACGTTCTAAGTCAGGCAATGAGTTGGCCTAAGTGCAGATCAGTTAGGAGGCTAAATCAAATGTAGGGCAGATAGCTGAATTTATTTGTCTGATCCTTAAACTTGCTATATCTGAATTGTTGATATCTTGTGGAATTCTGATCGTCATAATTAATTTTGTATAAATAGGGAAGACTTATTAAACAGTTGATTATTTCAACTAATCAGTTAATTTTAGGACTAAATGATTATAGTTCATGGTGAAGGTTTTGACAACTGATAAGTTAGCGTTTCATGTTTTTCTTCAGCAGTTCTCATAGTTTGATTTCCTGCTAGCATGCTTGGAGTGGTAAAAAGCTCTGTTATGTGAAGACCAGAGCATAAAACTCTGTAAGCTTAGGGTATTTGGATGACATGAAGTTGCATTATATATCTAGCTAAAGAAGAAAAAATTATATATTAGGATGTTTAGGATGAATTTGGAATATTGAACAGGATATTGGTTATTCTGTATAGATTTGGATTTCTCAGAATCATAGAATGATTGAATTGGAAATGGACCTCTGAAGGTCATCAGTTCCAATGCCCCTGCACTATTATGGTCACCTGAAGCAAATTTCCTGGGACGATGTCCAGATGACTTTTAAGTATCTGTAAGGAAGGAGATTTCCACCGTCTAGGCAATGTGTTTCTGTGCTCAGTCACCCTTTTAAACTCAGTTTGACTGTGATTCAGCACTTGGTTCAGACTCAGAAATACAGAAGGTCAAATACAAATTAGGTTGTAATTTGTCAGTGAAGTACCTGTCAGTAGGAACACAGGCTCTTCTGTGGAGGTGGAGTTTTCAAACTATTTCCTGAATTGTTGTCTGGTCTACTGTATACTCAATGTCTTTTTGTTGCTAATTTCTTAATGTTGAGGAGTACAAATGCCACTAATGAATAAGGTCAATTTACAAGCAAATCTACTAATCCACACACTCGTATTAGTAATATGCAGTATTTATAATTAGTGGTGTCATGTTTTTAATCTCCCTCATGTTTTTTAATGTATTATGAAGTCATAGAAACAAAAATCAACTGCTATGTGATTATTTACATAATTCTTTCTGTCAAATTAGTTCTCCCCTCATCTGTTCATTGTGGGCTCCAGCAGATTCACTTTCAAGTTTTTAAATAGTCACTTTTTCATTAGTTTATTAATTTTCATTAGTGTTGGCAGTAACATGATATGCACTGAGCTGACTGACAATAAGTTAACAGCAGTTAAACAAGTAAAACTACCTCATGTTTCTCCAAAATAACAGAATTTACAGTACAGATAATAGTCTATTTGTATGTTATTAACATTATGTACTTTGAATTGATTTAATAACAAAGCTGTAATTTTATGAAACAATCAACTATATTACCCCTGATATTCCAACTGTATCTGTTATTGTATGTATATTTTCAGAATAATAAGGTGGTATTACATCACGCAGCTTTATTCCCTTTTACTTTAAGTACTGCTGACATTAATTCCATAGTTCATTTCAGGACAGGAGAGAAACGTTCAAACATAATTTGTAATGGAAATTTTAATAAGCTAGTTTAATTAAACTCTGTTATCTTAGACACAGAATATTCTGATGGAAATTGTCAATTTCCGGAGTAGTAAATATAGTGCTTGAGAGTTTGCAGTAACTCACAACAACAATAATAATAATAATAATTGATACATTGTTATGAAATTCATAATAAGTGTTGTGATTGAAGCAATAGCTTCCTCTAATAGATTCAAAATCTTTAACCTTCATTTCTATGTTGTTTGGTTTTGCCTTTCATCTGTCTGCTTGAAAAAAAGCAGTAGAAAGCATGAAAATATCCTGGCAGTGATCCTAATATGGATACATAGAACTTAAATCTAGTACTGACAGCAACTGGGGATTCTTTGTCTGACATAGGGTGGTTGCATAGTGTCATGGTGACTTTTGTATCCATTGCTTGATTGTTTAAATGCCAATAAACTAGTCATCTGTTCGTGTTTCAACATGTAAAGATCGTTCATATAATGACTGAAAATTTCTTTTGTATAATTACAGAAGATTTAGATGTAAACTGAGGTTTGCAGCAATGCAAAAACAAACAGATAAATCATTTTGGGAAAAATAATAAAAATTGGAAAAAAAAACAACAGTTTTTAAGTTTCCCAGTCTCTCTTCTAAGAGGAAGAAGGGACTGGAAAAACTAGAATTAGTAGATAACTAAAATTTGACAGTGAAAGTTAGCGTTTATTTTCTTTAGTGTTCTCTAGAGACATGACATATATTGAATTTTACAAGGTTATAGGATAAACCAGATATAATGTTAAATTTTTGGCATCAGCTATTTAAGGGTGATTGTCTTTATATTATTTTTAATCCCAGGATCAAATGTCCAATACACTAGTTGTAAACATCACATTTGGAAACGATCCTTAAACATAAACATCAACTGCTTCAAAAATTCAGGCTATATATATTATTGTTATTACTGTAGATGTTTGCTATGTTGCTGTAAAATGTTCTAGTTTCACTATCTATATTTTCTCATTTTAGTATTTATTGTTATTTCTTAAGGTGGATGTGAAACTTAATGGAGGATTGGACTTTGAGAGCTTTGTTTAAAAGAGTTAGTTTCAAATTAGAAATGTTTGATGGCTTTTTCTTTTAGATTTCCATGTCATCTCTGCTGTATTTATTTTTTTGAGTTTTTTTTGAAAGAAACCTCAGATGTAATTTGTATAATTATGTACCTTCATATTTATGTTTCCCAGTATTTTCGGTGAGTTGTTCAAGACAGTAGTCTGCTACCTGTAAGGCAGTTGATGTTTTTCTAAGAACTTTTTAGGCTGTGCTCAATAATTCAGTAATGTGCCATTAATACCTATTTAATGTATTCTCCCCATTAAATTTTCATTTTGTTTTATACAGCTAAATGTCATCAAAAATGGAACTATACCTGGTTTGTCTTGTGTTAAGATGAGGGATTCAGCTCTGTGTGCTTGAAATTTTAACTAAGCATGTTAAAATTCATCAACTGTAATGAAAATATAGTTATGACTCTCCTGCCTTTACAGTGGTACAAAATTCTAGAAATAAATATTACTGGTTTAAAATCTACATAAATATTTATGATATTTATGTATTTAAGTGGATTGCTTGCAAGTTTTCTGGGAGGAAAAACTGATGTTCTCTGATTGTTTTCCATCATACTTTAAAGATATATATATATATATATATATATATATATCATTATTATTTTTTTTTTTTTTAATGACAATTCAGACTGTAATTAGAGGAAGAAATCCAGGTGAAATGCTAGGCCTCTTTCCAATGAAGTATATTTTCAGCCTTGGTACTCTTTTGCAGGTAGACTGTGAAATGACACAATACTCAACAGTGTCCTAACACAAAGGAAATGTTAGAAGTAGAATAGCTACCTGAATTTCCTTTCTGTATTATATGATTTGTTGACTGGTTTCAGAATTGCTTGGGGATTTAATCCAATCTCAAAAGTAAATGTTTTATGTAGTGTCTCTTCAGATCTTACTCCCCTAGTTACTTTCCAGATTGCTTGTTGTTTTGCAGAGAGATAGGGATCTCAAAGATATTATGTGATTACAAACATGGTACTAGGCGGACTCTTGGATTGGAAACAGAAATGTGGGGGAAGTTTGAAACATGAGGTCTGCTATATTGAAAGTCAGAAAATCTGCATGTAAGATAGTTGTTACAAATAAATGCTTTAGGGAGCTGAGATGTATGATTTCTGTAGTTCAGGAAGTAATTTGTATCTTTTGTTCTTAGGTTTATATGTGTGTGGCAGAACGCTTTAATCAGCTTCAATTCACTATCAACAGAACTAGTTTAATCATGTAGCAGCTGTTTTCTCAGAGTGATTTGTGACTTTATATCTGTGGATATAAACAATCTCAACAAAATAAAGTAGACTGAAACCTAACTAGCTTGAAGGCAAAGTAATATTTCCTTTTTCAGCTTGCACTCTTTCTGCATATGTAAGTAAATTGTTCTGTGAGTAAGTTTCCATATAGAGAAAAATAAATCCTTTCTATTTAAGATGATTATGCCAAACTTTTAATTACAACTACTGAGTTGGTAATCAGTCTTATATTTTTACTCTCCAATTATTAATAAGTGTGTAATATAGTGCAACCTTCTAACATTATCACTTTATGGAAATTGAAGCAAGGAGTACTTCTTTCAGAGTGGGAGACGGTGATAAGACAGCCTGTAAGAGAATAAATACAGACACCAGTCTGGTCAACTTCCTTGGTGTTTCATTTCCAACCTAATTACATGTTTATCACTAGTACTTAAGAAAACCAGATATTAGCTTTTTGTATTTCTGATTTAATATTGGTGAGAATTATTGATTGAGTTGCTTTTAAGTGAATATTTGTATCTGTTGTTTTTTTTCTGTCATATATTTGAGTAGCCAGCATTTTACTTCTGACCCAACAGACAAATGTGCTAATATTCTATAGAGAAGAACACTTTTTCATGTTTTCTTATTTATCTGTTTCTTGATAGCTTTAAAACTCATGAGTTTATGTTGGTAAACAAACTTGGACAGTAGAAAACACCCCATAGGAGTATTTTGAGTGGCTGTATTATCTTTGTGCATTCATAAGTTGTCCTTGTGCATTCAGCTGTGACCAAATAATGTAATTGTATTTTCTACGTTAAGTGTACAAGGAGCTGAAATGCTGTTCAACTATCATAATCAAGATAATTTGCAAGTTAAGCCAAACCTATAATAAACCAACTGGATCGCTGACATTTTCTTATCCTATGTTGGAATGTACTCGTATACGTTTACACTTAAAGACAACATACTTGAAAGCAGGACGGTACTACCAAATTTTCCAGTTTTGCCCACTTCTGTGCTGTATTGTCTTGTTTGTATTTTGCTGTTAGATTTAATTCCAATTGAATCATTTTCCTTAACAAAATCTTACATCTTTGCTGAGAATGCACGAGAGCAATATGAAAAGCTGTCCTGCATGCACAGCAACATGATGAAATTATATGAGAATTTGGGAGAATACTTTACTTTTGACGCCCGTTCTATAAGCATAGAAGAATTCTTTGGTGATCTGAACAACTTTAGAATTCTGTTCTTGGTAAGTAGTGTCTCCCATAACATTATTTTTATATTTTTATTTCTCCTTTTGGTTCTACCAAGTAAGTTTAAATCCGTTTTCCTTTCTTTCTAATGTTACACTTAATTTTTTGCTTTGTGCTGTGGCAGGGAATGAGATGAATGCTTTCAAAATTATTTTGGTTTTGGTTACTGGTAATTATAAATTTACAGTTTGTAACTTGCAAAATCACCTGTCAATTTGATTAAATGGATAATCAGAATTTTTTTAATTGCTTGTTATCTGTCACATAACAAATAGACATGATATAGAAGTGCAACAAAACCATTGCATAGCCTAAGCCTAAATGGATGTGCCTACATACACACTGTTTTAGAATCTGGTTGTGTTTTAATAATGCTTTGAACTGAAGCTTAAAATTCCATGTTGACCTCTTTATTTCTGGCATAACTCCTGATATCCACTTAGATGCTTATTTTACTGTTTCCAGCCAGTCAGTACAGTTGATACCAGGACTTGGTTTCTTTGTGGAGAAATTTAAGAATTTTATTTAACAGACTAACTTTTAAATGGCTTTAATGTCATCTTTCCTAGTGGCTGCCTGGGAGTCGTAATCAGTTGCACTGTAGAAAGTGTACAAGGAAAACAGATGCCTGGAATGTCATGTTGTGTCTCTTGAGAATATTAACACTGCTTGGAAATACCACTGTTTACCATGCAGCTGTTGCTCCCCAATCTCTCTATTGCCAGTAGCTGTCTTAATTCATTGCATAATCATAAGGACTTTCAGTTTTAGTGTGATAGATGGATAACTACTTAACAACGTAATTTTAGTGCTGAGTTTTACTGTATTACAAAACTTTTTCTACAGTATATCTAACTACTCATTTTAAATTGACTGGAATGGTTTTTTCTGATGTTGGTTTTTTTTTTGGTTTTTTTTTTTTTGTTTTTTTACCATAGGCAAATTACCAGTCCCTTTAAAATTAGTAGGCATGGCAGCATTTTTGTGAAGACATGCAAAGAACAGTGCATTTACTTTTCATAAATCCAAGGTGGAGATTTTCAAATAAGGATATCTAAATTTGGAGATCTGTTTTAAACAGTTGCAATAGAGTGGATTTCAGACTACTAGTGTTCAAACATTGTGTTTGAAAAATCTGTCTTCACGTATTTATTTAAACTAGTTTGAAAGTGAGGTAGAAAACAAATACTCATGTTTTTTACAAGACATTAGAATGAATGTATTTCCCGTTGCTTAAGTAGTTATGTTTTACTTTCTTTTTTACTACTCCAAGATCTGACTGATATGTTGCTCTTCAGTGATTATAATTGAATTCAAAGGCACTGAGTAATAAAAGGAAAAAAGGATCAGAGATGCTTAAGCATTTCAGTGTGTAAATGCGAGAAACTAGATATGAAGGGCTATAACTGATCAAGTAACAAAAATAGCCTATTTGTGTGGCCTTCTGAAGGAAGAAACTAACATGTATAAATACAGGTAAAATTGCCAGTGATGTAGATATGGAATGAATTTCTGTAATGAACTCTGTGAGATTTAAGTGTTGAATGCAGGGGGTGAGAGGCATTACAGAGTAAGATGCTGCAGTGAAATGAAGATCTTTTACAAGCTCTACTGAATGCTCTACAAAATCATGGTAATAACAACCTGTCCTAGTGGTTTTCCCACCTCAAGGTCCTGAACTTTGGACTGTACAACATAATCTTACTCATACTTTTTTTTAAGGTATTACAATCTCAGTAGCATCCATCTTTATAATGTTCTTGTATGGTTGTTATTGATTGGATGTTGCTAATTCTTTTTCATAAAGAAATAGAGTACTGTTTATCTTACTACATTTTATCCATGTTAATTGTGAGTTAATTAGGGAGAGGAGTTTCTGTGAGACTTACCTCTGTTGTTGTACAGGGCAAATCTATTTGAGTTTCTAGGTATAGTAGTTATATATTTTTTATATTAAATGTTGTGTTCTGTAGAAATAAATGATTATTCGGTTCTTTATTCTTCAGTATGATAATTATAATATGTGTGGTAGTTGAGACTTATGGTTGTTATTGTGATAGCTGAAAGAACAGAGTCAACTGAAGGAAAGTGTAAGGTTAAAAACCACTAGTTATGAAGAAATTACCAGCAGGCTTATGTTACTGAAATTTCAAATGTGTGAACACGTAATACATTTTCTGCTGATGCAAGTTTGCACAAACTGCAGAAACATAATGAAATTTTTATTAGCTCTTTATTTTTATACTTTAAAACATTATATTATTGCCTGTATTTGTCTGAATTCATGAAGTTATGTTTGGACTTCCTGAGATCATCCAGTCCAAACTTCCAGCTCAACATAAGTTCAACTTAGAGCAGATAGCACAGGACCTTGTTACCTCAAATTTTGATTTGGGCATGGAGACCCTACAGCCTCCCTGGGTCCATTTTTTACATTGTACATTCAGACTTCTTTGCAGTGCACACTGCTGCCTCTCATGCAGCCAATTGTTCAGAAGTACCTTAAGTTTGTTGAAAAGCAGCATTCTAAGATTGCTTTTCTGTTTTACGTTTAGGTATATTTAGGGTTATGAAATATAATTCAGGCCTATGCTGTAGAAAACTGCAGTATAGAAAACTGTAGAAAACAGATTTGGGCTTTTGT
Organism: Phasianus colchicus; assembly: GCF_987193195.1. Lineage (NCBI taxonomy): Eukaryota > Metazoa > Chordata > Aves > Galliformes > Phasianidae > Phasianus > Phasianus colchicus. The sequence goes on from NC_143449.1 coordinate 14,417,195, forward strand.
TGATTTTTGTTTTTTTTATAAGCTTCACAAAGAATTATTTATGAAAACACTGTTTGGATTTGAGTTTCATTTCATATCTAATACCAACGTGATGGTGGTTGTTTGAATTTGAATGATTTTTGCTGTTTTTATTTGTTTTCTAAGTATTTGCTAGGTTAAGTCATTTAAATGAAGTCCAGGAACATTTAGTGAAATATTTTAATCATATGCAAGAATGTTCTGCTATTTTGAATATTTGCATGTTAATTCAGAGTGCAGATAAACATAGTAAGGCTTGTGAGAAAGGAAACGTATTTAGTCAAGAAGAACTTTAATTTGCAGTGAAAATAAATTCTCTTCTGTATGAATGCTATTCACTTGTACTTACAGCAAGGTTCAACAAATTCTCATTATTTTAGGAAACTTGAAAATGAGGGCATTTCAAACAATTTTTAATGACTGAAATAACTATGACAGTGTAATGAAGGTTTTGAAACTGCTTGTGCAAACTAGTTAATTATTATTGCCAGTTTACAAATAATCCCAATTAATGCTGTATATATGTCTTCTGCTAATAATTCTCTATGTATAAGTGGTGTTTATTCTATAAATTATCAATATAATTTATGCCATGAAATAGTATCTGAGTTTTGTGTCAGAATCTCCTTTATTTTCTTCTTACGAGTGCACAGATGCTCTCTTCTGATTACCAGATAATACTCAAAGCAGAGTGCAAATTTGCCTTGGTATTTTTTTTTTTTTTTTACTTTTTTAATATGGAGGTGGTAACATACAGTTTTAATGTTGTATTTTGGTCTGAATAGTTAATTATCTGTGTGATGCTAAGGTCTTTAAAAATTTTTAAACTGTCCTTCTTTCTAAGCCTCTTTAATATTTAAAGCTTCAATACAAAAAAAAAGTGAAGTCTGAGACTTACATAGCTTAAGGAAATGCTTTCGTTTCCTAAGCATCATTTGTACTTTAGTCAAATTCACTTGTTCAGATATATGCAGTAGTCGTAGTAATTGTAATTAGGCCTTCTGAGAATATCTTGACTTATTGTATCAACTAGAGCAGAACTGTGTACACTTTAGTGGCATAAAGGTTCTTGTTTAGGGATTTTATTTTTTTTCAAACACTTGAGGAAGGCCTAGGGCAAGCAATGAAAGTGCACAGTACAATGATTTCATTTTCTATAAGGAAAATTATTTTAAAGAATTAAGTTTTTCTGCATCTTTGGCTGTTGTAAAAAGTTTCTCAAAAAGAAGACAATAGGTGTTCAAGTCCAAGGACAAAAGTAGAAATCACCTCAACCCGTTTAATATGTGGAGTTTACTATTAAAAGTCATAATCACTAATATAAATTTTAGAAGCAATGAGGAAAAATCTTAAGATATGCAATGTAGAACAACAGAATATACTGATTTGGAAGAGACCCATAATGGTTGTTGAGTTCAACTCTTGGCTGCTTCACACAGAATCAAATAATTCTGAAGCATGCATTATCTCCATCACTGAAAAGACGTTGACGTGAAGGACTGTGCCAAAGGCTTTGCTAAAGCCAAGGTAAACAACATGCACCACCTTCCCCTCATCCACAGAGCTGCTTGTTTCATTTTAGAGGGCAGTCAGGCTGATGAGGCACAGTTTGCCATTGAGAAGTCCATTTTTGCTTCTCCTAGTCAGCAACTTGATCCTTTATATAACTGGAAATGGCTTCCAGAAGGAATGTCTGTGATCTGCCTGAAAACGTGAGTGATGGCTGACTGCTGTGTAATTCACCAAGCTTTCCTTGCTCCATTGAAGATGGAGATGTGCAATTTTTTTTAGGCATTGGAGATGTCCTTTGAGTGCCACAACTTTTTCATGAAATAGAGGCCTTGCAGTCACATCAGTCAGCTGATGATAGCCTCTAAGATACTGATGGTAAGGGATGAGGTGTAGAAGGCACTGAGTACCTCAGGCTGTGAAGTTAGGTCCCATGCTCCATTCAGCAGCAGGCTTACCTCTTCCTTAATCTTTCTTCAGTAGCCTCTGTAGCTATAAGAGGCCTCGTTGCTTTTCACCTCGCCTAAAAATTTAATCTCCTGAGTCTGAGCTTTGGCCTAATTCTTTCCCTCCATGTGCAGTATTGCTATCTTCCTCTTGGGTAACATAACCGCACTTCTACCTCTGCCAGAGCTGTCAGGAGTTCCCCTCTGCCAAACCTCCTCAGCTTCCTGGATGGCAGGATTTTGTGCTTAGAGAAGGTTTTCCTTCAAAATATTCTGTGATACAGCAAATTTAATTGAAACTACAGCATATATAGTTCTAGGTTTTAAGTGATTGACCTCTACAAATACCTAAAATTCAACACTGCCATTCAGAAAATCTTGACTTGTTTTGTATTACCTTTGCATAACATTTCTAATTTTTAACCACTCTTTCTCTCTTCATACTGTGTGATTCTGTGTATGATTCCGCCATGTGAAAGCAAATTTACTCACTAATAAACAACTGTCTTTGTAATGACGTGTTTTCTTCATTCATTTGCAACTGCAAATAAGGATATATGACTCTTATGGAATCATACAATTTGGCTGCTGTGTTTGAAAATAGATGAAATATATATCCGTATCTTTAAAGATGAACCGAAAGTAATTGTCAGAAGTATGACCTGAATGGCAAATCCCATGATCACAGACAGAATTCTGTGTGTATGTGTGTGTATATATAGTTGCACGTTATGTGTATCTTGTAGTTCTCATATCAAACTATTTTAACACTGAGAAAGTAAAAACATCTGGTCTTTTGAAAACATGTTAAAGACTGTGATGATTATTGGCTGAAGTTCCATACAGTGAATGGGAGAAATAATGCCAATTGTTGATTTCTTGATGTAAACAATGTATGCATAGAACATCTTTTCTTTGACAAGTTGAACAGAAAATATTTATTAATATTGTTCAGAAGTTCTGAGCATTTAGAAGTTGTTAAGTTGAATATCAAGATGTAGAGCATATCAGAAAAAGAATTCTGGAGCAGTCACTATTGCTTTTTCATCTTTCATTCTTCTGATCAAAGTACATCAGCAATACAGTGATATTCTTTTTGGTCTATAAGTTTCTTTTCACAAATAATTTTCCGATAAAATTTTTCATAGAAATATATTGTTATTCTGTAAAACAACAGGGAAAGAGGAAATTACCAGGAGGCATTGTAAGCTGATACAGTAGCTGACCTTTCTCAATTTCTGGGACATATTGATTGCTGCTGGAATGTTTTCTGTACTTGGAGAGGCAGAGCTGACTCTTATTTTAGAGAAGTGGACATGGACTTACTGAATAGAAATTGACTTTTACAAATATCTTTTTCATTTTTATCTTTAAAACTTCTCATCTAGAAGCTTACTAGTGGAAAGTAAATTAACCTCTCATGCCTAGTTTTTGTTGGTATCTGTCTAACTTTATGTGATAAAAAATAATTTTTGCTCTGTTCATTGATAATAGGAGGAGAAAAAAAACACTGCATAGCTAGGAATACATAGTAAAAACTGCAAAACTGTTATCATATGATGGTAAGTAGACAAATCAACTTAGAGCATCTCTGTCTTATCTAAACGTGCATTCTTTGTGAGCCATTTAAATTCATCAAGATACAACACAGTGAATCAATTTAGAGGTGCAGATAGAAAAAACAGTTTTTTTAATTTACATATCCTTTATCGGCTCCCTTTTTATATACCTAGGCTTCTGTACCCTTGTTGCAGGAAATGTAATTAGTGCCAAGGGTGTAGTGAGAAGGCTGAATTAAGTTTGTGTATCACTTTAGAAATTCTGTTTGCCTCTCAATCTTTATGTGGCTGTGCCGCTTCTTGCTCATCTTTTTCCTAGGATGACATAGAATATTTGCACCTTGAAAATGAGTTTTAAGCTAGACTTTTTCCTGTTTCTTTTGCCTCACCTCTGCCTTGATTTATTTCTTTGGCTTCATACTTACATACGTCTTTGTATCCTCATTTTATTCAATGAACATTACAAGAACTAAGTAAAGCACTTGAGTGTGAGGACTTTAGTTATAAATGAAACACAAAAATCAAGCTGCTTTTGTTTTGTTTTTGGTTGTTTGTTTTTGGTGGAGAGCGGAGAAGTGTGTATGCTCTCTGTCAGAGCTGACAATCAGAAGGAAATTGAATCAAAAGTAGCATCCACTGAATAGGAATATGTCTTTCATTTGCAGGACTTGTTTTGAAGCAGGATTGTTTAAGATGATATTGATTTAGTCCTGCTCAGTGAAAGTAAATACAGATTTCTATTGTCCTTGATTAGCAACATAACCTTGGGACAATTGGCAGCCTGATAAATTTCAGTTCAGTATAGTTTTCAGGCTCTTAACAGATAATGATTAATCAGATTCCTGAAGCAAGATGCCTGTTCTTTTCTATTTCAGTTCTTCATTTTAATTTGTTGCCTAAAAATCTTCATATCAAATGATCTGAAATATGTATGTCACTTTCTGAATGTTTATTTCTTTTGTTGCTAGAATATTTAAGAATATCCACCAAATCTGTCACGCCTGCATTTAAAAATGCACATAAATTCCCTTTTAATCAGGTTGTGTGCTTTATGGAGGGTGTATGAAATATAGACTTCAACATTAGATGAAAAAATTTTGTTTTCCTTAAGTAACAGTTAAGTCTTTCAAGTATTTCCCAGTGGATTCCCATTTTAGTGCACTTAGTCCTAAAGGTGAATTTTAAATAGCAGAGTAAAATTTGGGAAGGTAAAATTTAAGGAGGGAAAACCAGACATTTATAAGTATGTATGTATATATATTATGAAATGTAGTGAAGCTTCTTCCTTCATTGAAGTGATATTTTTGCTATCTAGTGGAATGTGACTACTTCTCTCTCCCGGAAGGCATTTGTACAGACGCAGCTCTTTGAATAAGGAAATCTTTTTTATTATGTTATGAATGTACGTTGGGATAAAGGGTTGTAGTATAAGGAAAGTAGGTAAGAACAACTGATCAGTTGGCGGTATGAGAGATGGCTCCTTCTAAGAGACTTTTGAAATAAACTGCCCTTTTTTATCAGTAGTGTCTATTGATTCACAAATGATTAGTGTGTACCTGGAATATTTTACAGTAACCCAGAGATAAAAGATTCAGAAAACAGAACTCCCCAAAAGATATTATGACATTCTGAATGATCAGTAAGCTGACACTTTTTATTGGGCCACAAGTATCGTGGTCTTTCAAGGTTTTGTAAGATTTAAACTCCGTAGTAGGCAGGAAATGAAACGTCTGTTATGTTGCCTTCATAAGTAAAATATTTTTCATCACAATAGACTCAGCAAATAGACCATAAATGTCCACGTAAATCCTTTTCTTTGTAGTAATTGTTTGCTTCAAAGCAAGTGTTAAACTATATGATGTGGGATTTTTTTTCCTTCAACTTTTTTAACGCGTTCCCTACATACAGGACATTGGCTATGAGAATATAAATCAATGAGTATACAGCACATAGATTAATAACTAATCATATGTTTTCTTATGAAAGACAATACATAATATCAAGCTGAATTGTCAGGTTTCACACCAATTGAGTTTGTAATTCAGAAGTGGCTTTAAAGAAAAGATGTGTATTTATTTCTTCTCTTCTTCCTGATTGTCTGGGAATACAACTTCTCCCTTCTGCTTAAGAAATAGCAGTTCCTTAATGTGGTCTGAAAGACAGCTTCTTTCTTCTAGCTAGAAGAAAGCTATGGAAAAATAAAGAATAATCAGCAATAAGTATTTTCTCCAGAGAAGTATCCCAGGAGGCAATATCAGAACTGAAACATTGTCCATATTAGCAAGCTCTTGCTGCCCCTCTCAAAGGATAAAACAACAACAAAAAAGAAATTAAAACAAAAAAAGCACAGCCAAACAAGAAAAGAAAACCTTTTATAAAGTCTCTGATTTCTTCTCTGAAAGCAGACCCACTCTGTGCTTAGGAGAATATTTTTTGTATTATTTGTATTTTTTTTAACATGATAAATCAGAAAATGGATGTAGGCCAGAGAAGTTTTTAAGTAATGGAATTGGAAACAGAAGCATTCACATACAAGTGGTAACTCATTGACTTTATTAACAAGCTGTTAATACTGTTAGATAATTGGTCACCTTTTATATAATATATAAAGGAAAGTGACATCAGAAAAGATAATAATAAAAACTGAATTATAATGCTCTGCCTTTGGAAGCATTTGAAGACAGGCAAGTGGAGGCTGTTGTAGTTGTCAATTAGGCAATACAGATGGAATTGAAACTTGTTTCTGGCAAGTCAGACTTGTTTGTGTGGTGGTGATACAGGCTTTGTGGTTGGAGAAAAAGCAACAGCTGTCGTATTTCATGGCAGCAAAGTCTTTTAAATATTTTTTTTTCTGAAGTAGTATGGGAAAAATATGGTCTTAGAAGAAACTGAAGTTAGGCTTTTTAGATCTTGAAAATAGGGTTAAAATAGGGTTTTTTAGCTTTTTGCATTTGAAAATTTTAAGCTGACTGTCCAGTTAGTACTGATTGCAATAAGTCTAATTGAGTCATCTCATTATTCCTAGGAATTATCTCGGAAGCTTATAAAATTTAAATGAGGATTTTAAACCCCCTTCTACTCTGGAAATCAAGCATAGTTTGGGATTTTGAGTATCACTGTACCTAAGTTGTGAATCTAACCCAGATGTTGAGCTCATGTAAACGATAGACTTACTCCCTGTGGCAAGATTTTAAATCTAGAAGAGACCCTTTCACAGAAGATGCTTTTAGTTTGCAGATGTTTACATTTGCAGGGAGTGCTGGGTTCATAGGAATCTGAGCTCTTAAAGTCTTCACAAGGGCACTTCATCTTTCAGGTTCATTGTTCTGCTTGCACATATCTCATGTTAAGCTATCAATTTGATAATTTGAACCTCCTTATTTGTCTTAATTATGATTTGATTGATCACTGTTATTGCATCTGCAGTTAGCTTGTTGATGTTGTAGTAAATCAGTTTATTTCCCGAAGTTTATATTTGCTTATTAATTTTAGAAAAATACAAAGCAAGCTAGTAGAGTTGGATTGTTCTATCAAAATGGAATTTGAAGCAGAAGTAAGAGAAGCCTCAAGAAAAAAACTGAAGATGAGAAAGTGCTTCTCTGTGATAGTATCAGTAGGGTGCAAGAAGACATTGTAATGATGAAGTAATATTGATTGCATCCTCCCCAAACCCTGATGTATCTGGTAAAGAGCTGCCTGATGCCCATCTCAATGGCACATACAAGTCTAAAAGCCATAATGATAGATAGGTAGCAGCTGCAAACAAGTGGGCTGTACTTAATGAGCAACATAAGGTGATATGCACATTTACATACCTTACTTTGTGTGCTATGTAAAGTGTAGTAAGCCAGGCAGGTGACTGTGCTTGAGGCAGTGCCTCTCATAGACCTTGGCTTTATCCTTCTTTCCAGGCATGGCTGTGGCATTGTGACAGGGTCCCACTGCTGAGGGCTCTGTCTTCAAGCAAGTGCCATGCTCCTGCAAATGCTGGCCTTGGTCCTGAGTGATCTTGATTTGCAGTGGCAGCATCCCAAAGGTGTTTCATGTCAGATACAATGGCTGTGGTGCATGAGCCATAGGCCAGTATCCTGAGCAGTTTTTTTCTATTTGTTGTTTCATACCTGCTCAGTTGGGAAATTCAATGTGTCATTGAGCAAACTGCTGTCTTTTAGCTCTGCTTTTATAGATGAATTGCCAGTTAATCTGAGTTCACGGAGTTATGATGGAGAAAGTTATGTGTGTTTTTTATTTATTTCTTGGAACTTCAGATCATCTGTTTTGCTAGTGCAAAGGAAATTTAGGGAAGGCCTGAGGGATCACAGACAGCCTTCATTAGCAGTGCATGACTGCTTTGTAGCCAACTGCATCTTTAATATCCTAGGCAATATCTGCATTACAGTTTTCTTTCTTCTCATTTTTAATAATTTACCTTTGAGAGTCTATTTACAACCACGTTGGTGTGCAAAGATCTGTTTGTCTGTCAAAAGTTAAGATATGTTCAGAGTACGATACGCATTAATATTTAATTTGCTTCATAAGGAAACCAAGTTGTAAACTGGCTGTGCTGGGTAACAGAGCCTTATTTCAGTGAATTCTAATAAACACAAGGGGGAACATCAGACTTTGTGCTGGGAGGCAGAGGGAAGCCTCTCAAACTGCATGCGTTCTGCAATAAGAGAAGCACAGAGAATCTTGAATGATCTACAAGAAAAACCTTTTTTTTTTTTTTAGATTCACTTGTCAATGATTTGGGGTTTTCCATGCCATTAAATCTTTTTAAAAGGCAGTATCTGGATTAATGCTGTTCAAGGTATTTTCCAAAGCTGTTGGAAAAACTTTTAGCTCTGGCTTGCTTCTTACTTTGTGATGTTAGTCTGAATTTTAGGTCTTAGGCTAGTTTATTTTCATCTTTTAAACAGGATAAATATAATGTATTTAGTAAATACTTATCAGCCCTGTTATGCTTTTCCACTGTTGAGCTTCATTGCAGTAAAAAAAATAGTGATTTTTTCCTTTAAGAGCAAAATAAATTACAGAATTATTTTTCCAGTATTAAGCTGATTGCTGCCATTTAGTGATCAGGTAATTTATCCTGTGAACCTACACAGAGAGGGTGCCTCTGGCACTGAATACTCAAAAATAACACAACTTGTAATGTGGTGTTCTGCATTATAAGAATTCCAATAAAACTCAAGAGTTTGGAAAAGAACAGGGATAGATGATTATGAAGGTATGTCAAATAAAAGATAAATGAAAGTGTGAGAGCTCCATATTTTCCTTACTGATATCCAATATCTACACTCTCCTGAAAGATGAAGATATTCTGTCTCACTGTAAAAAAGCGCTTAGCTTTCTATATGTGCTATATGCTCAATTACATGCTATGCACTCAAGCTTGAATCTGGGAGAAATTCTGTACAAAAACTTTTTTAGATGACCTCCAATATATTTGTCTTGCTTTAAAAGTATGAATTGCATTTCTGTTGTGAATAAATAACTGTTTAGGAGACGAGCTGAGGAATCACACAAGCAAGAAAATGCGTAAGTGAAGTTTTTTGTGTCACCATCCAAATTATGGTGGGAAGATACTATAAATACGCTTTTTTTTATTTGAATATTCCTTGACTGTAATGCATGTTTCTAGTGCACATAATTCTGTGTTTTGGCTGTTCTGAAATACGCATGAGGTAGGTGGACTTCTTTGCAGAAGAATCTGGAAAAAAAAAAATGTATATTCATCAAAGATTAGTTTAAAACCAGCAAACATAAAGTTGTTCTGGAGTGGGATCCGTGAGTTATTAATGTCAAAGGTGCTTTTAATGTAAAGCAAAAAAAAAAAACAAAAACCCTTAAAGTGAATTAAGTTAAAGAATTCTTCAGATGAAGTTGCTTTTTACTGTGTTATTTTCAAGAGGACTTAAACTACAAATTTTATTGCACGTTAATTCCCAAATACTAGTTTCTTAGCCATGTACTTAGCCGTGTTATCTGTAATTCTACTGTATGTGTCCTCCTCTATTCCCCAACCCTCCCGGGCCCTATTTCCTGCGAAGTTGATGAAAATGATTTTCTTTTCTTGGAAATAAATGGAGCTTTTAAATAATAGTTTGATCCTAACTTCCAACTCTCTTGATTTGTCCTTTGTGCAACAATCAGAACAAGTGGACCAGTATGTATCCAGTCAAACATTGTTTAAAAATTGAGTTCTTGCGACGTTTTATTCTCCATTGCCATAACAGTGAGATTAGAGAAGTCACAGCTGCATTATCCTACTGCTATTTAGTGCTACCCTGATTAGTTGAGGAGGAACATAAACACTGGTTAAAATGTGCTTGTCTCATTGTCATTTATTAGGTGAACTGTTGGGTACTATGATAATGGGCCAACTTTTCTTAAGTGGATTTTGTTTGTAGTTTTGCAGCAAATGAAAGGCGTTTTTATCCCTGACAACTAGCTTATGACATCTTGGGAAGCAAGATCTCTCTAGATTATGATACGTATGTAAAAACAAGGATAAGGTATAAAAGATTAAAGTTGTTGAGGAAGACTGTTCAGTACGGTAATTGAACTATTTTTTTGCTGTTAAATTTTGCTATCTGTAAGAAAATTTAAGGCATAAAAAATGAATTTCTGTGGATGCTTCATGTTATGCTATTAAAATGGTGTAGAAATTCAATTTAAAGTGGCATTTTTATACATAAAAATAAATAGGAGTATTATCTCCTGTGACTTTGCAGGATGAATGGCAATTAGTTGATTAGATTACATCTTGTATAAAAGCAGGTGGATGTAAGCAAGGGGATGTCTTTTTTGGAACTCATGCACTTCAGTTTTATCTCAAAGACTGTGAGCTCTGAAGAAGTTTTATAATTCTCATTTTTTTTGTCACATTTTTACTTCCTATTTTATAATATCAGCATATTCTTTTTAATTTTACTGCATACATAAGTTTTGTAGAACTAATTTGCTGTAGTTGTTTGAAACTACTAGCCTCAAAATTTGTGCACATAAATGTTCCATGCATTTTTTTTCTGCTGTATAAATCATGCAAAAAAAATTACCCCATTTTAGTTGTGCAACATGGTTAATTTCTAGAGTGGTTAAGCCTGAATTGCAGCATGGCATGTACAGAATTGTTTTACCTTTATAATAGGTATATATAATAGGTACCTTTATAAAGTCATCATACTAATCCACAGTTTGAAGGACTAGAAAATGATAAAGAATAAGTAATGAAAAATTCAAAGCTACACAAAGGTGAAGAATAAACCTGTGGAAAGAAACATAAGGAGAACATTAAGAATTTGTTATAGAGCAAATCATGTAGACAACACTATGCTTCTGAGTCCAAGTTTTCTTCACCTTTATTTAGAGTCATCTTCAACCAGCTTTGAAAAAGCATGATCAGATTTGTTAATTCAAATATAAGGTGTGTTTACAAATGAAGATGAATATATGATGAATATATGTTTTGCTTTCAGCACTAAAATATGTAGAAAACATCTGGTGATATGTTCTTGGGAATATTTCATCAATTTATCCAACTCAATACAGTAGTAAATGACATAGCAAATATGAAACATGAGTCAGACTGGTTGATGGGGAGTAATAATAAACAAGTACATTCTAGGTACTTTGTTTCTGGGATATTTTTATGAAGGAAGGGTATTACTTTCACTAGACAATAGTGATGTGTTAAATAAGACATCCTTTTCTTTTTTCGTAGTATTCACTTTAAAGACATGTAGAGGAAAGGAAAAAAGTCAATTTTAAATAATGCAGCGTAAAACTGAGTGAGTGGGTAGAAGGTTGAAAAGTAGATGGGATGGCAGAAAAGAATCCTCTAAGTCCTAACCAGAAATGCTGAAGTTGTTGAAAAGCTGCAGTAGTACTGCAGCAAGGCCTAGGCTGGTTAAGACTTGTGATTATATATATGCATATATATATTTTTCCTAGACTAACTTGGTAATGTTGTTATAAAAATGTATCCAAAACTATATGAGTTCAGTGCTCTATTGCTCTGTTAGTTTTGAAATTGTCAGCATAAGGACCAAAAGTCATAGAGACTTGTTAGTGTGATGCTCTTCTGGGATTCATCTGTTTTGAATGACTTGTTTCAATAGCCATTGGTAGCTATTATATCATATAAACTGTGTATATGTTATATTTATGAAACTTATGTTTTCATATAATCTTCTCTAAGCTGGGACACTTCGAGTTTGACACAAGATAGTATAATAAATTTAGAGGTTGTGTAGTTCATTCTGTAGTAGTCTTCCTGTTAGAAAATGTGGTAGAATCTACGAACTAATCATAATCTGCCAATGGCTAGTGGGCTACTACTAGTTCAGATATCTCTTAACTGCTTTCTCTTTCAAGATTGTGGGCATTTACTTTCATTACAGTCTGTGAAGTTTCAGTAAAATGAAATCTCTGTTCAGTGTAATTGAATGTGTAGAGACAGAACTGTCCAAAATGAAAAGGGATAAAACATTTTTATTTTTTCAATCTTAATTATCTTTTTTCTTCTGGAGGACAAGGTGTTTTTCAGGATGGTAGGTACAACAAATACAGTTCTTAATCCAGTTTTCATGTGCATGTGTAGATTAATATCAGTGGTAATTGTGGTTTCCACCATCGCAGCAAAGCAGTATCCCTTATTAAATGGCTATGTATAGTACTGTATCACAGTGAACGCTTGAAGTGGCATCTTCACTCCTCCTAAAATGAAGATACTGATTTAAATGAGACAAAACCAAACCAGCCAACCAAACAAAACCATGTTGATGCTGTCAGTTTTCTGGAACTTTTCATTCACCCAAAATGCAAAGCTATTTCGTTTTTTATACTTTTGAATAATAATGCTAATATGTATAAATAGTGTGGTAAATTGTGTTCTCTTGAAGATTTCTGACCATGCTTGGAATTTTTAGTTTTTATTTTTTCACCTACAGAATGAATAGAATACCTGTGTGAGCAAAGCTATTTTTGCTATTTTTTCTAGTCTTCCTTGGAATTTAGAATCCTGTGTTCATTTTATTTAATGCAGGAGGCGTTAAAAGAAAACAACAAAAGAAAAGAACTGGAAGAAAAAATGAAGAGAGCCAAATTGGCAAGAGAAAAGGCTGAGCAAGAGAGGCTGGAGAGACAGAGAAAGAAGCAACGGCTGCTCGATATGAACAAAGGTAAGGCATCATTTTTAGTACAGCAATTTGTTAAAAGAAAAAAAAGAGGGGAGTAACAAACTGAAGACTGTTCCAGATCAGTAAGAAAAATACTTGCTGTCTGTTTCGTAAGCAGGAAAGAAAGGTTAATTTTTTCAGTAAAAACTGTGTTTTATTTTGGCCTACCTGATCTTACGGTTCTACCACTTGTCATTTAATGTGTAATGTTCCTTTCGAGCCATTTTACTGTGAATTATTGGCTTGTTTTCCTTTTGTTGCGGTTAATTGATTTTTTTCATATGGATTTCTTTCCAAGAAGCAGTATCTTACTTGCTTTGTTGTTAATCTCATTCTGTAAACATCTTTATAATCAAGATATTGTGGCAATTAACATATTTCTTTTTGAGTTTGAAGGCTCTGTGTTGCAATGGATGTTCTCCCAACAGTCCTGTTATGAGCTAGAAAATCTGATTGAGCTCAGAGAGTGCATAAGTAGAGAGTGGCATTTCAGCATGATAAAATGTGAAGTGTTGAGCTTGTGAGCTGTGAGGAAATTGTATTTTGTGTGAGGCTACAAAGGAAAAAAATAAGAAAGCAGGAGCAATGAGGAGGCCCTGATAGTTGTAGTTTGCAGATTTCCACCAAGTTGTGTCTCTGTCTCTAGAACAAAGCAGAGGTATTAAAACTGTAGGTTGATTTGTACAGGAGATTACTTTAGGCTGCAGTTCTGTTTATATGAGTCTGTGTGCTGCTGTGAAGCTGCTGATCAGTTCAAGCTGTAAAACGCAGTGTTCATAACTACAACTTGTCTGTTATGTACATTGCACAGTCTGACAAGTGCACTAGGCTAGGTAAACAGGCTCACTTTGAACACTTTGAAGGATTGCAATGGAGTTGCACACAGTCTAAGTTAAGGAAGGCTGAGGTTCTGGTAACCATTTCAATTGCTGATAATGCAGTAGTGCAGAAACACATGTAATACTTATGCTACACCTTATGTTGTCATGTGTGATTAGACTGCCATTATTTCAGACAAATCAGTAAATTTTCCATCACAAGTGAATATCTGACTTCTGTTGACAGCTCTTAAGGAATGTTAAGCCACCAACCTCTCCATCCTGACATTAGAGCCATGGTCCTCTAGAATGTCTGTTTTGATTAGGCTTAATCTTCAGTCTGTGGTTTGAATGAATGTGTGTGTAAGGTGACCTGTACAGACATTGGTTGTAGAAACATTGATCTCGTAGATGTGATACCAAGAAGTGAGAAAATCCTAAAAACACCTTGATCGCTCTTTCCTCTACCAATACTTGAAGGCATTTGATTCCTTGAGAGTGATTAGTTTTAACTACCACTGAAGATATTATATGCTAGTATGTTTTACTAGCTGTTGAAAAGAATGAGAAGCCTACCTGGACAGTGTTGTCAGTTAACTTGTCTGTGTTTAGGGGCTGTACTAACTGATCAAAACTACACCTTTTTAAGTTGCTTCAGCTCAGTCAGTGAAAGTATATCTGACTAAATATTAATTTTTAGGAGGTGAGGAATAGACTGCTTGATAGCAACATAGATGCCTTGGGATGCTGATAGTATGTGTTGCTTTTCATCATTAAAATCCTTTTTTATCAATATATAAAACTGAAGTTTAATTTTGTTATAATTCTTCATTATTGAAATGGCAGATACATTAATAAATTGTTACCAAAGGCATGGAAACTATTGTTTAACTTACTAACGCTTTGGTGACAAAGTTATTTTAATACTTATAAAATAGGGCTTTTTTCCAATATTTAACAGGAGGTATATGGAAATATCTGGTTTGCATATTACATCTCTATTTCCATGGTAGGAGAACTGGAGTGTGATGATAGCTTTATCTCCATTAGTTTCCAGGATATTGATACTGTTAATTTTTTATCAATTATCTAATTTTCCTTGATATACCTACATCTGTATCCTCATTCCTGCTTATATAAACAATCACAAATTTCCCTAAGCAAATGTGATGCAAAAGATTTAGAGGAAGGAGGCAGATGTCCTCTCAAGCTGTCATTCTGATGAGGTGATTTTCACCCAAAGGGTGTTTTAACCTAACTGTGTATCAGTTTATTTCTTTAGCTGTATGTTCAAGAATTTTAAAAAAATATATATATTTCAGGACGGAGTAGTAAGTTTTCTATATTTTCCAGCCTTTTGTGGTATAGTTCTATAAGCACTTGCTCTTAGCTTGTAATGCAGATGCAGCTTTTTTTCTTGTGGCCCCTGAAGCATCCAAGATCAAAATTAATTGCTTTTCTTTTTCTTGGTGTGAGAGAGCAGAAAGCTGCAGTGTGGCAGGATGGAGAACTGTCCTGTGTAATTCCTAGCTTAAAAACTGACAACATTGCAAGGACCAAGTTGGTCAGCTAGCTGGTGCTTTCTGCTTTGTGGAGTACCTAGTCTAATTGAGGTGCGTTATAAATACCATGTCAACTGATTGCTGCAAGTCCTGCTAAACATTCCAAAATGTGTGAAGAGAAACGTAAAATTATAGAAAATCTCTCAGCTACATATAAGCTTCAAAGTGATTTACACTGGACAACGTGATACAAGCTAAAGTGATTCTGCATCTTAAAAGATATGCATGTATCTAAATATAGGTATTTTATACAAAACCCAAAACAGACTGGTAGGTGACAAATTCTGCATATACCTTCCGAAATAAAATGAACAGGAACTTATCCAGCATGTATCCATTTTATCTTTGCTTCAAGAAAACTCAATTATATTGACTTATATTATTTCTTATAGTCATAGTAATGGATACAGAAATGTTAAGTGAGTTCTTAGTTAATCAAAGATAAATATTAAACCTCTCTAAAACCTATTATCTTTTTTGAATTCAGTTCTAATGACAGTTGCTTCTTGAGTTTAAGTCAATGGATTTGGTATTAATAGGGATGAATATCCATACAAATGAGCTGGTTTACACAGTGCAGCATCTTAGGTTTAAGGTAGCTTTTGTGAGTTTTTCTCTAAAGGCAGTATGATGGGCGATTATGTCCTGTCCATTGTACCTGTTTTTCAATGTTTAGATGAATATTTTGTTACCTATCACAGAGAGGTCCCTTTGTTCAGTATTTGCTTTTGTAATTGTCGTTCCAAAATGAATTTGTGACCAATGTTGTTTATTTCTTGTACTGGCAATGAAATCTGAAAATTTTTGTGATATTGATGAGTACAAGGTTGATCGAAAGAGTAGTAGATATTGGGGTTATTTTACATATTAATTGAAGGAGATTACAATTAATTTAAAATAGCTGGGGAACAAAACACACACAAAAAAATGGACAAGAACATGTAAGAAATCCACCTCTATCCAGATGTAGTCCCAAGACTGGTTTCGTCCCGACAATTTGAGTTTTGTTCACCATTTTTTAGAGTGATTTTCTGATTATAAAAGAACTGAGGAGTGTGTGCTGTGTCTTGTGTATCTGCTAATTATAATTAAAAGTTACTTATACTGTAACCTTTTAAACAGCCATGTAATTTAGTTGTAGATATTTTTAATTGTTCTAAGTGTCATTTGGCCCTCTTTCTTGTATATTTTGTAGCTACACAGTCCTCTCCTTCCCATATAGAGGCAATGTCTTCCTATCAGTGATTTAACCAATACACTCTAAAGCCTTTTTGTGTGTGTGTGCTTGTGAAAATCATCCTTCACAAGGGGCAAAAGTCCATTCAGAATGAATCCAAGGGGATACTGCTGATGCATTTCAATTAAATATATTCCTCCTCAGATAGACCTTAACCATTATAACATTTTCTGAAAGTAAAAGTGAGTGCTTGTCAAAACCATTTGTTATTAACTTAACAGTACAACAAAGTACATTTTTCCCATTCTATTAACTTTACATAAGCCTGAGGTCAGATTATCATAAATAAGCTTAATTGGTATGTAAGTGAGAATTTGACTTGTGTAAACTGACATGAGATATAGGCCCACTTATCAGTTGTACTGTCCTAAATTGCTCTCCTTTTAATTAAAAAGTAAATAACCAATCATGCGATCGTATTACAGTGGAAAATGCTGAGAAAGGTTGCTTCCTGAAGATACTTATTTATGCTTGCAAAATGATTATAGCAAAAGAATAAAATGCAAATATATGAAAACACCAGACACATTTGTCAAAAGATGTTGAAAATTGACCTTTTTAAGTGAATATCTTGCAATTTAGAATTCTGATAGTAATTCTGAGTAAAAAGTCTTTTGTTTCAAAGTTTGTTTCACAGAACTTACATTTGACTTGTAAAAGAGCAGTGAACCATTTTGGTGGTTCTGCTATTGAAATGTGTCTCGATAGATGTACTAAAATTCAAATTAGTACATTATAGTGCAAGATTTGATTAGAAGTATAATTTTGAAACCACCTGGAAAAGAAGGTAGGTAGGCAGTATGCATTACCTAACAAGGTATTTAACCAGACTCTCCTATTAAGGGCCCAAACATGAGAGAAAAAAAGTAAAATATGTGGGCATCCCCTTAGTAATCTTCACCTAGTCATTGTGAACAAATCAAAGGAAACACTTGAGAAACAAGAATGTGTTCCCAGGGGATCTTGAAGTTTTTCACTTCAGAGCAGTTGCCATGAATGTGAACTAAAGAAATCAAATAGGCAGGAGGGTGGGCCGTGTTTTGGATGCAGGGACTGAGATCTGTTATGATTGCAAGTTGAGTGCTTTCTATAGTCTGTTGTCCAGAGTTAGTCAAGTCACTTAAACAACTGCCCTACAACAGGAAGTCCAAGAACATCTACTGAAGCAAAGGCAATCGAGTTTAAATATGTAATCCCCATTCTTATGTAAAGTTCCATTCTTATGTAAGAGCTCTGATTTTGTGTGCAGTTGTCACTCTTGGTTCATAATCTCTCAGCAGAGCACTGCTATATTTTCTATCGTGATCTGTCTGTAGCACTCTTAATTGCAAGAACAGTTTTAAAAACTGAATGGGTTACAATAGACAAAACAAATTTCACTTTTACAATATGATATTTTTGCAGCAGTTAGTTCAAAACCAAAACGTCCCGTTGGTCTGGCTCAGCTGGAGCTTTTATTGCTTCTCAGGCTAACAAAAGAATGATTGCTTATCTGTATATTTTTGTGAACTTTAATGATATGAGCTATAAGTAAGAAAGAAAATTACTTTGCATTTAATTGTGGCAGATACGCATGTTACGATCTCTTTTGGAGGTTTAGATAAGAATTGTCAGGAAGCAGTAAAGAAGCATAATAGTGACCAAAATGACAGTAAACTTATTTTAAGGATCATATTACAAAAGACACTAGCAGTAGTAGCAAATGGAAATGCTTTGTCTTCATCTCCAAGCTGAGATGGTTTCTCTGTTTCAGAGGAACTCTGTTGAAATAGAAAGTGGGCCTAGGGGCTGGTGAAGGATTACAAATTACTATAGGAAGTATTAAAAAAAAAAAGTAAATCAAAGAGATAACTGGTAATATGTGAAGTATCTTGGCAAGAATTATGGATCAAGTCTGAAACTTCTATCGAATCCTCTTATATATGAATTTTAATGAAGGCTGACTAAAAATGCAACACCTTGTCCAGTTTCCAGTTAATCACTCCACAGCTTTGATTGAGATGTGGCAGTGAGATCAGAACTAGTATACTGTGTGAAGAGTTAAAAATCTCAACAGTATGTTTCAGAGCTTCCTTAGTTCATGTCTCTTTGAATTTGATATTCCAAAAATAAGGTGTTTTTTAGCAGTTGCAGTAATTAGCAGGTAGAATGACACACTCAGCAGAAAATGTGGAAGGCTGCATAAACATCTATGAAGTATTGAAGGATCTTTTATAAATTCTGCCAATTTTTAAATGAAAATTGAATGATATTGTTATTTTTCTACACATAAAATATTCTAATGAACTAGATGATCTTTAAAGTTCCTTCCAACCCAAAGCCATCCTATGATTCTGTTATCCCATGAACTAATTCAAGAACTTGTATTACAATCATATTTAATGTTCATTAAATTTTTCAGACCAACTTGGAGTATATTAGTTTGGTCAAAGGGTGTTCACGGATCTTTGATTCAGACAATAAATTTAATGCAGAACTAACAATGTATCAATAAATGAGCATCTGTAATGTGAGGCACACAAAGATAATTATGGTGTGTGCTTTATATAAGGTTTGGCCTTCTGTGGTTGAGCGTGAACGAAGAGAAGCTAATTTACTTATTCATTTTGCATAAGCTTATTTTTTTTTTAAGGGTTTCAGAAGAAATGAAATTAAACCTGGTATTTCTGTTTTCTGTTTGCTACTCTTGCTCTCCTTCCACGCATCTGACATTGAAGATAGCTTTGTGTGTGGCATATTATATGTAGTGGTTTAAATTACATTGATATATAATTTAAATTTACTGAGTAATTATACTGTTGATCATAATGTAGAAGTTGGAACCAGGTAATCATTTAGAATTTGCATGCTCTTATATCAGGTCTAGATTTAGTCTAATAAATCTAATTGTAACAGAACTAGAGAGAATACGTTTTGCATTAATTTACTGCTTTTAAACTTAAACACTTGAGAGCCTGAATGTACTTTTAACCTCCTACACTTTGTGCAAGTCAGAAGTGTTTTACTGTAATGCAAGTCTTTTGCATAAAATAATGAGCTGCTCACCTTGTGATTGTGAAATCTCTATTAGCTTAAAGTCTGGGAGACATGAACAAAATGCCCACCTATCAGCTGGGTTTAATCTATTTTTTAGTTTTGGGTTGTAATACAGATGTGAGCAGGAAGTATTCATCAGTTGTATTGTAAAATTGCTGTTCTTTGACCTCTATTTCTGAAATGTTAAGGGAGACTTAAATGCATTTTAAAAAAAATCTTTCTGCCCAATTTTTCATAATACTCCGTGAAGTGTGGGGCTTCAAAAGCACCCTGTAAGCTTGGAGGGAGTGGCAGTGATAGAGATGCATAAAACAACAACGTTACACAAAGAGGATGATTTAGTAGAAGTAGAGTTCTTTTTAAGTGTTGCAGCTCCTTCTTTCTCTGCATGACTTTTTTTGTCTTTGTTGTTTATTTACTTATTTGTAGCCATGTAGTAGAAGGGACATATGTATTCTAGTGTATCATAAGGATTCAGTGCACCATAAAAATAGAAGGCAACACAAAAATATGTGGAGTACTACAACACGTAACTTCATGGCATTCAGTTTCATCAGGTTTTCCGTGTACATTGCATAAATCAAGCAAGTGACCAGTTTCTACTTCAGGGAAGTCTTACAAGTATTTTAGCAGTGAAACAGCAGTCATTTACCAGCAGCTGACTGTCTGTGTGCTGAAGATGTCATCAATAATGCATAAGATAACATGTCTTTAAGTTAAAAGAGAAGTAGGATTGTATAAATTTTGCTTAATAAAGCATCATACACAAGCTAGGTAGTGATAACTAAAGAACTGACAGCATCCATTACGTTAAAACGTATGTCTGTTATTTGGAAGTGTAACTTAGAAATGATACCATTTTTCTTTTTTTTTTTTTTTTACAATCTTATTTCAATTGCATTGAGATTAATATTTTCCTCCTATTCTCAGAAGGCGATGAGACGGGAGTGATGGATAGTCTCCTCGAGGCCTTGCAGTCAGGAGCTGCATTCAGAGATCGCAGGAAGCGTGTACCACGAGGTAAGATGCTTTCTAAAAACTTAGTTACAAACTCACAACAGCTTGCAAACAGTTCTCATGGAAAAGCATTGAGCCAATGTGAAAACTCAGCAGACTTCACCTTTGTGATTGTAGATTTTTAAGTTTGTAGCTCAATCTTCAGGTAAGAATAAGCTCTAAAATATAACGAGTTCCCGGTATGTTAGATATATCATTTAGAACTGCATATTTGTCCTGATATTTAAAAACAGAAGTAAAATTAATTGTGGGCGGTGCTGTGAAAAAAATTAATTTCTTATAGTTCAAGTGTGGGCTCGTAGCTGATCATCATTTTCAAGCAGTAGTCTTAGATTTTTCCAATTTTGTTGGAGGATGTACTGGGTGTAGTCATTAAGGTCAAATTACAATAGAGTAGAATTTCTTTCTTGAGGAAGCTAATGTACCCTAAATGTACTCTGAACAAACAATTATTGCATCCTGCAGGTTTGTTTTTGAGAAAATTTGAGAGAGAGTTGAATAACTGCTGAGTTTTCTCTTTTCCCTTATAGTATGTTAGTTACATGTAGTTTTTAGACATCTATAAACTGTTTTCCAGTTTTTCATTCAAAATGTCTTAGAGTTTAAAAAAAAATAAATAAATAAAACAAAACCATCTTAAATCATAGTTGAAAATTAGTTATTTGTTATAGACTCAAATAATTACACTGGATACATATTTCTATTTTATGAATCAGCTAGGTTTAGATCTGTGTTGGCGAATTTCTTTTTATATTTTTTAAGGAGCTGCAGAAGCAAATTCTACTGCTTTCTTACATATGATAAAGATTGTATAATTTGGAATAAAATACTTGCCACATGCCTAATACTGTGAAAAGAAAGTTCCTAATTTGCTTATAGCCATAAACGAATTCTGCTACTGTTCCACCATCATTCTTAATTCAGAGCATGCTTTTGCTCTCAGAACTGCAAAATATATTTTTCTGTGTCTTGAGAAATATCTATGTAAGAGATGTTACCTCTGCATTTTGGCTTGGGGAGAAATCTGTTACCCAGTGGCGACCAAGAAATTTCCCAGAGATTGCACAAAATCTACAGAAGCTGAGAAAGCCAACAAGATGACTAACCCTAGGTCTGGAAGCAGAGACACCTCTGACACTATACTGGGCAGAGCTACTTAAAAGTACCTTTTATTTCTCTTTTGATACATAGTTGCTTTATACTGTGATTGTGTGATTTTTTTTCATTGTGTCAGTTTGTATTCTAGTGGGGTCTGGCTGAGGTGTTTGATAGACCTAGGGAACTTAGGGGAAAAGACCTAGATAATCCATTTTCATGCTCTGGGCAACTGTCAGTCTTTCAAGTGGCCAAAAGTATTACGTGAAATTTTGCAGGAATGTCTAAAAGGAGACAATAAATGTTAGTCCCAGACAAGAACCTGATGGAAGCTATTAATAAATTTACTCATGGGATTTGGAAACATGCAGGTTCCAATCTAGAAGTTATGTAAGCAAAGGAGAGGACAAAAGAAAAAGACAATTATAGCACCTAGATGCTATAGAGAAACTACTTTTGCATACAAAGAATACTTGTGTGCTCACTTACCAACAGCATGAGTACTAATGAGTGAAATGATTATATGCAAAGCTAGCTTAATTTGCATTTGGAGATTGGAATATTAGACTTTTTTCTACTCTAGCATTAGTGAAGTAATGCACACTGGCTTTATTATTTTAATATACATATAATGAATATGAAGGAAAGAGGTGAAAAATAATTGTTGCAATGTATGATTTCGCAGCAGGTTAATTAAACTGACATATATCTATTTCAAAATGGTTATTTTGTAGATAAAGTATTGTCTGTTCCATCCTGTTACAGGCACATATTTTAGAATTTGACAGACCTGTAACCACAGCACAGAGACCATCATAGTTTCTTTATAGTGGCTGATATCTTAACTGTAACGGTTTACTTTAAATAGTTTGCTTTATGCAAAACTAGTATTCATCCTACTGACTATAATGTAACAGAACGAAGCAGAGAAATTTTAAAATTATTGTTGCACAATCAGGAGAAAATTACACTCCTGGGTCAGCATACCAAAAACAAGTGTTTGGTTAATGCTGGCTAGTAGGCAGAGATGTGTACTTAGGAAATATGTCCCTGTGTGAGAAGCTAGAATCTCATTGCCATGGCTCTTTTCACTTTTTTGTTGTTTTTTAAATCTTTTTAGACATGTTTATTTAAGAATCTACACCAGAACATCCTGCAACAGAGATAGAGGGTAACAGTCCCTGCTGGAGAAACAGTCTAGATGAACTTTCTAGAAGTGTTGGGAACGGTCCACCAAAAGTACAGGGTGGGGTACACTTCATGTGGACCTGACAGTATAATTGAAGAAATCTAATTTTATTCTTAATACTCTTATGTTTTCTTCATTTATTTCCATTTAAGTCCCTGATTTTTTTTAATTTAAAAGAGTTGATTTAAACATACTGTAGCATCTTTGTCCTAGTGCTTTTTTTCAGTAACTTGTTCAGTTAGAGTACTTCTGAAGTATTTTTTTGCCCCAAAACCGTACTCTTTCATTTTTCATTTCTGATAATTTCTAAACATTTTAAATGCAAAGAAGTTTAGTGAATTCATTCTCTTCCAATATTTTGTTCTGAAGTCAAACAAGTAACAGAATTAAAAGAGGATAGTGGTAGTAGTGGTGGTATTACTCTGTGTTCGTTGTATTCTCTCTTTAGTTAAAAAAATCTAAAAGATCTTTTGAGAGGCAGACACTTTTCCCCATCTATCATCTAATGGATGAGTAAACAAATGCTGTAGTTCTGCAGTCTGCATAAACCAGTGTACACCAACACTGATGCTGAAAGAACTTATCTTTGGCAAGATGTATATTTTTAAGTTTATGACTAATTCAATATCTTGCTTTCATTTTGTGACTAACATGAGGGTAGTGCATTTCTTATGGAGTCAGACAATGTTTTTAACACAGCTTCGTGTCATTGTCTCCATTACAGTTCTGAAACTAGCATAGGTGCTTCCTGTAATGATTGCATATTATTGCTGCAATGTCACATAGCTGAGCTGTTTAGTTGGTAATATATGTAGTTGAGGAATTAGTTTTGCATCCTAAAAATCAGTGCTAGTTAATCAGTAAAAATGTTTTGCTGGATTGCCTCAGGTTGAATGCCCTTGTAAAGGAGTAAAGGCTGCTACCAGTAGATTGAAGTTACTTTTAATGATGAGTAAAAATAGGTGCAAGATAATTATAATAGAAATATATTTTGAGGAAATAAAATTCCAAGTCTTAGAATGAGTGGTATACTAATTTGTTTGTTAGTTTTTTTAAAAAAGAAACAAACCTTGAAAGAGTTGGTTTTGCTTAGTCCTTTGAAAACTGTACTGCAGAAGAAGAGGACCTTAGATATTAGTTGTAATTTAAATACAGTGTGCATACTGTGCAGTGTATTCTAGATGAATGCCTAAGAAAAAAAAAAGATGCCGGTATTTCTCAAGTTGGAGCTATGATCTTTTTGCTTTTCTTTTTTTTGTGTGTGTGATTTCTCTATTTTCTTAAACATTTTCTTTTAATGCATTAGGGATTTCTTATCTTGTTGAAAATGATTCTGTTTAAATGTGGTGTACAAAATTGTATAATAATGTCTGTGTGCCTATAACTTCATGAATGTTACTGGAGTGGATTTTCTGTATCTTTTCCTACAAAATTAGCTTAGAACAAGAAGTACATCAAACTGAAATAGGGAGAATGTCTATTGTGCAGGTTTCTCTGTATTTCAAATGAACAGATTTCTACAATAACATAATAGATTCAAAAAAATCAAATTGACAGTGTTTCTTCAGGAACTGATCTTCCTCAAGGATTTATACTGAATTTTCTTGTTTTGTTTTGAAAATCTTTGAAATACATTCATATCATTGGTGGCTCGTGAGACAGTGCCCATGGTAAAACATCAGTTCATCACTTATGGTGATTATTCTAGTTATAAAATACAGAGGTAATAAAGATTGTAAGATACAGAGATATCTTTCCCTAAAACATCAGACTTCTGCTGGTAACGAAAAAAATGTAATCTTACTACGTGCAGTCTGAAAACAAGAAAGAAAAAATTGCAGTTCCAGTAACAGTGTGCACTTGCAGAAACAGGTAACTATTCAAATTAATTGCAAATTGTCACTGGTTTTGTAATCAAATAAGTGAGGTCAGGATTTCACCTATTTCTAAACATTACTGCAAACTTAATGCAGTAAATTAATTGCAGTCTACAGGCGATCTAATCTGACATTGTTGATTTTTGGGGGTGTTTTTTTTTTTTTTCCAAAGCTTCCCTCAAAATATAACTAACAGCAGGCATTCTGTAGAAGATTGTATGAGACGCTGAAATACTAAAAGCTCTCTGGTATATTTATCTAAAATGCAGTTCACAACTTTGGTAGATGTACTGATATAGGTTTTGAGGTGATGTGATCTGAAGTGGTAATAAACAGTAGAACTAGGTACTTGAAAGACAGGTAATTGTTGTCAGGCAAATACATCCTTATCTTCACAGTGTGCGTGCAAGTTATGATGCTTTTGCTCTGGAGTGACCTTTATGCTCCTAACAACACTGCGCTTAAGCATTGTTGTTTGTGATAGGAGAAATGAGGTTGTCTTTATCTTGAAAATATTTTTTTCTGAAAGAGATCTGGAGACTGTATACTTTCTACTCCTGTCTGTACTCTTAGGAATAAACAAATAGTATTTTGTTAGTCTTTAGAGATGTGGAACTCTTAAATTGGACAAATATTTCCCATGACATTTTTTGTATCAAGTGCAATCTTGGAGCTTTCTCTGCTTAACAGAAAGCATCTGCACCTCACCGGTTGTATTCTCTGCTGCTCTTAGAGTTCCTGTTTCACAAGTCAGTAACAATGAAGAAAAGATAGTCAGAAAAGTCCCAAGACAGTTGTAACAGCTTCCCTATGGTTACAAAGTTCAGAACATTTGTTGGGTTTTTTTGGCATTTTCTGCATTTTCTTGTCTATGCCGTATTCCAACAAAACAAGGTTTTATGTCATTGTGAACAGGTTTTGTTTTTTAAAAATTGTCTGATTCTCCTAAAGTTTTAGCTTTCATGATTTTAGTTTTTTTTCCCCAAATTTCTCTTGTGGACTTGAATATGTATGTGATGATATTTTTTATCAGTTCAGTACTTGATATAAAATGAAAAAAAATGTGAGAGAGTAAGATGTACATAGGACTTTGATTTCCACTCTCCATTCCAGTGCAATAAAATTCTTGTTTCTATATCTTTTTTGTTAGCTTTTTTTTTTTTAATGTAGTCTGTTTTATGTTTGGTCTCAAACAATTAGAATTAAGACTGCATTTGCTTTTTTTTTTTTTTTTTTGGTCCAAAATTCTGGAAAAAATATAATAGCTTGAAATATATTTCAAATTAAAAGTATGTAATACAGACTCTTGGTTTAGCCTTCTGAAAAGCATCAATACAAATTTACCATATTGATGATCTAATTAGTTAAAGTTCACTGAGTTTAACTAAACAGTAAGTGTTTGATTTAGAGAGAGAAATCTGTGGTATGTCAACCTTTTCAGACATAATCCTACTTTCAACATTGTCTGACAGGTAGTCAGCCCATCAGGCCTGAGGATGTGCTCCAAAGCAGCTCATCTCTTCACTCTTGACTAGTTATTTATCTTATGAAGCATAATTCACAACTGGCACATGGAAACTTCTTGTTCAGAATGAACTTGCTCCACAGCCATAGAGAAAAGAAATGAAATTCCTATTTTTGTAGTCAGTTAATCTGTTTTGCATAAGGCTTGAATACCATGCAGGGGGTGGGGAAAAAAAAGGAAAATAAGAGACTGCTGCCTTCTTCAGCCCTAAAGTAATAAATGTATGTAAAACCAGGGCTCAGAAGAAATCACGAACAGTTCTAGGATTCAGCAAAAGCTTGTAGAAAGCTTTCCTAGTACTCATCCATATGATGGACTCATATGGTCCATGGATACCACTAGGTGGTACCATTAAACCTCCCTTTTTTTGAGAACATTACTGCTGATTTGTAATCCAAAGATTTTTTGGAAGAACTTAAGTAAAAGTTTGAGTTTCATTTGTGTCTATGACTTCTGAAATGAATTAGTACATCCTTGGCTGAAATTGTTTTCTCCTAGAATAGGCAATACAGTCTTTCCCATAATGGTTATCAGATTATAAATTCTGGCAAAAAAGAAAACTTTCAGGTGAATTCACTTCCAATTACTCTGAATGTGTCCCAGTTGCTGTCTAAAATCCACTTCCATAGTATGTAATCCATTCTCCAAACATAATTCAGGCTTTTCATAGAATTCTCTTGAATCAGTTTTGTTAATGAATGAAAAAACAAAAATTACTTTTAATCTTTGTCTCAAAGTTTAATTCTTTTATGAAGAGAATAGTGAGTCTTTGGAAAAACTATCAATTTCAAACTGTGATTGCAAAACACTAAGTAAGGAGTAAGACATTATTTTCTAACTTACTGTTGGTTGGCTCATACTGTCTTGTACTTTAGATCTTATATATGCATGCTTTTTATGCAGTAGTTAATCTTTTAGTACTGTCACGAGGCCACGCTAACTCTAACTGAAATAAAAAAGCTTGTTACTGAGAATGGAGCTCTGATGTTAAATGGTGGAATGACAGTTCAAAACAACTGCATCTTGAAATTGTGGACTCTTAGAAATGAAAAGGTAAAAAGGTAAAGAGTAAAAAGAAAAGGTAAAAAGAATTTTATGGTGCATTTTTTTCATTGACAGTAATGATTTTAGTAAGACGGTATCAGAAAGAGGGAATCTGTATTCATAATGGCTCCCTATCCCCTATTTCTCCTTCTTTGTGTCTTTGACTTAGAAAAGGTGAAGCTTTTCATATCAAGATCACACAGTGCAGTTGCAGACAGCAGGGGGAAGAGTTGGTCAAATTACCACTGCAACAAACATCTATAAAACAAAACAAAAAAATTTACATTACCAATGACAAATCAAAGCTGAAAGTTCGCCTTGCCTGTTGTCATTCATTGCCATTCATATTTAGAAAGCAGACTGCTGTGATAATTGATTTGATGGTCCAGCTTGAGTGGAAGCACTTCTGGGCATAGCAGGCCTCAGAGATGCCAAAAAAGAAGAAAAGGTGGGAATGAAATAATGCACTACTTTCTCCTCAGAGGCATGTGGCCCAGTTTTTGAGAACAGAAAAACATGCTTTAGAAGAAGGGGAAAAAACAACTCAGTAATAAATACAAAAATGACCATATAGCCTCAGTCAGATAAAAATAGGCATTCAAGCAGAGACAATGAGTGTACATATTTTACTGGCAGGTGAATAATAGGAGAATGCTGTGGAAATAATCTGATTTTTAACGGACTCTATCCATGGGAGTACCTTTTTGCTGCTTTTTTTTTTTGTGTAAGAA
This sequence comes from Phasianus colchicus, assembly GCF_987193195.1. NCBI lineage: Eukaryota > Metazoa > Chordata > Aves > Galliformes > Phasianidae > Phasianus > Phasianus colchicus. Next base: position 14,445,040 of record NC_143449.1, read on the forward strand.
CAAAAGAGGTTCCCCCAAAAAGTAAATTAAGGGAAAAAAAAAAAAGCAACTTACTTTTTTTGAAGGTTTTCAAAGAGGAATTGATGATTCAGAAGAAAGGAAAGAAGACAATTATTGAATTCAAAAGGCAATATTTATGTGTTTGGATTATCTGAGCTCCTATTGAGTTTGCTTACTTCAATCAATAGATGATAATGAAGCTTGTCTCTGTATTTTTGACTAGGGGGTAGTGTTCACTCATAGCCCCCTGCTGATATGAATAACTTAAGACACTGAACTGCTACTTGAGGAAAGAAGTAGATTTAAAAAAAACTACTGAATTCAATGTTTGACCTCTTAATCGCAACTGCTAGCTCAACTGTGTACCCTGCCATTGATTTAAAGAACCAAACAAAGCCAGATTAAAGACGTGAGCTATCAAAATAGGAAATTGTAACCAGAACAAGTTGTCTTTTGAGGGATGCTTATTTACTTGTGAAAATAAATGTGATCTGTCAACTTTGCTGAACTCTTTGTATTCAGTCTTAATCTTTTATGTACAACAAAGAAGTAAATCAAATTTAACAGTAAAGATGTATGCAAAAAAAAAAGTTTGAATTAGATAGTAGGAGAGAGTAAGTATGCTGATCCAGTCCACATATAAATATTACTTCTCATCCTCAGTCACTTTTTTTTCTTCTTTTCCTGGATATATTTCCCTTTACATCTTTCTCCCTGGTCTTTGCATATTTTCTGACAAAGAAGAAAAAGTTCTAGCTCAGGAAAGCTTATTGCTTTATTTTTCTTCAACCTGTCTTGTGAATGTCTGTAGTTGATTGAAGGAGGATGATAATGCATGAAAGAATTAAGGTTTTGTAAGGCAGTGTAAGGTCGTGTTCAGCAGGATCCAGGGGTATGTAGTTGGTATCACTGCACAAAGGAGCCATGACTTGTAATTAGTCTGAAGGTTTGGCTTACAGGTCTTAGTGAAAGCTGCATTGTGATGTTGCCTGATGGTGGGGTGTGCAAGGAGCCAGAAATTGTGTTGCAAGGAAGGTGGGACAAGTGAGAAATGAAGAGCTCTGTTTTAGTTGCAAGAAATTCATACAGACAGCCAGGAGGTGATGGCAGGGAGCATACTGAGCTGCATAAGACAGTACCTGGATTAACCTAAGTTGGTCAGTTATACATCAGTGTTGAGTTAGCCAGGATCTAAAATCCAGATGAATTTTATGATAGTCCAGAATGTGTGAATTCTCCTTTTTACGCATAAGAGAAATTTAGTTATTTCTTGAGCATACAGAATATCACTGGTTTATCAGAGCTTGCAACTCAGAGCTATTGTTGGAAATATAAATAGATCTTGATTAAAATATAGTAATCTGATTTTTGTTAGAAGATATTTACTTCAAATTTCATGTGAACTGCTGTATTAATAGTGTTTTCCTGCCCAGTGATTTGTAGTTGCTTTTATTCTAATTATTATCAGTTGGTCAGTATCATTCCTTCACTAATTGCATGTGCCTACTTATCAGGCATATCTAGTGATACCATCACTTGCACTTGGGTTAGGACCACAGGAAATCCAGGAAGTAGAGCCTGTGCTCAGCATCCTGGCTAAAAAACTGTGTCTGTAAGAGGAATATTGAAGCAACTATCGCACTATGTATGTTTATATGCAGATATATGCTTATGCAGATCCTGTCCCGTGGCCTGACCCAGGAAGCCCTGAGCAGTGGGAAAAGTCAAAATGACTTATTTCCACTGACATTTTCATGGAGTTTCTCCCATTGTACTTTATTCATACAGCAGTGGTGGTTGTGAATGCATTGATAAAAGTCCACTGATCCTATGAAACAATTTTCTTCTGACTCTTTTCCACTGAATGTTAATACAGAAAGTGGGGATAGAACTGCAGTGGCAGTATTTTGTGATCTGATGCGTATGCTCTTAGGATCAAATAAAAGTCTGGTCTGGAAGCAACCTCTGTGGAGGTCATTCAATCCGTCCTTCAGCTGAAAGTAAGTTAGGGTCTGTATCACTTAAGTATCCAAATAATTGGCTGTGTTGGGCAAAACCTACTCTGATGGCCAGCTGTCATAACATTTCAGAAGAAAGCAGTGTTCTGTAACTGGTTAAATGTGCTTTCCAGACTGTCACATCCTTTTTAATAGTCACATGGAATTTCTAAACCATAAAAACAACCTGTCCAAAGCTCTTCTCAAAGCAAAGGAGAGATCAGCACAAAAGCACCTTATTTTAAAAGGAAGAAAGCTATTGGAAGGTGACAGCTGGAATCCCAGTGCTTAATCTGTGTAATTAAAACTTTTCTAAGGAGCAGGAGAAGCAGGTTAGAATTGAGATAGTTTTAGGAGTTAATTAGCAGGGTCTTTTTGAATATTAAGAATGCTTTGAAGGATAAAGTTTTGAAAAGTAGTTCAGGCCTTTCAAACAGCATAAATTAAGGCAGAAACTTTTTTATACATCCTCAAAATGCAAACAGAACTATCCTCCCTTACTGATCCATATGCTTCCATCAGAAATATAATCATATGTATTTCTCAGTGTGTGATTCTCATTTGCTGATTTGTAGTACAGATGATCCTTGTCATGTTTGTCAGTGTCCCTTGCTCTAATTCTAGCAGTTCTCTCCCTTGCTCTAATTCTAGCAGTTCTCAGAAGGACTTGTGGAGAAATTCTTCATTTCACATTATGTCTAGGAATATCTACACATACCAGTATTTGGATGTAGCAAACTTCTGAATAAAATGCTCCATGACCAAGAGTAGTATGTTTCAGAACATGCTATAGACAACCTATAGTGCAAATTACGTGTGAAAGATAAAAACACTTTTACAGTGAGGGCCAAAACACCTTTATCATTTGAAAAATTATATCTATTTTATCACTTGTTTCATCTTGATGCTGTACTGTGGGAATATGTAGGACTTAAAAGTCACTTCTACTGTGCAGAAAATGAGAGTAACACCTGCATACCATAATATCACATATATATGTCCATGGAAACACTTGTACATACATAAAAATTCTATGCTGGCACAAATCTTTTGTGTAGCAGTGAAATTTTACATTCACCCGAAGTGGACATCAAACTGATTCTGCATACAAAAACATTTCAAAATGTCAAAATAATTTGAGTGAGAAAGGTATTATGTAGCTTTGTTTTATGAGTTTATAAACTTTGTTTCTCGCTTGTAAATTTTGCTCTTATGATGATCTGTCATGCCTATCAGTTAGAATGTTCCATCCTCATTTACCTGATTCTCATGCACTGACAGAAAAGGATAAATTTAAAAACAATTGTAATTATTTTATAATCTGAAAATGTTGAAATTTATTTTTATCTGAATAACATTTTCAACCATGGGAGTGGGAAGCTTCTTTGCTGAGAATGAAAAATATTTGCATCTTAATTTAATTTTAAAACAGCAGACTTCAGTTTGGAAGTGGTTTCCATAGAGGCAAGTGCAATTAGTAGTGGTTTCATGGTATGTATCATTTTATTCCTATCTAATATGCGTTATATAAAGGGCAAAAACTTGTTTTTAAGGTGATGTTGATTTTAGAAGTATAACCTGAAAACTAGAAAGCTGAAATACATTAGTTAACGTTTTCAAGCAAAATCTCATGTGGTCTGAAATCTTCCAATTCCTCACAGAGTTGCTTTAAAGAAATATTATTATGAACAGAATAATAAATATTAAGTATGAACTACAGTGAGTGTTTAGGACTTTTAGGGAAAAGAGGTGGAAAAGAGCAATATGAGTGTGAGAGACAATTTTGGTGGTTTTGCTGTTATGTCAAACAGCGGCTGCTTCTAGCTTTAAGCAGAAATGTAGTAGTACAGTCAAGGTGACTTAACATTGCAAAACCCACGGGCATCTTGAATTTTCCATCTCTTCAGTAGATGATGTACAAATGAAAAAAGACAGCGATGTGGTATTTATGGTTTATAAAACTAAGTATTTAAAGACATCCTAATAAACTTATCTTGAAAGCAGTGCTGTGCAGTAGGCGTGGTATCATGACAGTGTCTCTGCAAATGTTTCAGATCCTGTGTGTTAGTGTCGTGATACCTCAAATATTATACTGACACACGCAGTCTTTGCACTGTGCATTATTCACCAATATTTGTGATACGTGACATTCTTGCTAAGTACTGTCAGGTACAATATATCATGAAACAATTCTTTAGAGTATACAGAGACTCCAATCTTCATGCAGGGACACATGACCTTGAGAAGATGATATTCTGAGTTAAAATTTTTCTGTGCCCTACAGAATTGAAATTATTGGGATACTCCATATGATAGGCTGAAGTAAAACATGTTATCAAAATAGAAAATTTAACTTCAGGTGCAATGCTGGCAGTTAAAAATTAGCTGTATGCTTCAGTGTAGCAAATTTCTTACATGGCCTGTGCGTGACAGTTCTTCCCACTTAGCTATGGTAAATCCACTTAAATTATTCTAAAGATCTTGAGACAAAAAAAAAAAAACGTTCCCAAGGCTCTAATTGTATCAACCGTGTATCTACTGATAACCTCCCTATCTACTGAAGATGTGGAGAGACAGGATGCAGGCTTTGGGGACTGATGGAGAAATTTTTTAGGTTAATTCACGCTTCTGGTTTTCAGGAACATGGACAAAGAGTTCATTTATCTTCTATGCCCTTTGTGAAAGGGGAGTGAGGTTATGGATTCTTTTGCAGCAAAATAGCTGGATGTGGATTGGACCCAATGACTGCAAAAGGATTTTCATAATCTTTCTGAATCAGATATTATATTTTGGTTAAATATATACCTTTTCTTTTTCCTAGTTAAAAATTAAGAGACAGAAAATACAGAAGAGAGGTAAAGCTTTGGCTCAGCTGCATTCTTAAGCAAAGCAGTTAGGAAGTATATTAATTTCTACTTAAGACTTTTGAATTAATTGCACAGTCATAATTGGATAAAATCATTTTGCATTTGTGACCAATTAAGGGCAAGGTGCACAATATAAGAATAGCTTTTTCCAAGTTCTGTGCATTTGGCCACATACTTCTGTTTTTGTAATAAATAGTTAGAATGTGCTGGTAGGTATAATGCTGAGGCAACAAGACTGGATTGCATGTTGGTATACATTTAATATTTCTAATGTTATGCAAGTTCTGCATTATGTTATTTATTCTGTTACCATGTTGCAGAGAAAATTACTACTTTTTATTAGATCAATTAGATCATCATCTTTTGGAACTGTTCTGTAATTAACCACCAAAAGTAATGAATTCTAAATTATATTTTCAATTACTTATGACTAAAATTATCTTAAAAAAAAAAAAAATTGGCTTTATTCCATGGTAAGCTTTACTCCTGTACCAGTGTTGTTGTAGTAGAGGTCTAGGGTAACCTGCTTTTTAAATTGAATGTCAAATATAATTTGCCATTAGAAACAAAGTGTATGTATACAGTCTGAAGGAGAAAAAAAGACACTTCAGCATCATTTAATAGTGATTTATATGCAACATCAACTTTTTAATCAATTAGATGATGTCTGGCAAAACAAAAATGTTAGAGGTGTGAAGGTGTGCTTGTGTGTATTTGGGTACAGACACCCGTACTTTTGCATGTGTTGTCTTACATATACATACAGTGCTGTCAATAGAACAGGCTACAGGTTAGTCACAGACATTCTAGAAATAATAGATTTCATAATTTAATGTTTTTCATAAAATATTAATGATTTTTGAAATGTGAAATTCCTGCTTTGTTGGTTTTGGACATCTCAGGATGATGTGTGTATGAGCGGAGAGGTGATTGATGGAGAAGCGCAAAAAGCCGTAAAGTGTTTCTGCCAACAAAGAAAACTCTGAGGCAGAAGAAATTGATGCACAGGCTATAAATTTGTCTCTCCATTTTCCCACTGTTTTTAGTTTCAATGTTACTTCCCTGCAGTCATGATCTGAAAGCTTAAAAAATTACCTAAAAGTCACAGCATATAAGTTTTAGTAAGTTGAAGTCAGTTTCTCTATAGAATTTTGCAAAGCACATTATTTAAACAATGGGGATCAGTGAGCTGACAGCTTGATCTTGAAAGTGATGCTGTCCTTAACTAAGCACTGTTATTGCTACAAAATCATTGAGTTAAAATTCTTGCATATATCTCCCTACTATGGGCTCTTTTCAAGGTATGCTGTTCCTCTGTTTCTAGGATAATTTCACAGAGGACAATGTGTAAAAATGTCCACAGGAAATAAAGGTCCCCTTTTCACTTACACGTTAACTGTGCTTAGCAAACATTCCTTTGCTCTTAATTTTCTAAAAAAATTGGTTACTGCTGGAAAGAAAATGCATAAATGGGCATTCTGCATTATATTTTTCTTTATTTATAAAATCATTTTATTTTGTTTGAATTATCATCTAAGTTTACTTAGTAATTCCTAAGGGCTATTAGATGATCATTAAATCTTGATTTTCTGTCAGGAGGAATTAATAATCTTGACTTCAGAGTGAATTTAGAAGCAGTAGGGGATTGGAGTCAAATATTTGAATACCATTTCAGTGTTGAATTGGTTATTCATGTTTCAACTCTGACTGGTAGATAAAAAAATAAATTCAGTTCATAAATCCTTCTTTGCATTTTAATACTTGTTTTTGTGTGGTTTTTTCCCTCTTAGCTGGGTTAAAATGTACATGGTTTGGGGTCACTGCTTGGATGTTCTCCTTTATGAACACCTTCTCAGTCAATTTCTAATAAAGATCATAGTAGCTGTATGCATAGATTGCATATAAAGAATTTTCAGAAGTTGAACTCTGTAAGAGTGAGTTTCTGGATGAATTGGTCAATTTTATTTTAAAGGAAATCTGAAGTTAAAGCAAATACTTTAATAGCTTGATATTGCCTTCCAATAAAATGCCACTTAAAAGGGAACATACTAGAAACATAATCATCAAATTAAGAAAGGGCAGCTAACTTGTCTCCATTTTCCCCTTTTTGCCTACTGTTGTCCTTGCATAGCTTCCTCTGTGTGCTTTTAGCAGAGATGATGGGAAAAAGTTTTGAGAGCTTTTTATTTATTTACTTTTACATAATACGGAAGGCTTTTTTTCCCCCCATCACAGTGCTGACTGAAGTCCCCTTGGCTGTGTCTGTAGCATGGGCAGATGTTTAATGGTGTATTTGAGAGTCTTGATCCACATGTGTACACTGCATCTGCATCATGGTGCTCCTCCAGGCAGTTTTGCAAAGAAACCCATATGCACAGACCAGAAGTGACCTGACTTATTCTCTGCTGGGTATACCAAATAGAAGGATCAGAGCATATCTGTGAATTTTGTTTACTCTCTCTGTATATATTTTAGCCTATGGGCACATAATAACTATTTTAGAAACTAAGATAAATAATAGATGTTAATTTATTTTCATTATATAGAATTACTTATGAAAAAGTCTCACTGAAAAATTCTGGCTTAAGCTTTGAATTAATTAGAAATGATAAATTGGCAAAGGGGAGAAAAAAAATACAACAAACTCCACAAGAACGAGAACTTTCCCGTTTGAAAAATAGCACTGAAATCATAGCCTTGATATTTAGAGCTGCTGAGAGTATGGATATAAATACAAATGGTGAGCCCAAAATAACTAGTGTTAATATTTATTATTTCTGTATCCCTTATATGTGCTTGCTGAGAAGTAAGAATTGATGACATATTTAGAAGGGACTTCTGGAAATCATATAATACAACCTCCAACTTTTGTAGTGTAAATGTCACCTAGTAGATGAAGCCAGCTGTGCTGTCAAGCCAGGTCCTCAAATCTTGTACAACTGCCTGATTACCTCATTTTACTGTTGCACTACATTCGTAGTGATGATTTTTTCCCCTACACTTAAGCTGCAGTTGTTGACTATTACCCCTTGTTATACCCTCTACATAACCAAGAAGAATTTAACTGTGTTTTTGCCTCACAAAAGTAAGACCTCACTTTGCAGTCACAGGTCACAGTTAGATCCCCAACTTTAGCTAAACAAGCTCAACTCTCTGAGCTTTTTTGTAGTTTGCGTGAATGGCTGTCTCATAGGTCATCTGACAGAAAAGGCAAGAGAAGGCATCCTGTCAAAATGAATGCAGAGTTTCATAAAGGAGAAATACTGCAACTGCATGATGTGAATCAAAGTGTGCTTTTATATAGAAAGTAAATTTTACAAAGGCAGGAGGGATAGAGATAAAAGAATCAGTTGTTACAGTGTCTCATTTGGATATGGCCAATATCAGTATTATTGATTACACATTTTGTAGGATACGAATTAGTAGTTAGTTACCTCACTTGTCAGCTATAGGCAGTGAGTTGTTTGCTTTTAATTGCATAATGTCAGACTTGATGATTAAGCTATTTTTCAGAAAGAAGGAAGGAAAGAACTTGGCTGCTGGCTAAACTACCAGGATTAGACCCAGAAAATCAGAGGTTAAGTGGTTTGCTTAACTGCTGACTGTTTGACCTTGAATTTTTAAAGATACTGAGATTTTCAGTGCCACTTAGATGTGTAGGTTATAATTCTACTAGACATTAATCAGCTCTGGGGGTTGAGGGAGTTGAAATACCTTTATACTGTTGCCCTTAATTGTATCCTACAGTGGAAATAGTGTTCTTACTTCCTACCAGTGTTTTTGTTCCTGTAAATTTTTGTTGTTTTGACTGCATACGTAATACCACATACTGGAGTCATGATGTAAAGATCATGCTTGTTTCTACTTTATTAATTTAGAGAGGAATTGAGCTTTTGGAGAGCTTCTTCATAAGAAGGATCTATAACCCTGCATATCACACTTTTTTCTTTATTACTTCTTTACTTTTAAATTTATCTCTGTTACTTGGTATGTCTTTAGACTAAGCTTCTAAATAAAGTCCTTTTTCCAGTTGAATAAATCTAGTGTATTTCTGGTGTAGCTTTGCTCATGTAGGGATGTTAAGCCACAGTACCACATGGATGCTGTTATAGGATGTCCACTGAACTTGCAGCTCAAGTTGTTATGCTGAAATGCAGGCATTTTTTATTTACTGTTGTTTTCCTTGCTATTTTCTCTTGAAATATTATGTAGGAAAGTTATGCATCTGATAGCATAGTTTAAAGGACAAGTGAAATTCGAGGCTTTTAAGGTTATATCATTGCCATTAATACCTAGAATATACAAGAAAAGTAAGTGATTATCAATAGTAATTGTCAGCATTCAGGAAAGATATGTCTTAGTTCTGTCTTTTAGAAAGTGCTATCTAAAAAAGTCTAGTTCAAGAGAATATTAAAAAAAAAAAAAAAAAAAAAAAAATAGCATGTCTTTTGCCTAAAAGTTTAATTCAGGGAAGCTCTCCACTGTGTGCTCTGCAATCTCCAGCACTCTGCTGCTTGGATGATGGCTCATGATTTTCATTGCTTCGGCTTTAAAAGCAAGCAGAATTCCTTGGTTTTCCAATTATCAGGAAATTATCAGTAATCCAAGGAAGGAAAAAGTGAGTGATAGAAGACAGTACATCATGAATCTCAAATTCACATGAACACACTGATTTTCTTATTTGTAAAGATGAAACTAGTTCAAGTGTTTAAAAATTTTTTTAAAAAATTCCCTCATGAAATTGAAGGCACTTGTAGTTAGAACCGTTTACAGACAACAGAATATAATTCTAAGGGACATTGCCAGCTTTGGGCAAAAAGTATCTGATAGATTAGTCTTATTTTTGTGGCACTAAGGATGTATTTTCCTAATCATTTTATCTGGCAGCCAAGTTCCTACTCTCTTCTACCCCAAGCAGAGGCTCCTGGCTTTCTTTTCTTTCACCTGAATTCATTTCTTTTGTGTGGTAAAACTTGATCTGGAATTGTACTGTAGAGTTCCAAAAGGATTGGGGGGAGGGGGTGCACCTGAAAAGCAGAGTTTTGATTTATAACAAGAAATAATTAATTTCAAGGCTAGAAGACATCTTGCAGGACACAGGATACCAAAATCTCTTCCATGTGGCAATGAAAAGGAGGATTGTCAGACAATTTTTGTCTTTATTAACAAATCAAGTTCTCTGAATTCAGGAGATGCTTAAGGCCAAGATTTGTCCCTGAATGACTTGCTCGTTTTTCTGCACGGTCAGCAGTAACCTGTTCTGACCCTCTTCTGCTACTTTGCACACAGTCAAGCTAACCTTGCCCTATCAATCTTTTCTGCATTTTCAGTCTGGATAAACTTGAACAGCAGAATTTTTTCTCCAAAATCTCCCTATGCATCTTTGTGTAAGGTGTCATTCCTGCTTCCCATCCAGTCAATGTGAATATGGATATAATATTTCAAGTTTTAGATTCACATAAGGTTCATTATCTGAATAAGTTGGATATTTCTTAGTCCAGCTCTGGATATGGTGGATAAAAAGCCTGAGTGTAACTGCCTTCCTTTTTAATGATACCAGAGTGACATAGTTCCCTATGGACCAATTGGTGGGTCCCAATCAAAACTTTTGTAAGAATGGCTGTATTGACAAATTCTGAGAATGCAGAATGGGAAAAGCAGGTAAAAATGAATATAATTTATCTGCAAAATGAAAACAAAACCAAGTAGAGTGGATTTGATTTGGAGATGTTGTTGATGGAAGAGTCCAGAAAAATTTGAAAAGTGTACGTAATAGTTATGTTTTATGCTGTGATTAAAAGGGCTAAAAATGGAGGTAAACAATAGGCAAAATGAGGCTTACCTTGTCATTCCTACTAATAATGTAAGGAAATGCACACGAGATACTTTTTTCCTTCTGTTCTCATCACAGCTGAAACCAAGGAAGTAGTCATGGGGAATCATTTTCTCCTGTAATGTAATGGAGAGAGAATATATTTTACCAGCTCTTCATTGCATATTGTGCTTCAAATTTGTGACAATGGGAGCATAAATGAATGACTAGAGCATCTTGTGGCTGTTCACTAGCTAAACAAAAAGGTGAAATACATGGCTGTCTGATAATTAGAATTTAACTTTTCTGATTTGTGTGAGCAAAAAAAAGTGCAGTTATTTGCTGTTCTTGAGTCTGCTTAGTTTCCCTGTTCATACTTTTGTATGCAACTCATTTTCAGTTATCAGTGCAGAATTGCAATGTTGTATCAAAGTGTTATATAAAAGAATTTTAACATAGTTTAAGTTTAGTACATCAGGGAAGAATAGCTAGTAGATAATGTATTAAGGAAATTAATAACTGACAAAGAGGTTAGAGAACACAAGAGGATTGTCAGCAATTGATAGAAAGTAATTTAACTTTCAGAAACAATGCAGTAACCAAATGAGACTTAAAAGTGTAGAGCAACAGTGTTCATTGCTCGGTGAAGCTGGTAAGTGTATTTTTCAAACAAAAATACCTACAGTCCCTCAGTGAGCATGAGGGTACAGTAAAGCTGCAAGAGAAGCCAGACTGTGTGGCACAAGTCAGCAGATGGGTGGGTGTGGGTGAGCAGTCCATGTGAGGTGTCCTGAGCTTAATGTTGAATTATTTTTATCCATTTATCCATTTTTATAAAAGCTTTGGAAAGTTTTGGATAGTCCACTATATTTTGCTGAAGAATGTTTTGAAGAAGCTTATGCCTTACAACGAACCATGGTTTTGAAACTCGTTTTCTGTTGTTTCTGCTGGTCGCAGAGTAAATTAGTATCTACTGATTTGGTGCAGGTTTTCTATGTTGTGTGCATGTGTTAGAGAAAGACCTTCTAATCTCTCATTTTATCTAGATAAAATTCACAAGAAGTAGGGTGGTAGTGCTATTCCATATGCAGGGAACTGTTATAAATTGTAAGTTTCACAAAAGAGACTTACAAATGCAAAATGTTGATAAGGAACTACAGAGCAGTTATTTATTAGAAGCAGCAGTTGAGAGAAAAGGAGTCTTGTCAACAGAGTGGAAACAGTGTGTACTGTTAAGAGGCATTTAGTATTTATCCAGTATCATAAGGCAGTCCTTCAGGTACTTTGATGTGATGTTCTTTCGTGCTTCAGGAGAGAATGAGAGAATTGGAAAAGGGCAAAAGATGGTAACTGAAGTGATCTAGGATATTTGTTACTATATTAATTGAGGTTAGGTAGGTAGATAACTGACAGATAAAGAAAAAGAAGAAAACAACAAGTGGAATGTTTGTATAAGGCTTATATAATGGCTTTTTTCCTGAAACTCTTTGGATGTGTGCTATTCAGGAGAAGGTCATGGCTGGGGTTAGGAAGGAAACAATCTTCTCATGTAGTCAGCATGTCACTGTCATTTTACTATAGTAGCATTCATTTATGTAGAAGTGTTTTTATTCATATTATGGATGCCAGCATTAGCATTTAGATATAGGTATTTCTAAATCAATAATTAAAAAGACATGGAAATATCCTCGTATAAGTCATACATCTCTCACCTAGTTTTGAGTTTTAGTGTAAGTTAATTTCAATTGAAAGTGCTTAGAAGACAGCATACAATCATTTAACAGAATATTAAAAAGAATTAGTGTAGAGAACATTATGATTTTATCACTGCATGACAAAAATGATGTTAACCTTGGCGTTGCTTTCTCCAGAGCTCCTTTTCTGAGTGGTAATTAATTTCATGGAAGTTGATACTTTCAGAAGTCTGCAGCTCTGGTTGCTTTTGAGAAGTTGAAAGATGCCAATTAATTTTCCATTTTTTCTTTTGTCTGGAGAGTGTAAAACTTGTGGGTTTTAATAAAGTATTGTCTGCTAATTGGTGGCCTGAAGAGTATCTTCAGTAGAAATAGCAGGATGAGGAAAGTTTCTAAGCTCAGTCAATAGAAGTAGCTTAACTTCTTTTTAGCTTTGTGTGGTTCTTTTTTCTTTAAAATAAAGCAAAATATTTATTTGAAAGTTCTGAAATTTGCATTGAAAACTTCATGCATATCTTTTTATTAATAGGGATGTGTTATTTGGTGTCTGTCAGTCAACATCTAGTCTTGCTTTTAGCACAGCTAAAAATTTTTAGGGGCTTTTTCATAATGTATAATACAGGTTATCAGCTTTATCACAGTTCATTGTTTAGTAAAGAAGGATATATAGTTTCTCATCTTGGAACTTTGGAGTAGCTTGACCTCAGAAAAGAAGTTATTGTGTATGTAAGTGTTTTGCTTCTAGAGCAGCTATGTATATAATTGCATTTTTTTAAAGTGTTTATCAATTTAGTCAGACCCATTGGGAAGTAGTATTTGGTTATAGGGTCTTAAAAAGCCCTAAATGTTAAACCTGTTTTCTAATATGCAGTGATAGTACACTTAAGCATTGTTTTCCACCATATTATTTGTAAATGGACTATTAAGGCTGTCATAAAATAGTCGCCAGTTTTAGGAACTGTCTGAAGTACATGTGCTGTAATGGCATGCTACCTTCACTGTGCATTCCTTGAGGTCCTTGCAGAAGGAGCTATATTGATAGGGCAGGGATAAATCAGCAGATTTTGCAAGTATGTTTTGTATCGTCGTGTGCGTTTTTGTTTAGTTTTGTTCGCAAAGCAGACCCAGATTATGGATTTATTTTTCTGATAGTCTAAAATTATAAAAATAATGTTTTCATGAATTACTTTAATAAACAAGAATTTGATTTACATGATTCGCACATATCTTTGTTGCAAATAATTTATAATGAAAGTCACATGTTTAGTAAATATTGTTATGTCTAATAAGATAACAGGTAGTGATGAGATGTTCTTGCCAGGCTCAAACAAGAGCCCTTCTTTAATACAGGAGCCTTTTAATGTTGTATGATGAAGGTGCAGATGGGAATGGATGACTGCAGCCTGTGCCAGCCGGTCATACAGGAGTGATGTCGTTTTAAGTTTTCTCATAGCATATTCAGTTCTGTTTAAATATTGCAAAATGCTGAATTGTAAATGTTAACCTATCCATGAATAAAAAATGTTGATATTTTATTTAATCAAAAAATAATTATGGATGGTCTGCCTTTATTGTATTATTTAAAGTATTTCATTTTACATGTAGACTACAAGTTATTGCAGAGTTATGTTTTTATAAAGAGAATTTGTTTCTGATGCATAAAAAATAAAAGAGGCAGACTTTTGCAGGATATAAAACAAATTGTTTGCTTTTGACAAGGGCTGTCAATTGTGTGGGTACAGGGGAAAAACTGGTGACATTTTGCGTGCAACAGCAGGAAAGGCTAAAGTGTATTTGGAGTGTTACTCTCGTTCTGAAATTCCTTTGCAGACAAGAGAGGTTCGAGTTCATTGCTTTCATATTCTATGCAAAGAATAAAGCATTTGTGCATGGGAGATGCAGCTTCCAGTATTTAAGCTGCTAACTGATAAAACTGAGAAATGTGGGTGGGAGTGATCCTACTGAGGCAAATGTGTTCGTATGCAGCCCTTTAATAAATAATTGTAAGGAATAGTTGGAAAGCTTTCCCTTTGACTTTCATCTGGCAGTTTTTGATTGTAACTTTGTAAAGGAATAGATATTGACTTCTATCAGGCAGTTTTGGAGAAGAGGTGAAGAGCCTTCTCTCATGACTCTGTACGTTTTGTCAAATCGTATACTTATATTTGAAGTGCAAAGTGAAGGCTGATGTCAAGAAATGCCTTCAGCACAAGCTGGTGTTGGTCTCTCATGACTTTCTTCTTTCTTAAAAGTATCAGATTAGATTGTAAAATGATGGCAACCTAAATGATGGCAATCTAGCTGGACGTAAACACGTTTATTGCAGGCTCAGCAGCCATTACATATCATTAGTGAAAGGAGGCAAGGGACAAGGGGACCACTTCGATGTCAGTTTGATTCTTTTTAAAGACAAATGCATTCAGATAAGAAGATGCTAACTTTATGTCTGCTCCTATACTTAAAGTTCAGAACCTATTACTGTCTTTATTTCTCTGTCCTGTTTGTAATGTTATGGTCAATTTCAAAGCAAATACAAATTGTAAGAACAGTAGTGTGAATACAGCAGCTGGGAATATCAAATTTTGGAAGCAGTTTTAAATTATTGGAATATTTATTTTTAAATTATTTAAACATGGTTTACAAGCATCATGTCAGTCTATTCAAAATGTGTGTACACATTTGTGCTGTCACTCTTTTTAGCAGTAAAATAACAGGTACAGCTGAAATAGGGAAATGTCTTTTGTATCAACAAATCTGTCATTTCTGACATAAAATGTGTTTTTTTATAAGAGATTCTATTTTTACTTGAGAACAACTGCTGAAAGTCTGTGTGTACTCATGAAAAGAGATGCATTCTGTATTTGGGAGCTGAACTTTCTTGCTTTCTAAAGGAGACTTAAGTTGTTTACTCTCTGAAATATGTTACCTTTCTAATTCATAGGCTAAACTTATTTTACTGTACGTGACATGCAATAAAGAATAGAAATTAGAAGTTCAAGGAAGAATATGTGAATAAATTTAATTTTATTGCAGTGCATCTCCTTTGCTGTTTCTTTGTTACTGCTGTTTGGACTTGACCTTCTTCCAGAATTTGACACATCACGTTTATCCTGTGGGGTTTTGTATATTACTTTATGTAGTACTTTCCATTGTCTCATTTGGTTTAAAAGAAATCATATATTCATGTCCTAAATGTTTCACTAGTCAGAATAATTAAGTTGATCAGGTCTGAGAGCATTGGAAGGAAAATAATAGGGTCATTGAAGCATTCAGACTCTAATGGGAACCTGAGTTCATTCAGATATCAAATCCAATAATTGCTTTACACCTGTATACACAGTCCCAGTGAGCAAGTTCACATTAAAGTTTAGTGGTACAGTTTCAGTGCTGTGCTTCAAGGGAATCTTAGTAGTTTTCGAAAGACTACGTTATTTTGAATTTTTCAGCAGTTTGTTGTCTTCGTGTATCAGTTATAGTTAGCTCTGACTGCTCGTCGTTGTGCACTGAAAAATATTTCCACATATCATACCTCAAGTAAGAAATTCTCATGAGTAATGCATTATGAATTACATCTAATAGCAATCAGAAAAATCTGAGGACTATCGTATGAGTTCCACTGCTTTGAATCAATTAATATTAGTCAAGTTAGAGGGATGAGGAGCAATAGATTTAACTGAATTCTGAGTGTGTATGTGATCGTGTGTAGAGCAGCCTGAGGGTTGTAAGCAGCTCATAGTT